>NW_024962250.1:24536413-24791636 GCF_019238085.1 Lagopus leucura | reverse complement strand
AAAAAAAAAAAAAAAAAAAAAAAAAAAAAGGATGGAGATAAATCCTAATATTGCAGGCCTGATTCAGGATTTTTCTAATCCAAGCTGCTAGTCTGATGGTAATAAGATAGATGCAGTCAGATAACTTCCAGCTTTGCATGGCCTTTCTTTCTCCTCAGGGATATAAGCAATCCTTTTGTTCATATTCAATAGTAAAAACGCAGGCAGCTGAAGCAATCTCATTGTGAGGAGGGAAGTGACTCAGATGAATTTAATCAATTGAATTGGTTTATAGCAGGATAGTAACACCTTTTCTAGAGGATCTTTCCAAGGACAAACAAAGCAATTCACGTTTAGCTCAATAACATTTACTGATACAGTAGGAAAGAATAATTACTCCATTGTAGGAATGAGAGGTAAACTTTAATAGCTTAAGTTATTTTGTAGGTCAGATAAGTTGATAACTGTGGTTCCTTTTGACCTTAGAGCCTATAAATCTGTGCTTTAAGTTGTAGAGGACCCTTTCATTTTTTTATATATATGGTTTAAAAGTAGAACCCCCTCTGCAAATTTAGAAACATTTTTATTCTCCCTAGTAAGTACATGATGGCAGAATCTGATTGTACTTACCCTTTTTTAAATCTCCAATTTCATTTCAGGCAGAGAGTAAATAAATAATTTCTTTATGCTCTCAGGCTAATTGTGATTTTAAAAGACTTCTACAACCTTTGAATTGTTTTCCAGTAGATTTAGAAGTTACTTTCAGTAAGTACAAGTATGTGCCATTCCTTAATTTTTACAGCAAATACTGTATGATAAAAAATAACAAATATGCGGCAATAAATAGTGATAGGTTCACATCAGATTAGTAACAAAGGAGTGATGAATTATGGAGTTTGAAAACCTACAAAATAGTGAAAGTAATGATTTAAATTTCCCTCACAATACTTTATGAACTTATCATAAGTTGTAAAGATCTGACTGCTCTCTTAATTCACTCCTGCGAAAATACTTAGTGCAGCTCAAATTCTTTAACTAGTAAAGGAAAAAGCAGAGACAATGGCCAGACTATGTTTATTTTTATAGATTAGTTTTCCAATTCAGAACGTCTACTGCTTTGCAAAATAGTGTAGTTTACTAGAAATATTTCCACAGGAAACGAAAGAAATCTCAAATGCAAAAATAGTGTCACTCAGTGTTCATAACATACAGTTCTTTTATGATCAAAATGACAAGTTCTGGAAGGTGCTATATTTCTTTGGGGTGAAGTGGAGTGTTCCTTGTTTCACTGGATGGACTTGGGTATATCATGTAGGATTTCTTCATGTTTAATAACTTCACTATCGATTTGGAGATAATTTCTTTCTTCAGTGTCCTTCAAATTAACTCTTTCAAAACCAAATGTGTTCTCTCACAAATCACTGCAAAAGAATTATAAAGAGACAGAAAAGAGACTCCCCAAAAAACAGAAAAAAACGGTTTCAAATATCAATAGCAAAAAATACATAGATTATTTTTTTCTTCAGTTTTGCCTGTGATGAATATACTGACAACTGTTACCTTGAAACACCATAACATAATCATGATAATTGATATTATGTATAAAAGCCAGACAGAGGTCAAAATATTTGGGAGGAATGCCTCAATTCATTAAATCAGTGTCTTAGAAAGTATTATCCCTCTTTTCAGACACAACAAGGAGGTTCCAATCAATAGGCTGAACGTGATATTTCCTCAAAGAAGCTAAAGATGTTGCCTTCTTCATAGCAATGAAATAGTGTTTTATTTCTGCCACATCTTGCCTTCAGGTCAAAACTCTTTCAGTTTCATCAGCATAAAAACTAATTTTCCAGACCCAAACTACTAGCTTGGAATCTACCAAATCCCCTGTAAATTATACTGATTCAGAACATTTTGAACTAGAAATAATTATTTCTATTTTTTTTTTTAAATAAGCATATTTAAAGATTTTATTCCTGACTGTGCAAACAGCAAAATGAAAGTGCAGGCAAGAGAAAATCTAGTGGTTTATTTGAATTAAAATAATGGTGAATTCCATTTATTTGAAAACAGAGTACTACTGATGTAAGCATCTAGTTATTCTTGGTTACACTCCATTGTTGATAAGTTGGGTAACTTGTATGTTTAGTGGTTAGCATTAGTCAAAATATGTCAGGTACTTCAAATTAACAACTAAATGGAGAAAAAAAGAAAAAACAAAACAACAACAGCAACAACAAAACCTAAATCCAAAGAGACTCTAACTGAAATTTCAATGAAAGGAATTATAAAAGATGAAGACATTTTGTATCTAGTTATTTTCAGGTATAATTAGGAAACCTGCAAAGAAAGTAGAAAGGAAGATAATTATTTTAAAGGTGTGTTCAGCTTTGACATACAAAAAAGCTGCATTCTGAAGAGCTATTCATCAGAAGAACTCAACATGATCACCACCCGCTTATGAAATCACACTCTGTATTTGTAGAACAGAAAGAAACTTTCTGCTTAATGTTGCTGTTGTTTTACCAAAACCTTCTGTCCCATGACTGCAACAAATTTACTTATTCCTTTGTTGAATATAATAAGCAGCATAGCTTTCCAACAATTGTAAATGACTGCAAATACCTGATAAATGCTTATTCAGTTACACCTTTCAGGATATACTATATCCTTCCAGCAGAACAGGCTGCCTTTAAGACCAATAATCTGCATCCAGCACTATCTGTCGGTAGCTTCATTTACCTTTCTTTTCCCTGTTAATCCTGTGCACCAAAGAAAGTAAGAACAACTTTACTTCAAATAACTTATTAACCTCCTCAAATAGGGCTGTTTTATTGCATACTGTCATAATTTATAAGGATTTAGTCAAATCTAGATTTTATTTGGTTTTCAACATTTGGATCTTTTAGATCTATAAGCCCGAAGGAATGTTCTTTCATAAGAGATGATCAAAGGTAATGACAAATTACCAAAATTTCTGCTTTTTTTTTTTTTTTTTTTTTTTCCCAATATATATTTTTCTGAGATGAACGTGGATTCATTTTGCTACATTATGTTGTGCATTTTAACATAAACTTATTCTGGAGACCACTGAAATTAACTGCAAAACTAAACACAGTAGCTAAACAAAATACAACTTTACAACTAAACATATGAGAAATGTATTAGTTCACCACAACCTATAGTAGCATAACTTGATGATTTAGTAGGAGCATAAAGTTGCTACAAATCAGAAAAGAACAACCTGCTAATTTTGTCTTTTCAGCAGACCAGAAAACAAGTTTTCTGAAAAACTAAATCTTAAGAAATGTGGCTCATATTTAAATGACAAAATTACATTCAATTATGAGACTCTCAAGAAAACACTGCACCTATTATTAGCACTTGTTCTTGTCATGAGTCTTGCTATTGAAATAATCTTTCATCATGAATTATTCATCATACCACAAAATTTCCATTTTAGAAGTCTTTATCTGCTTCGTTTTCAGAGTCTGTAGAAAAAAATGGTAGGAGGTGGAATATTATTTTGTGGGATAGCTTCTCCTGGAACATTTCTTAATAGAGTTCAGATTCTGGATGAAATAGCAGTGCCAGATGCAGACAGTCTTTCTTGCCTTGCTGTGTAATAAGTGATAATAAACTTTGTAAAATTAGAAGAAATACAAATTAAACTTGAACAGGATGGATTGAATCAAATATGAACTGTACTGTTCTGAGAATCTGAGTTCAGGCAAAGTTCAGTAGCTTACTGCCTCTGTGAAGTAAAACATGGGAATGGAATCAAGCTTACATTAGCTGAAAGCTACCAAAGATATCTTGTGGCTTCTAAATTAATGTGATTTAGTATATGCACCATACTAAAAATATGAACAGTGGATATGAGCTCTGCATCTTGCTGTGTGCATTCCACTTCTCCACAGTAATTTAAGACATCTGAAGATAATTCTAAGAAGTAACTTTTCAGTCTACAATGTCTTCAAGAAAGGAAACAAAAACCAACCAAACAAAAATCTTACGTGAATAGTATAAATAATAGCTTTGAGTTCACATAATTCAAATTCACATTGTGCACTAATTTCAACAATATAGTGAGTATATTTGTATAGTTCAGAAAATTTTAGAAACAAGAACACTTGAAGCACTTCAGAGTAATCTATTTAAATGCTATTTCTATTTTTTCTTTTCGATTCACTTATTTAGTGATTATCATCTTCATTGTACAACCAAATGGGTTAAAATTAGTATTTAACAAGGAATACATAAGTTTTCTAAATTCGTTTTCCCAGCTTTGAGGAATTTACCTTCAATGTCTCCAATTTCTGAAAGGGCAAAGACACATTCTTGCCCTCAGGAAGATCTGAGAACCACCTTCAAGACTTCATGAGATACTGTTGCAAATATTTAAATGATAGGCCACATTTTACATAAAATCCTAATTTGTTACTCTTCCCCTCTGCCTTAGAAAATAAAACATACATTCACTACCACAAAGCTTGCTGTAATTTACGCTTCTATAACATTAAAAATATGCTCTGCTTAATTCTGTCACTGGTTAAGACTGATGAACCTAAATTCCCTACTGTATATTCAGTGAGAGGAATCAAACCTTATCTGATGACATAGAATTGCCCTTCACTAAAGCAGGCAATCATCTTTTGTGCTAATTAAAGAACATTCCTCTCATTCACGGCTGACAGAGGGATTCTGTTTGGAGGAAAAACAAACAAACAAATAAACCAAAAAAACAAAAAACAAAAAACAAACAAAAAAAAAAAAAAAAAAAAACAAGAAATGCAATTTGCTTCAGTATCTTCATCCTCCCTTCTGGCTGCCAATTCTTCTTCTCAACCATATTTACCAATTCATCTCTGGTTTCATAGAGCTTTTTTTAAATGTGACAGTTTGAATTTGCAGTGGCTTATGTACATAGTGTTCTATTGTTCTGATGACATAAGATCAAAAGATTTGCAAGAGTTAAAATTGAGAAAAGATTTTTAATTAAACAGAGAGAAATATATCAACAGTGTACATAAAATAATTTCTATTTTTTTTTCTCAGAATCAACATAATTATCAGAAAGAAGGAAAAAATATAAAATAGATTAATTTTGCATTTTTATCTTTTAATTTTGAAGAACATAATTAATAGCAAGATATGCTATGATCAGAGGAATAAATTCTGATTTTTTAAGATTATTTTTTGTGTGTGGCTTTTGTTTGTTTGTTTGTTTGCTTGTTTTTTAATGTGTATCTCTGCTACAATAACTTCAGCAATGTACTTGACATTTTATTTGCCTGCAACTGTTCTAACTTCTCTGATTCCTTCATCCTGGAATTCTTATTTCACAAGTCCATTAATTCTCTAGTACAGAACACTAATATGCTTTCTACATCCTCAAATAATCTGGATTTTTTTTTAATTCTGATTTTACTTTTGATGGTACAATATTTTTAGCAGATCT
Organism: Lagopus leucura; assembly: GCF_019238085.1. Taxonomy (NCBI): domain Eukaryota; kingdom Metazoa; phylum Chordata; class Aves; order Galliformes; family Phasianidae; genus Lagopus; species Lagopus leucura. The sequence continues at coordinate 24,786,196 of NW_024962250.1, read as the reverse complement.
CAAATCAGGCTATTACTTCTCACATTCTTCTTGTCTGCTTATCTAACATTTCTATAGTATTAGAGAATCCAGAATATTCCAGACTATAATCTTTCCTGTATATTTTTTAGTAAGCACTGAATAAAAATTTCAAAATTTATTAGAGTGAAACTTACAGATGGAAACAGGGTTGGAAAAAAAAAAAACAACAGAAAAAATTTGTTTAAGAAGTCAACTTCAAATGATCTCTTCTTCACAAATAGGATATTTCACTAAAAAATAGGAGCCTATATATTTTTAATGAAGAATTATTTTCCCCAAACTGATTGTATTCCTGAGAGAATAAAACACATATACATCAAAACTGCATTTGAAACAAAACTGTTTGTTTCAAGTGGAGATCTATGTTTGAACATTGCTTAGTATAAAACTTATGCATTTTTAAAAATACATACATAAATAATCAATGAATATTTATTAACTTATCTTTGGGTTGGAATGAAATAAAGTTTGCAAAGGAACTTACATAGTGCTCATTTTTATTGATGTTCTTTTTCCTCTCTAGAGTGAATCATTGAATGTATCAAAAGTAGAATATAAAAATAAATATGAGGGCCTTCAGTTTAAACTGGCTTGTTCTCCATTTTCTTTTGCAGACTGGGTCAATATGTTTTTACTTTGGGATTGTGTTCTACTGCTGAGAACATGTTATTCTTCTTGTGGTAGGGCCATCTGGACATCCATCACTGTGTCAGCCTTTGGCTTTACTCAGCTACTGACCATTTTCTTGCCTTCTTCAGTAGTGTGAGTTGACCTATTCAATAGAGTTTCAAGGGAATCCATCAGCTATTACATTTGTTGTATTAATAATGGTGTTTGCAAGTGTTTGTTTGTGTGTGTTTTGTTTTGTTCTATTTTTTGTTATTGATGTTCTATCTTAAATGAGTATGAGTCTTCACTAGCTGAATAGATAGACACTGTTTGCTTTGGCTGCATACAGCAGCAAGTTCTTCCTACTTTTGTGTGCTTTTCCAGATCTTTTATTATCCATTCATAATCTTCTTTATTGTCACACTGACTTAACAAAATGGGTTCATAATAAAGGCTTCTGCTTAGTCAGAAACCTTTCAGCTTTTCAATTTTCAGCTACTGAAGTCAGTTAGCATTACTGGTGATTTCAACTAGAGTAGAACACCTCCCTGTGCTATTTACTATTTTTTGCTTGCTTGAGTTAAAAAGATTTACAGAAATGATAAGACTGTTAATATTATAAAATTGCTTCCTTACTGATACTGCTTTGAAGAAATGTTATCAAAAATGCTTTCAATCAATTCTGTCTTTTCAAGATTATTTTTTGGAATAAAAATAGTTTTTATCTGAACCTACTCTGGACCGATTAAGAATTTAGCACATCTGTGTTATCAACCTTCTGCATCTCTCTGTCTATTTTCAGTTCATAGGAATTAAAATGATTGAGGACTTTTATAGCTCACCCAATAGCCAACATTCTCTGTTTGGAGGGATGAAAATTCCTTTTTTTTCCCCATTCATATGGTATTTCCTATTGCCGAGTTCAACTTCAAGCTTTCAACTTTAAACAAACTCAAAAGCAGTAAGTGAAATTCCATACAATCATCAAGTTTTGCCTCTATGAAAATACAGAATATTAAATTAGCAATTTTTCTTTGGAGGAGGGGAATTACTATTTTTGATTAATGTAGTCACTTTAACTTCTTTGTTAGTTTTGAAATGGAGATTCCTACCTAACTCAATCTCAAGTGAGGCAGGTAGCTACAGCAGTGGGAAATTAAGTTCAGATGAAATCTTGCATCTGAATTTCACTAGAACTTTACATAATGCCTCCAATCACCTCCAATGACTGAGATTAAATACCCCAAACTTAGAAGGAATTTAATTTCAGTCCATTTTAACGTCATTCTGAACCATTTTAAACTAGATTATCGTGTATTAATGAAATTGGATACTGAAACTTTGTATATATTTTGTGTTTTGGCATTTCATCTCAAAATATTTCCATGGTTTTACTAGAAGCAATATTTAAAATTAATGTCATGCAAGTGAAAATAAGGCAAATTATGTATTCCAACATTCAAAAGCTTAGGAAGGATGGAAAAGAAAGTTTCCTGTCGTTGAAAAAAGAGCAATGCATAATGACCTGTATTATATGATTATACTGCATGTTTATTTTGTCCAGATCCTCAGTACACACCAAACTACTTCTAAATAAGAAAATATACACCTCTTCTAATTCCATTTTACCACATTTTATTGTTGAATCTTTGTACATATCTATTGATATAATTAATAATAAATCCATCTAACTTTTTGTTTTAACTATGTCATAACTTGTATCTATTTTTATTCTCTTTTCAAAACTCTAATGATAAATTCTCAGCCCGTCGTTATTTAGCAAAGAGTTTCATCCTGTATGTTTGGACTTTTAATCCTGGTTTTTCTTTATAAATGAGGAGATCTTGTAAAAAGACACAAAGCCACCTCATTATCTATTTCATGTCTTGAGACATGGACATTTTGATAGAAAAAGGGTTAATTCCTCCCTCCAGTTGTTATATGAATCTTGCCTTTGCTTAGCCTTGTCTGTCTTCACAGGACTTTAAATTAATGTCTCAAAGATGTCAACACTCTTCATTGACAAAATGCAAAAATGAAGTATTGTGACATTACTGCAACATAAATATTTTGATTCAGACAAAAGTAGTTTCAAATTCAATCCAAATTTACAACTGCTCTTGCTGAAGTAGCTCATTTTACAGAGGTAAGTAGCTCAGTTCCACTCCACTCCACACACGGAGAGTCACATCTCAGTTCTTTAACAGCTTTCTGTAAGATTTCTTTTAGAAATTGATAAGAAATTTCTAGTATAAGGAAAATTTTAATAGTCTTACTGTTAGTTAATGAACTTTTAATTTTAAATCTAGCTCTGTAGATAAAAAGATGTCTCATTTTTAAATTACTCAAGAATTCACAATGTTTTGAGTGATTGAGTTTTGTAAAGAGGTACTAATCAATAAAGAGGTGTGGGGTTTTTTTCTGAATTAATTTCTTAAGTGAATCTGCATGAGATTTTATGAAAACAACTGTGTTTTCAGTTTTAATATCATTCACTAGACTCAGACTTCTATGTGAATAAGTATGGCTTCGTGTATTATGCATAAGCTGGATGGAGCTATATGTAACATATAAGAATAAACATAGTAGGTTGCATGCAGTATTTGCTGTTGAAAATTTACCTTTGAACTACATGGATAAAATATTGGTAATGTTTCTTTCCCATTAGATTCTGTTTTCTCTTTGGTATGTATTTTCTTAGAGAAAGTTTGGATAAGTTCTGCAGCTATTCTCATGATGTGTAACACTTAATTCTGTTTTTGTAAGAGGCTGTAATGAATACCAAAGAATCAATTACTTTTTACAGTCTGTCTAATAATCTTATTTAATGACATCCATGTTGTTATATATATTCTGTGAGGACAAGGATCTCTATCCTTCCCTGCACTGCACAATAAGAATACAAAGCAAGTTAAATGATCATTCTAACTTTTATTTGAATCACAAAAAGATGATGGGATGCTAAGAGATGAGAGGGAAGCCAGTTAAAATTCATTCATTGCCTTTAGGCTATTTGAAAAGCAAATAACTAAAATGTGGACACTTCAGTGGAATGAATGATGATCAATGGCATACAAAATAGTTGTGTTGCTTTTTTACATTGCCATTATCTTCATTCTCAATACTATTTATCAGTTTCATTAATTGTGTGAAAGAAATTGTAATATAGAACAGGTCTGCAGTTCAATAATGCAGCCCATGAAGTGCTACAGCTTCAAAAATCAACAGAGATCATAACAGAATATAGGCTATGCAAGTTTTGCAACTAAGCAATAGACATGTAAAAGCTTAATCACATAAATACAGAAATCAGATAAAAAAAAAAAAGAAACAAAACAGAGTAACCCAACGACATGAACTTAAAAAGTCATTATTTTCATGCCTCTGCTAGTAGAGACATATTTTTTGTTCCGTGCATATACAGCTATTTTATAAATGTAATAAATAAATGAAACATTAAATCAGAATTCCTACTTCAGTAATTTATTGTCTACAATCTAGATCTCATATTGAACTTGGTATCATAAATCATGCAATCAGTGTAAATTCTTTTGTTAAATAAAAAGGATACTCATCAAAATAAATGTATCAGCCCAAATGGAATTCCATCAAAATAAGTCTGTGGCCATGATTATTTGCCATTCTCTCGCTTCAGTTATTGGAGGGAGTGAAGATTCTTTATTGTATGGTATACCCGATAGAGAGATTAAGACACACCAGGTCAAATGTTTGCCTGACCAGTTTATTACAAATCCTAGTTGCTTAAGGTGATGGGGAAGGGAAAATGGGTGAAAGAAAAGAGATAGGAAGTAAATGCAAGAAATCTTTGTAGAAAGTCAGAGAGATGGCCACCACCAAGATTTCAGCATTGCTCCTAATTTGTCCATTGGTCCTAGGAACTCACGGAGGATGGAAAAGCTAGGAAGCTCTGCATCATAGCAGGCCCCAGGGGATTCTTTCCTGAGTGTTTTTTTTTCTCTTCAGGAATTCCTCTCCAAGTGGTTTCTTTTCTTAGGGAGTTCCTCTCCAAAGTACTTCTTTTAGTGGGGACATTTTATCCCCTGCTTCTCAGTTTCTTTTTTTTTTTTTCTTCCTTTGTCTGTGTTAGCATGACACACCTGGCCCAACAGATAAGCCAGTGGTGCTTTCATTGCCAAGCATTATTGCTTTTTGCAGTGGCCAGCTCCTTCAAGCCACCCCCTTATCCCCTTCCCCCTGAAAAAGACTGTTTGTCTCATTTTTACTTATCTTTAAAATCATAAGCAAAAGTATTCTGGCATGGTTACACCCACCACGGCCCCATAGATAATTTACAGATGTCAGTTCATCAGACTCTCATCAGAGTCTTCTCACCAAAAACGCCTCACAAAGTGAGCTTTGAGCCAAGGAAAACAAACAAACAAACAAGAGGGATTCAGAAACCATCGTTCACAACCATTTAAAATGTGTTTAGATCTCTCCAACTGGTAATTTTGGGCCAGTCTTAGGCATTTACATGTATGCACAAGTGAAATAATAGGAAGATGACAGCATATACTACACTGGGATTCCATGAGGTCAACTAAAGCATCAGACAATGTTTTACATTGTTCAAACTAAAAAAATAAAAAAAATAAAAAAAAATTAAAAAAAATTAAAAATTTAAAAAGACCATCCCATCATATATTCTTTCTTAGCTGTTGAGGTTCTGAATTTCATGCGCTGCTTAAGGAACTTTAATTTCTAGGACCTGGGCAGCCTGCCTACCTTTTCACACACTTAATAAAACCATATGAAAGAATTACAGAGTTAAAAGGAAAAAGAAAAAAAATGCTTACGGAAAAAGTAACAGAAGGTTCTTATTCTAAAGAGGGCTCATACTTGTTTCCAATATAAACCTTGAATGTAACATGGAAAACGGAAACAGTATTTTTCTTCAATGAAACTAGCATAAAATGAGCAGAAAGTGTGATTCAGGATTGCAGAGAATACCTGGCATACAACAATTTCAATATGAGTAATCTTGGGGTGAAATAGTTGCCTTAGCATTGTTTACCTCCATTTTTTTTTCCTTTTATTATAGAAATTATTTTATTTGTTTGTTATATTCACTCCAAATTCTATTTTATAAACAGAGTGTTATCCAAAAAGTTGGAGTTATTAACTGAAAAAAACATTTACAGAGCTCCTCAATAAAGTTATTTTTTCCATTATTTTTTTCTCCTTACGTATTTCATTTACATACATGTATAACCAGAACTAATTATGTCTAGTCTTCAGACTGAATCTTTCTTGAGGATAAACTCTAAGCAAAGTTCATAGTAGAAATAAAATCACTCTACTATCCTAAAGGATTTGAGTGACTAAAACTTACTAAGTATATTATAAAATGTAACTCATTAGGTTGGAGACTTCCAGCTTCCCTCCCCCTACCCTCCCTTCTCAACCCCCCTCCGCATCCATCTACTACAGGAATGATTGGCCGACTTCTAATTGTTTGTTATCGCTCAATGTAAGAGCTCCTCCTGCTGACCTGACACATCACAATACCATCAGGAAGAGATGTATTTTGAAGTGGAAACTGCTTTGCCAAGTTGCAGTTCATCAGGCCTGAGAGTTGAAAGCCAAAGGAGATATGTATGATTATTTGAAAAAAGCATAAATATGTAAGCAGAGTATTGAAGCGTTATTCCTGAAACAGAATTGAAAAAAAAAAACCACTGAAGTTTGTGCACAGAATTTCCTGCATAGATGTAGAACCCTTGAGGCTTTTCTCACTTTAAAAAAGTTGCTGAAAATGGTTTACTACTTAAGGAGACTTAATACTTCTTTCTCTGTAACTGATAGATAAATTCAGATATATTACAAAGGTCCATTCACAAATAACAAATGAGATCAAGTGAGTACCATGATATAAACATTAAAGCAGCATAGGAACATAAATCACAGCAGTCTTCCTTTGACCTACAATAAATGCAGATTTCACCTATATTATCACAAGCTAGAAAAAAAACTCCTTTTTATTATTGATATGTCAGAGCAGACATACCAGCTTACACACTCTTTTTTTCTAAGACTAACTCTTGTGCAAAATAATCCTGTGGAGAAAAGGTAGAAATTTCCTCTGTTTTTTTTCTGCCTCACAGGCTAAATAGCCATGTACATTTAGATGATGATGTCTTTGTTAATACACTTTAGGATCTGCAGACCATTACAACATGCTCTGCTCTGCTTATTAGGTTAAATGATGAAAAATCACATGAAAAACTGAACAGTGTCGTAAATATTACCACTTCACTTTCCAGCTTTTCTACAGTTTTAAGGAGATCAATTGTCAGTGTAATTCAGCAATTGCATTTCAAAGACAGACGATGCTTAGAACAAAATTATTGTTGTCATCTCTTTCAGAATCAGTTCAAACTTCAAGTAAATATTTCTTTCCATATTCTTCTTTCGAGCATAAAGCTTGCTGGAAACACAGGACTGATGACAGGCTCATGTGGGAAAGCCAAAGAGTTATGACAAGAACCATTCTGAAGTGCCGTGATGGTGGAACATCCATGGAAAAAAAAAGCAAGATTAGGGCCTTACATATTTACTGGGTACTTCAAATCACATTTGACCTGCTGGATGCTAGTAAACGTGGATTATTACTGTTTGGGCCAAATGATGTTGGCCAAATCCCTCAAAAAAATTAAGGTAATACTAGGGGGATATGATATCATGAGCAAAAAATGTTTCTATGAGTACCTGTTATCTGAAGTGGTGAAATTTTGACCCTTTTTTGTGTGTATTGCTTTTTTTTTTTCTCAATCTTTTCTTCATGTGATTTTAAACTGGATTACATAACTATTGCCCTAATGATACTGCACTGAAAAGACAGCTGACAAAAAACAGAAAGACTGCAAAGCCGAAGCTTGAAGTAGAATCCCAGACATTTAAAACTTGCTCCAAGACTGAGATTAAAGAAAAAAGATATCCTTCACTTTATTGTTTAATCTGTTTTATCTGTTGCAAGCAATTTTCTAAACACCTTAAGGAAGGATACAGCAGTAGTATCTCCTATTATACTGTCTTCTAGCCTTTCTGGTGGCATATTGACTGTGTAAAGTAGACTTCACATACTCATTTCTAATCATCAGTCCCATGAAATCTAGCTGACACTGAAATTGTGCATTTAGATTACAGCCTAAACAAAGTAAAAAATTCAGCTCTGAACAGTGTAAAAAGCTAAGTTAATCCACAACTGAAGTGCAGCTGTTGTGCAATCACCTGGTTTCAAAAGTACCCCTACTGATAACTGAGCTGTCAAAAAACTTTGGTTGTTAATAGTCTATGCTTATAACCCACTGCATCTGACCTGAGGACAGCTATTACCCACAGCCTAACCACAGCGGAATTAAATACAATGGGTGGACTATATGTTTAAATTTAAAAATAGAATGTCAAAATAAACAGTAAAGTTATCTGTCCTGGTGAGGCCTGATCTGTTCAGTATCTGCAACATAGCTCTCCACAAACAATTAAAGGAAACTCCAGGAAGCCTCTGCCCTGATCCCTTAAGTAAAGTCATTTCAGGAGGCAGAATGAAGCACAAAAACCTTCCTATGACTCTCCATCCCTTGAAATGATGCCACCATAGAATGCACGCCAAACTGTTAATGAAGCTGGCATGGAACAAGTCTGGTGTGCATTGGATACATGTGAATTATGTCAGCCAGTCTGGTTCTGCTTGGACTTTTCTCCAGAAAGGATATCTGTTTTGATTTCCTATTTCAGAATACAATGGACTGGGAAATAGTTTAAGAGAAGATGGAGTGTCTGGATCTAAAATTCACATCTGTCCAGGTTGGTTTTTTTTTGGTTGGTTGGTTGATTCCAGCTTTTTTGTTTGTTTGGTTGGTTGTTTTTTGTTTGTTTGTTTGTTTGTTTTCACTAAACAAAAAAAAATTGAAACTGTGGAAAAGTTTGAATTTGCCCTTGTCCATTAAGATTGGTAGTACATTGACCTATGATTTTTTTAGTGGATGGCATTATAGAAAATCTGTGTGAGACAGAAGGTTCAGGTGGTGTTTTCCATATATATTTTCCAGTTCAGTTAAAAACTAAAAATCTAAAATCTTTGATAAAACTTGTTGCTTCCTCACATTTAAATCAGGAATATTTAGCTGATACTGTTTCCAGCTGAAACAATTTTGAGTCTTGGAATGGAATTTTGAATTTCATCCACAAAGTCACTTGACCCTTTAGATGCTTCTAAAAATTTATAAAATATAATATATAAACAACAAACTTTTTTTTTAAACAGATAACAGAAATTTCATTGTAACTGAGAAAATTCTGGCAGATGATTTCAAACACAGCAGAAAGACTGTCCTTCAGATTGTTATTGCAGCTGGATCTGTTCTTATAGATTGTGCATGCTGGAATGGTTTGCTCAAAAGGCTCTTGAGATGGAAAATCATCTTCAGATAAAGATGTATGAAGTTGCTGACATTGTTACATAATAAAGCTATATAATTTACAAATTTAGAGTATACACATTATATATAGTGTATAACTACTGTATACTTGAATGTACAGAAAAAAAAGAAAAAGTTTTGATTTTCTTTTTTCTTTTAATTAATTGTGTGGAAATATATTTCCAGCATGTCTTGCTGTCTTATTGACCCTTAAGTTGACAGTCACTGTCACAATGTTCTCTCTTCTTACAGCAGCTCTAAACCCATCACCCTGACAGCCAATGGACCATTAGCTAAAAGTGACCGTGTTCAGAGCTGTGTCCATACAATATCCTTACATGCTGCTCTTTTGTAGTTTCAAGAATGGCTTTATTTTACCATATGACTGCCTCTTTCTGTTTGTTTTGCCAGTCTCCAGCTGTGTCTGCATGTATTGAAATACCACTCCTAAGCTAACAGTACAAACAATAAGTCTTTTCCTTGAAAAGGCTGAAAGTGCACCAGTGCTTCTTTCTTTACCTAGGCTGGTCTGAATTTGGTGGACATGTGCTGCCCTTTGTGAGGACCAGAGGAGTACTGGAGCAGGACACTGGTGCATCTTAATAATTAAGGCCTTAAAGTCGCTTTGTAAGCAAATGAGATAAGTGTTGTCAGCTAGGTCTGTGGAAATGCAGTCCATTCCAGGCAACCATGGCATGGAGATTCAATCAAAGCTGTTATATCATAGGTGCAAATCAAGTTTACGTGCTATGTACCCTCCACAATAGCTATGACATGCAGCTTATGTTTTGAGCTTACTCAAAAGCATCCTGGAGGCCATTAATAACACTAATTAATAACTTTTACAACCAACTCACTCTTTCTAGATTGCAGTACAGCACTATTAGCCTTTTCCATACCATGTCTCTTTCTGAACTCACCTGTTACAAAATCCATAAGAAATCATAAAATAGCTATCATTCACTAAAAATAAAAATAAAATAAAAAAAAAAACACCTCCAAACCCAAACAAACCAAACCCACAAAAAACACTTTATTAAAGAATGTTCAAGTTAAATAATGGTAATATCTCTGTAGATAAAATCTAGTCTGATTAAAAATTAATAAATGCATTAAGTAATAGATCACAAAATGCAATCTAGTCTTGGAAGAACATTTGCTACATCACCCCTTTCATGTTGTTATCTTCCATTATCCTTGAATAACTATACAATATATATTTGCGTGTGTGTACAACATATATAGTTAAATATAAATATATACCAACTTCAGTATATAATTCTGTATCAAAGTTCTCATAAGTATTTTTTACTGTACACTGGATATTATAAAACCTCACTTCTCCTCGGGGGGAAGGCCAACAGCAGGATGAGTGTGAAGCGACTGGCAGGCTTTTATGAAATCTGGCACATATATGTGCAATAATAATATGTATACTATGTCAAGATCTGAAGTTTTGTAGTCAAACAAGGTTTTTATGATCTGGAGATGCTTATTACTCCTTAAAATATCCTCCAATGTCTATTAGCAGGCACTATGTATTTATATATATTTGTTTACATAGTGCTAGAAAAGTGAATGACGGCATTTATAAATAAATACATTAAATATATTTAAATATTGAAAAATGCGAGAAAAACAAGTGCAATTTCTATTACTTGAAAAGATCTTCCTACAAAATTAAATTTTTTTGCAAGTGCTTGTTGTAGCATCATAACTCTTTTCATTCTTCCACAACAGTCTGTGGTGGAACTGAGTCAATGACATCATTGCCTTATTATGGGCACTGACTCTGGGCTGAAGTTCATCATCCTGTCAATACAAGTGTGACCATTTGCAGGGCAAGGACATGTTAGGACACATGGGACACATTTGTATATACAGCCTTTTCCTGCTGTCTGTCCGCCTGCACTTAAAATCAATCCCACCCACATTCCATTTAAAATCTGCAGAGGTAGAAGGATGAGGGAAAGGAGGGGAAGGAAGTGGAGGCGGGGAGAAGAGGGAAAAGCACTGATAAGAGAGCACAATGACTGGAATGTATAGATTGGAGTGAGGGGGGAAGGGAAGAAATTAATGTCTATTATGTGAAGAAGATACTTACGAGTAGGAAAAAATTAGTAAAAAATGACAAGAGGAATTTCAGGAGTTAAGCAACTTACTGAGCATTTCTGAATTTATTTGTAATTCTTTCTTATTTCAAAATAAAATGTTTTATATGCTTTACCTGATTTTCATATCTATATTGCTATTTTTCTACATATATCCTTTAATATGTATCTAAGTACATATACATGGATCAGAAAATACTTAACACAGTGTTTCTAGGATGTCATATAGTTTCTTTCTCACTGCATCTGACTATATGTATTCAGTTCAACTGCTCGGGGAAAGTAGGGACATTGCCTCTCAGTCTTTATTTTTGAATAATTTGTCGATTCTTCGTTCTCATGTGAGAAGGTTAGCAGGATATTTTACTTTCATTTTTCATGAATGGTCATAAGAATTGTTCTTTCTTTAAAAGCACCTCCAGTGGGGACATCCCTTCAAAACCTTGCAGTGCTGTACCAGCTTCAACTAATACAATTCCAAAGGATCAAAGACCTTCTACATCAGCGTGACAAGATTTGAAATAAATACTGTGCTGGTGTTTAGGAATAGAGAGTGTTAGAGCAAAATATGCAGTAATTCCTTTTATTTATGCACAAGTCACTCATGTAAAATCTATACCCTGTGGAGTAACTGTAGGTGCCTAATTGACTGCCTGTAAGCAAACTATTATGTCTCGATTACTACATCAGCTGCAGGGAGAACACAGTGGGAAAAAACAACTTGTAAGTAAAGTTTTCACACCCCTGCCTAGTGGTGAACTCCTTAGCTGCTTTTTCCATTCTAAATCCAGAATGTGCCTCTTCTCACAAACTCTGTAGTACTGGCATGCATAGCACACTCTGATATGGCAATTGTGTCAGATAATTAGAAACAAATTTAGTATAAGCCTGCACAGAGTTCCTAACAAAGCCATTGCCTTTATTAACAAGATTGTCACTGTAAGAAAAAAGTAATAAAGAAATTTGTTGACACTTACATAGTGTAAATGTGCCATCCTACAGCATCATCAGCACAGATTCAGCTCTTGCTTATCCTTACTTTGTATCTCTTTAGAAGTAGACAAAGACTGATGACTGCAACAGAAGGTGGAAAAAATGAAAAGCAATACAGTGGGGATGATTAAATGTGTCATTTTAAGGATATATTAATTGTGTACTCATTGACATCAATTTTTATACTGTATATTTCGTATTTCCTCAGTTTAGCTACTGACATGGTTCTCTAGCTTCAGAAACGTATAATGTAGTAAATAAGAAAAATATAATTAACTTCACTCTGTTTTCTTCCTAATCTACTGGATATCTAAAAAGAACTACATATTTCATATAAAGATTTCTGATAATCTGTGCAGAAGTAGGAGAGCACTGAAAGGAATGTCCTCCTCTGACCCAAGCAATACACCAGAGAATCACAGTTGATCAGGAAATATGGTGAAAGTAGACTTTTCTGAATCCTTTAAGACATGGTAAAATAAAGGTCAGCTGGAATTAAAAAACTCAACACTGAAATCAAGTATGAATATATACTTACGCATATAAATCTCTATAATTTCTTAAGAGTTAAAGACTGTCCTAAATAAGTTATTTTTAGTTTTTTGGGTTTCTTGTGTGTTTTTTTTTTTTTTTTTAACAGAAAGTGTCCATTTACGTTACTTATTTCTGTAGATTGATTATCCACAGATTTGACAGAACATCAGTAGAGCCACACCTTAAAGAAAGATCAAGAGTTTTCCTCATACTTATGATTATTCTTAAAAAAAATGGGCAAGGAAGACAAAGCCCTTCTCTGCCTTTTATAACGCTCATGCCTATTCATACTCAGCATTTAGCTCTCATAGGATGGACAGAGGAAATCACAAGTGATTTCTCCTTGTGTCAACTCATTAAACTAGGATAACTCAATCACTTGCAATAACATATTCTCACATTTATTTGTTTCGGCATCTGCTGTCTGCTGGAGACTGCCAACCATGAGCAAATGCATAAGCTGAGAAGAGTGAGATCTTTGAGATCTGAGTATGTGATGAAGAATAAAATGTACTCAAATTGCTCTTAATAACACTGCAAGGCTTCAATAGCACACTGAGAAAAAATAAAAGAAAAAAAACAACTTAGATTATATGTTCAATGAAGATGTTCAACTTTGTACAGTTATGGCAATTACACTGAGGAAACATGACAGGAAATCAGTCACCCCTTTTTGGGGAAAGAAATTTGCATGTATGCCTGCCTGTTTTTTTTTTTATTTTTATTTTTTTTTGTTGTTGTTGTTGTTACTACTGAGGTATCCAACTTAACACTAATGGATTTATTCTTTGTTCTTACAGGCTTTTAAAAAGTCATAAAGAAATTAACAATGTTCCTGGCTTACGTGAGATCATTCTTATTATAGAGAGAAGGCCAGAAATGCTTTTACATTTCTCCACGTGCTATTCTGGGCATCCTTCTTGTCAGGACAGTATAACTCTACTTTTTACCTTACAAAGGTAATACTTGTGATTACTTACTTACAAAGTGATACTTCTTAGATAACGTGCAGCACTTGAAAATATAAAATAAACTTAAAACAAAGAAACAAATAAAGAAAAAACAAGATGTACAGAAGCATATCAAAGTTAAGTAAAACTCACAAATGTCCTATTGGATAGAATCTAGTCTCATTTAAGATTATTTTCTATTTTGAGTGTACAGAGAAAAAATAATTTTCTCAGATCAAATTTTCATTTCTCCTCTGTTACATGTGAGTGTTATTTGGAAATTCCAAAAAAATAAAGTCACCAGAAATTCTTATGCAGAAGCAGTGGGCACCCACCATAAAATTAAAGTATAGTTTAAACACTGAAATCCAGAATCTCAAATAACTCCATATGAGAGTCCATAAGCATAAGTTTCCATAAGTTTGTCACTGCACACATCCAAGTATGTCACCCTTTCAGCTGAATATAATGTCTAGAGGCACTTCTTCCCCTCACAGACCTTCTGGGATGCATAACAGTGTCCTCTTGCACTACATTCATACAATGGCCATGTTTAGTAGGTGTGCTGTCTGCTTACTTCATGCATAATGACAGCATCAACTTCTGAACATTGCATAACTCCCACAGTCACTTTCATTTGAAAATAGGTCAAGAAAAGACAGCAAGTACTTTCATAGCAAGACTGTTATGCAAAATGTTTTAAGCAATATCACCTCCTCCTCCCCTTTCTCACTGCCTTTCTTCTGAAAGAGAAGTAGGAGACAGTTGTCATTGCTGACACTTCATATAACTTAGGCAGAGAAGTGCAGGTAAATCATTTTGGTTGCAAATCTTACTTCCTTAGAACCAAAATTGGGCTATGGATAAGAACCTAAATTCATGAGAATCTTTGTCTTTGTCATTTTCCAATGTGTAGCTTAGACATTCAACATCCTAATATATTGGCTGGCATGAGTCATGTTCGAGAGCTACACTGGAGAGTTTGCATGTCCCACACTGTACTGTTACTTCCACTCCTGCAATTTGCATCTAATTTTGAAGTACTGCATCCACGAGTGATTTGTATAGTTCCAAAAAATCTCTACTTGACAGATGAAGCATAAAAATAGAGGATCAGTCATCTTCTGCTATGAATTTTACAAGCTTTCCCTATCTTTACTGTCTTCAGCAGGAAAAGTCAAAGTGACATGAATACTTTGTTTTGTTTATTTTATTCACAGAGATTATAATGAACATGACAACTCTAAACAAGATTTCTGTTTCACAAAGCTACCTGTAAATGAAACAAGGGATGCAGTGGCAAGACAAGACAATAATCATTTTATTTTTACACATAGTTCAGAAAGGATAATTTACATATAACAAGAGAATAATAAGATCCTTAGCTAATATAATCTTTCTGATATTCCAGTTAGCATCCTATTTCTCTCATTTTTTTAAAACCCTACAGGCTTGCAAACAGATTGCAACTGACATTGCAATCAAACAATGAGGTCAAAGTTGTGCAGAGATCCAAATCTCTGTTTTTTGAAATAGTGTTTTTGAAATGCGAGAAGCTGCAATATGTGAAATTTTTGGAAAGGGGTGAATCAATTTTATTTCATCATTAAAATTAGATTATGCCTTCTATATTTCCCTTAAAGACTTTCCTTTTGATTTATTTATCAGATAATTACCACAACTAAAATTACTCTGCTATGAAGACACATGTTGTACACCCCACTCACTATGCACACTTCCATTTTAAATGTCATGTGCTACTTAAAAACCTGTCCAAAAAATGGGATATTATTTTCTGAGTCAAAAGTATTGAAAAAGATTGGTTCACAGCACCAGGCCTTTAGTTTCCTTAGCTTCACTTTCAGGGTGATGAAGAAGTGGCACAGAACCTTGTGATGAATAGCTCAGTCATCAGAGAATGGATTAGAAAAAAATCCAATACAAACTTTTCTGTTGTGGATATCAGATTACCTTTTCCCCATCCTGAACTGGCCTAATTTTCCATGGTCTATGCTTGTAATTCTCAAGGGAAGATACTTAACTGCTTTATTTTAAATGTAAGGCCCATGTAGACAGTGGGTATTGGACTGAAATTTTTGCCAAGATCCATGCTAACACTGTCAAAGAGACAAGTATTTTGAGCTGTTTTCATTTTATTTTTGTTGCGGCATTTTCAAATCCATTCCTACCTCTCAAAACATTATTCCCTGAATCTCTTTTTGGGTAATACAGCGTGGATGCATGCATATCATGAATGTGCTGATAAACAAGGCTGGATATATTTTAGTAACCTTTGGTGTGGAAGGTATTTGCGCACCACTCTTATACACACAGTCAGTCACTGTGTATCTTGGCAAAGAGGGATCCATTTCTGAGGAAAGAGAACTATTTCCATCTTTAATAAGTCATTCCAGGTTTCCTGTGATGTTATAAATAATCAGGCAAGCAAACAGCTTTATTCTCCCTAATTTAATGTGGCAGACTTGGAGAGCTGAAAAGTTCAGTCTTAGCGCAAGCTCTAGAGTTGGACTTTGACCAAGATTTCTCCCTTCTCTCTCCTAATGAGATAAAGTTTATCATAGAACATGCTTACCAAGGCTGCTGAGACAGGATCCAGGCTTCACATCTATTTACTGGGAGCCCACTTCATACTCAATCCTGCATGTTGTGTGCATGAGGTCACAGCATGCTGGGCTTGCTTCAGGGAACTGGCAGCCATGCTGACAGTCTTAGCTAATACACTTGCCATTTGGGAAAATAATAGTAAAAAAAAGCACTTTCAAAACAATTTAAATTAGTTTGTGAGTAATTGGAAAAGGAAATATAAAGACATACACTTGTATGCATGTCAGGAAGGCAGTGAGGTGATGCATTGAGGACGTGGGCTACTGGCAAAGGTCAAGCACTCTCATGACAGGCTGAGATATTTTCAAAACTTTGGGGAAATTCAGTGATTTTCTCAGAACATTCAAAAGCTGCACAGTGCAGATACATGAGGAGGTCACAGAGGTTATTTTTATTCATGAAAGAGGGTCAATTAAAAGGACACATTTCTCCATAATTGTAGGAGAGACAAGAGGAATCTTTGATTATATTAGAACCTGAGAAAAGATTTTTTAAGTCCACCTCTGCAAGTGATGCTTTCAAACCTTTGTGGGAAACTTGTTCAAGCTGTTTCTAATTGTCATTCAATTACAAAAGAAGATAAATATGTAACTCTGTGCCTATGTCTTGGAAATTTCAGGAAAATTAATTAGATGAGATTATTGAAATGCTTATAGGCATTTTATAGTACCACTGTGGGCCAATACAGTACACTGAAGTTCACCACTTTCAAATAAAAGGGGAACAGTATCTTTGTTGCCTAAATGCCTCAGGTTAAATTTTCAGATCAGCTTCATTTCCAGAATGCAACCCAGATGTATTGTCGTGGAATTTAAAATAAAATTACTACTTAAAAGTAAAGCATGATAACAGAAAAATCAGCTTGATCTGATGAGTCATAATGTAAAGAAATTTCCCTTTAAAAACAAAGCTAAAATCTCAGTTTGTTCCCTTATTCCAGATGGTATATCTTCAGAAGAGGTAAAATACCCCACTTGGATCAACTATACTTCCTAAAACACTCTGGGTTTCTAAAAAGAATATAAAAGATATAATAAATATCAGAATTATGAATACTTTCCTAAAAACATCTACTCCAGTAATTCCATTTTAAGAAAATAAGGAAATTGTTACACGAGTTACGTTTTTCTTCAACTTTTATAACTTTTTTTGAGAAAGCATACCCAAGTACCTCATAAAGTCCCCCTTCTCTATTTTCTGTCTAGTTCTTTTCATTCATTAGAATCAAGAACTCTCTTAAAGATTGAAAAGGCTATCCTGGACAGTAATGTAATGTTCTCAGGTAGACTGGAGTACGGAAAGGTATAGAGGGATCAAGCTGCTCGTTCAAGGCCAGGTTGGACGGGACCCTGGGCAGCCTGGTCTAGTATTAAATCTGGAGGTTGGTGGCCCTGCCTGTGGCAGGGGGATTGGAGATTCATAATCCTTGAGGTCTCTTCCAACCTGACCATTCTGTGATTATTTTGGGTAGTGAAGCAACTCTGGTGCTTTTACCAGAAACATCCTTGCTTCTGTTGCAGCAGATCTGAACAGTACAGTATGACTGCCCTCTGGAAATTGTAGACCTGAATCTCATTTTCACAAAGATTGTTTCACATCATGCAGGTGTTGGAAATGAGTCTTAAAGAGAGCATAACTCTTGTTTATACCTACTACAAAGATGCTTTATACGGCTAAGTTAGTGGAAAATTGCTTTGGTGTAAATGCACTTCAGGTCCTTGTACTTTCAATTTGACATAATTGGGAAAGAGAAAAGAGAAAGAAAGCCTTTTCAGTGTCCCACGTTAGGGCTGGATAATACCCATACTATAACTTAAGCTTGAAGTTCAAAGTTTCCTCAAGAAACAGGTCTCCAGCTTCCATTCATTTTTCAAGGTTGCTGAGAGACTCCCTTAAGTTTGTTTGAAACCTTACCCAGAATGATTACCCCATCTTTTTATGACTAGATTGTTTTCTAATGACTGGCTGCAGTTTGACCCGCTATCATAAAGAGGCTACTTTAAGTCAAACAATATAGCTCTTTGTTTTGAACTTTAGAAATCTCACTTAGCAGTCCAAATTCTAACCATAGCTGGCAAAGGGATTGGTTTTGATAGGCCAAATCAATAAGTGCCACAAAAGTGCCACCTCAGAGAAGCTAGTAAGGACAAGGTCTGGCCTGATCTCAAATGTTTACATGGCAGGTTTTCATGCAAAACACTAGGTGTTAGTCTTTTTGTAGGTCTCACTGCTCCTTTTGAGTCAAGAGTGAACCAGAACTTCAAAAACTACCAGCAGTGGAAGCACCCTGTGATTAACTGCTGACTTCAAGGTCTAAGGTTTTTGATCCAAGACCTTCCAAGACTGTTTTGTTTCCAGAACTGATAAGAGCACCAGCAAAGCTTAAATCTCCTCTTTTTAGATGTACTCAGATGTATACGAAAAAGCTGCTCATGCTATTCTTAGTAAACAGACCAAGGCCTTAGAAGAAGAAAGATTTAAAAGAAAATAGTAGCAGAGAGATTTGAATCTGGAAGATTTTTTGTGGAATTTAAAAGTTTTTCCAACCTCAGCTAATCTGACTTGAAGTAGCTGTTGAGCTCTCTATGACAGGCAATAGAGAGAAGTGCCTGCAGAAGATGCTCTCTTCCCTGGCATTTCAGGAAAAGTAAGGAGTAATTTTCCTCTGGAAATACCTTTCTCTCTCCATTGACTAAAGAGGTCTCTTAAGGGGTTAATTTATGTTAGATAAATAACTTTGGTTTCCTTGGCCCTAGACTTTAATTCCATTCACATCAGGACTGTATATAGAATAAGCCTAATACAGAGAAGACTGAATTGTTTACTAGATGATATTATGATGTGTATAATTAAGAATATGATGAGTGATTTTTCAACAAATGAATGATGAGATTCATATACAGAGATATACATGTAGACATGCATACAGACACTCACATGTATATATGCATGTTTATCATATATTCAATCAACATCTTAAACTCTCACTGATATAAAATAACCAACAGTGCTTTTTGGAAAGCAGAAAACCAAGAGTACAAGCTGACAATGATGGATTTTATTGATTCAATTAGCAAGCACATCCTCAAAAGACTTTTCTCTGTTCTCCGGAGATAATATTCCCAACACACTGAGCATCTAGGTATTTACTAATTTAGTACGTGTGAAGTAAAGTCACAGAATGAAATAGATTTCTTACACCTCAGTAAGGAATATCAGTAAATATCTCAATTCTTACACCTCCATGTCAAGCTTTTAACATGGCTAAGTTGTCTTGGAACATCTATACTGCAATTCACTAACTTGATTTTGAATGTTTTCCATACTTTTTTAGTACTATCTATCTACATCTCTATTTAGTTGTTATGGAATTGATTTGGATTTAAAACAGCCTTTGTAAATTACAAACTCCAAATAAGTAACAGAGTCTTTGCAGCTATCCAGGGAGGAACATTTGTTGCTTGAAGATGAAAATCTTTTTACCTGTATCCACCAATGTATTTAACATCTGAATGAAGCTTGCTCTGAGTCTCTCTACGTTTAGTAAGAGAGACAAGCTCATGAAGAAGGTGATTCATTTCATTTTTGAATCGGCTAGGATTTGAAGATAAAAGAATCGGAGTCTGGCAGTGTCTACATTTTTTAGTAGCTATAGATAGAACCTTCATAAATAACTTAATAGTTTTGGACAGCTGCATTTAAGAATGATTGATGTCATTCCTAATGTCTTCTTACATATTAGTCAAACTAAGAGATTCTATCCCTTAAAAAGGAGACAAAAGTCTACAGTAGAATATGATGCATATATGTTTTTAGAATATACCAAAATCATATTCTAACATGGAAAAGATACAAAAGATTAAGGAGTTTGAGGAAGTGTCTTTTCAGTTCACACTAAAGGTATAGCAGCAGTATAGTCTAAAATCCAGATTTTCTGGATGAACATCACTGAATTTTAAATTAAGCTAACTTGCATCAGTGTAAGAAGAAGTTCTTTTTTTTTTTTTTTTTTTTTTTTTTTTCCTGTAAGTTCTTAATTCATTGTCAATATTTCCTATTTATTTATTTATTTTTCTCAATGTGCCCAGAAAATACATTGGGCTCAATGTGGTAATGTTCTGATATTGACTTAAGCAACAACTCAGTCATTTAGACAGCATTGGAATTTTAAGACTTTCATTGGCAGTGTATTCTCATGATAAAATAAATGTTTCAGTGCAATACAGTGAACTTGAGACTAACCATCTCATTTTTTATGCTGTGGAAACGTAAATCACTAGCTTCTCAAAGCATTAACCTTTATTCTCTTTCTGTGGCCATGATGTACCACTACACTAATGAGGCAATAAAATGGGAATCTGAGCAGTAATTCTTGCCCTTCTCTGCCTTGTTGTATTATATGGTAGCAAGTTCAGCAGCTAGCAACAGCAGTTGAGCTGAAAGAGATACTAAAGTATATCTCAGCGGTCCTTAACCTCCCAGTTGAGTAGTCTGAGCACTCACATCAGAGATACAAAATAAAATCCTTAAATGAGTTGCACCAATTTATCTTCTGCAGGATTCTGTGCTGTTGATAAAAAGTCTGATTTTAAAGATGTCACACTGCTAAAAATCTGCAAAAAGACAACAACAAAAAAACAAAACAAAAAAAAACAAACCCAAATCCTATACTTAGGAGTAGATCTAAGTGAAATACTTACAGCATGAATCATATCCATACTTTTCCAAAGTTACATGTTTTGGGATCAAGTTTCAACCATTTTAAGAACGCAAAACAGAAAACAGTTTTAATAGTCCCTGATATAATGTAGACAGTACAGCACTTCTAACCAAGAGCTAGGCACATGACTCCAGCTGGCAGCTGTAATGAACAAGATCAGTAACTGCTTTATGAATTAAAATATGAAGAGAAAAAAAACCATGAACAACAAAACAAAACAGTGTTTCATTTTCTCAGCACTACTATCTAACTATTACCAGCAGGAACAGTTGGCAAATATCACTGTTTTCTCCTCTTTCATTCATAACTGAGACTTCGGTCTCTTATTTATTTCCCTTCTCTCCCAGTGCTGTTGCGTTTCCATGCCAGCTAGTCCTACTATTTTTTTTCCCCCATTATTTTATATGGTTTCATTTGCTAGTATACTAGTAAAATAAGTACAGAACATATAAATTGGTATAAAAATTCACACTTTTCTATTTGTTTCTTCCAATCGTCATCAATCCAAAGTAGCCACAATTTCACAGCATGCCCTGCCTGGCAAGAACACCCATAGCTTAATTTCCCAGCATCACCTGCACAATTCTGGCAGGCTCTGTTCAGCCAAAGGCATTTGCTTTTCCTGATTGCTTGATGGAATTTGCAGAAAAACTTTTCATTGAGAAATGTTTGGTCATTGCATATTTCTCCAAATATAAACAAAAACAAACAAACAAACAACCGATGGTCAGTGTGCTGAAGAAGGTAACAGTATTTTTGCAAGACTGTAATGAATGTAAAGATATCATTATTATGTTATTTTGTCATCCTGTTAATCTGATATCTTTCTCCATGATTTTTTCAAAAATACTTCTGCCCTCAAAGATAAGATCTGTTGCTTGAAAGATATCCAAGTATCAGCATTGTCAGGGATCACTGGCTTACTGAGGAAGTAAAGACCATAAGGATATATCTATATTATATAGACACACAGCACTAATTTTTTGGAAGTTACAGTTGCTGAAATGATTATAGGACGTATTTCAGAATTTAAGAATTCAAAAAACCCACAAGTTTTATAGCATTACCTACTGCAATCTTATTGAAGAAAATGCCTGCAGTGAAATCCAACATATTTATTCCCATTTCAAATCCTCCTTCCCCACTTTCAAGGAAATCTTAATGGGAAAGTCAGTACTCCCCCCAGAGGAAGCTATCAGTCCTTTATCCAGGAATTACCTCTCTGTATTATTACCATACAGCTCAATACCTTAAAGTATGACAGCCTGAGTCTTTAAAGTTCAGTGAAAAATGCCAGACGCTTCTGTTTAACTCACTTCAACAAGGTGTCAGCCTGAAAAGCATTTAGTGCTGTAGTTTCAGTTTGCTTATTTTGATGCAAGATTTCATTTGTCACAGAATTCTTTTCATACACGGATTTGCAAGGTGCAGAGAAACGTGATTTATTTTGTTTTGTTTTGTTTTCTTTGAAAGAAAAAAAAAAAAAAAAAAAAAAAAGGCTCAATCTCAGCCCTTCCAGTGATGGTATTGTTAACTGGTTTTACTCTGTAAATTTGGGGAAGTCTTGAATGAAGTCATGCTCCCTGTATAAACACGCTACCCCAGCACACATACAAAAAAGCAGGGAATTAATAATCAGAAACCGTATCTTATTTTGTTTATTGCTTGATATTTGCTATTTTGTTCCTACCGCATGGTTAAACTTCCTTTTGCTCTCACCTACTGCAGATTTGATCTGATTCAAAACCTAAGTGTTTAAAGAAATGGAGTGCAATAAGAGAATGGAATCAAATATAAGGATGGTGCTATGATATTAACACTGGATTAAAATCACAACCTCGAGGACTTACTTTGATTGAATTCAATGGAGATATTTTGCCAACACCTTAGAATTTAGCCAACTTTTTCTTTTTTATATTATAGCAACCCTGAAAGTAATCCTCCTATTATGATTCATTATACCAGGGACAGATTTTGGTCCTATGGCAGTAGAACCTTCCAGCCAATATTCCAATATATTTTGTTGCTTTAAAACAGATGACAGCAGAGGGGTAATCTGACAAAATGGTATCTGATATGTAAGAGCATAGGCAGCAAAGTGTGCAATTGAATTCCTCCAGTCAGAAAAAATTGTTCCAACTAACATTCATTGATACTAGGCAAATATTAACAGAGACCAACCTCTAAATGTGAGAAATGTGGGTGGTGGTGCATTTCAGCAGCTGTGACAACAGTGGATCACCTCTTTGGTGCAGATTGTTATGAGAACACTCTCATTCATTGTTGATGGAAATGCATACCTAATGGTGGTGACTACACTGAAAAATAGTGCTTTGTAGCTGAGAATTCTCTCTATCAAATAGCATTATTGTGCTCTTTCTATCTGTTGTAGTTTCCATGGAAATAAGTGACATTAATTTCAGAGTGACCCACATATAAGAATTTTATTTATTTTATTTTTTATTATTGTCTAAATAGATGATGGCTGCAGATTTTTATCAGAATAATTTTTAAAAACTTGTGGTCTGTAGTTCTGAGATGAATCCTAAGTCCATAAAGTTGTGAGAGCAACTATTTAAATTCTTATCTAAACTTCCAGCATTCAGATGGTATCGAAAGCTTTCAGTCATGTTTCCTGTGGTCCTGCACATCCTATAGGAAAGTAGGTACAAACAAAGAAGATGGAGGTCTTAAAGAGGAACTTCATTATTTGTCCATTTTTTTTCTGTTGCTTGTTGGAGTACAGTCAGCACTAAACTATTTTCTTACCTAGTTTCTCTACCTATAAAACTGAGAGCAGGTCTTCCTAAATACTTCTTTGTGTATGTGCATACATAAAGATATATTGGCTTATAAGTTAATTGTTCTTTGAAATATTTAGCACTGTACAGATACCAAGTATTTTTTATTTGCAGAGAACATACTTTCCTTCACAAGTATTGGCCACATTTTTTTCTGGGTCATGACAGAACAGTATATGTTCTCCCTTTGACATAGCAGATAGTTTCATTAGGTGCCAGTTGTTCAGTAAGTATATCAAAACTGAAGCCAGAGAAGATGAATCACATATAAGGACAGAGATCAAGGAACAGTTTATTTTACAAATCTCACTAAAAGGATTTTTTTTTATTATTTTTTATTTTTATTTTTTTTTTAGAAGAATGTAATATTTGACTGTGTAATAAAACAGTGTCTGTACTTTTCAGTGCTTTATGTATACAACTGATTGTCAGCAGAAATTACCTCATTTCCAGTCATTACTTCTACTCTACAGTATTTCTTAAGTGTCGGTTGTTTCTAATTACCAAGGTTTATTCATAAACCTGAGTTATATGAAAAGAAAGAAAAAGATAGAAAGACATTTCAAAAGAATGCCTATCAGTTGTTCAAGAAAACTTGATAGAAATGTTTTAAATTAAACAACAAATTTCGTAATCTATGAAAAACACTGCAAGTTAAGCTTGAAAAGGCATAAAATAAGTCACTATTATCTCTTTCATATTTATTTGAATTCATAAAACAATTACTGTTTGAATTCATATGTATGTTATGTGGAAAATCTGGAAGAACTGCAGTTATAATGAGTCTATAGGTTTATATATTTATAGTATTTACCTATCTCTGCTGATGTAGAAAAGAAAGCCAAGATAATAGTTACAAAATAATCTACTTTAATAATCATGCACCTTGTTTACCTTGCATCATCAGCGTATTTTCATCAAATAATGTAAGTGTATTTGGCTTGTCTTCTAAGCTTTTTCCACATTAACATAGGAAGGGATTAATTCGTAAATGTACCAAATTGTTTAAAATACTTGAATATATTAGAGAATATTTACTACCTTTATCTTGACTTTATGAAATGGCACAGAAAGCACATCTTTAATACCTCTCTTTTTATTTATAAAAAGAGAGAGCTCTCTGAAATATTCCCCTCATAGCTGAGTACTTCTTCTGGATGCTCTTTGTCTAGCTGCATAGTGGTAATTATGACTCCACAACTTAACAGTTTTTTCTTTTTTTCATAGAAACTGCACTTAAATAGTTGGTCTTCCTATAGTCTGTTGTAATGCATCTTCTAGGAGTTCATCATAGACTCAATACAGATAATAAGATACATCTTGGTGGACATATGGTCTAGCTCCTTATTCAAAGCAGGAGCCACATGGAAAATGATTGCATGGGAATTGCCAGGTTACATTGTGAACCAAGGATTGAACATCAGATTCTATCACCACAGACCCTGCTAAAGAGTTATCCCCTTCTTTCCTGTAGCTTCCCTTTAGATACTGAAAGGCTGCTATGAGGTCACCTTGAAGCCTTCTCCAGGCTGAACAGCCCCAGCCCTGTCAGCCTGCTCTGTTCAGTATTCCATTCCAAGGATCATTATGGCCCTTCTCTGGATGCACTTCCACAGGTCTATCTCCCTGAGAACTCCATCTCTAAACACAGTAATCCAGGTGAAGTGTCACCAGCACAGACTGGAGGGGCAGGATCACCTCCCTTGACCTGCTGGCCACACTTCTTTTGATGCAACCCATGGTATAGTAGGCTTTCTGAGCTGTGAGGACACATGGCAGGTTCATGTCCAGCTTCCCAGCTACCACTATCCCCAGAACTTTCTCAGCACGGCTACTCCCAATCCTTTCACATGCCCCATCATGTATTGGTAATGGGAGTGGCTTTGACCCAAGAGCAAAATCTTGCATTTGGATTTTTTGAACCTTATGAGGCTCACCTGAGCCCCATGCTCAAGCTTTCTAGGTCCCTGTGCATGGCATCCCACCCCTCTAGTGTGTCAACTGCACTCCACAGCTTACTCAGCAAACTTGCTGAGAGCGCATGCCACCTCACTGCTTTTGTCACCGATTAATATATTAAAGAATATCAGCTTTAGAATTGACCTGTGGAGGACACCACTTGCCACCACTCTCCATCCAGCCACTGAGCTCTCTGTACTCAATTCTGCAACCAGTTATTTGTCCATCAAATAGCCCACACATCAAACTCATATCTTTTCAATTAGGAAAGAAGGATGTTGCAAGATACCATGTGTAATGCAGCAGTGTGACGGAAAGTACAGCAAAAATGGCAGAGGGGTAAAATTCTAGGCTATAGCAAATGAGAACAAGCCCAACTATAGCAACCGTAGATACAGAAATAAAGGAAGAAAAACTGCTTACCTTTGGAAGGCTGCAGATAGGCAGGGAGATACTCTTACCTCCACTGTCAACTCTTAAATGAAGTCTGTGAAGGAATAAATCCTGGCTCCACTGCTTCTGGTCACTCAGGTGCATTACATTACATTACGTGCACCTGAGTTCCCTAGAATTGCCCCTGCCTTCCTACTAGGTGCTCTATCACTGTTTCAGGCCTTGAATTCGCATTTCCACTACACCACATCACAGATTTTACTGAAGATGAGACAGATGACATCAGTGTCCACTGATGCAGTGACACCACACTGGATGACCATTAGGCTGATCAAGCAAGATTTTCCCTTGATGAAGCCATGTTGGTTGTCCTGTGCCAACTCCCTGCCTTCCATTCTCTTGCTTCCAGGAAAATCTGTTCCTTGATTTCTCCTAGCTCATAGGTGAATCTGATAGGTCAGTAGTTCCTAGGGTCATCCTTTTTACCCTCTTTGAAAATGGAGGTGATGGAAGTACATATTAGATACACCAAAATATAAAGTATTCAGAAATAACTCCATTAACTTCTGTAGATCTCTATGTCTGAGAGAAAGAGCTGATAATGAAAGTCATATGTGATGATTTGGTAGTAACAAAGGTTGCCTATAAACTTAAACCAGGAAAAAGAACTTAGGGGTATATTGTAACCCAGGTCCCTCTGGATTAAAACAGGGTTAAAAAATGGCTAAGGCAATAAAGCCGCTTATAAAGAAATATATTTTTCTTTCCTGACTGTTAACTTTCTTTTTTTCTCCAGCCCCAAGATGAAACCAGTCTTAAGCACTGTTTTTGCAAGGCATAATTTCAGGATGTTGCCAACAGAAGAACTGCATTTTTGGGCAAGGAAGCAAATGATGTCTGCAAACAATCTTGTTTCCAAGCAGATATCAGTAACAAAAGTAAAGTGGAGAAAGTTTGTGAAGTAGAAGCAAGAAGGTATTAGAGAGTTCAAAGGTTTTTTTTTCAAGTTTCTCACTACAGGCACATTTTAGATGACCATCCAAGCCTACCCTGACAGTCTGTGAGTTCTGTTGAAGTGATTTACCACTACGGTAAAATCTGCTGTTCAGTTTATTAAAATTACCAGTGAAGATAAAAAGAAAAGAGAAAGGAGAAAAAAAAAAAAAAAAGGAACAATAATGAGGAAGATATAGCATCTCAGTAAAACAAAACATACAGGAAGACAGGAAGGCATAGGGGAATCTGTTACATTACTCAGGCAGCTGAACTGTGGCCCAGCAATGGTGCATGTCAGGAACCTGCCATGCACATTTCCTGTTTTGCATTGTTTCATGAATCCCTGAGCAGCTGCTGTGCCACTGAAGTCAGGAAAAACCTCACTCAACTCATTGTTTTGTACATGATGATAATATTAATTATGTAAAAATCAGAATTCTTCATGCCACAGCTATCAACCTGTCCCATGGACCTAACCATGGCCAGAAATTAATGCTGATCTTTGACTTCCACTTCAAAATTTTAACCTTTAAGATCCCAGTGGAAAATTGGCATTATTATTTATTTTTTATTATTATTATTTATTGTATTTTATTTTATAATGCATTGTAATGTATTGTAATTTATTGTAATGTAATGTACAGTAATATAATGCAAAATCAAGAACAGCCTTAATTTGTGTCATTTTAAGGTTTATCACAGTGGAAACATGAAGACTAAGCAGATGAGTACATTATCTTTGTGGGTTGCAAACTTTCAAACAAAATGAAAACTTTTCTACACAAAACCAGTGCCACTAGAAAGTTTTAAACCATTTTAAATATTTTGATAAAGTCATTATGTCTATGTCCAAAATTCATTTGAAATTTAGGAGTATAACTTTTTGAATATTCAGCTTATGAATAACTCCCACTCAAAACTTGATCCACCTTCAGTTGAATCAGGGAAAACACATGGAAAGATTTGAATAAATCCCACCACAGAATTTCAGAGCAGCTGAGCTTGAAAGGCACCCCTGGACATAATACAGACCATTCTACTCAAAGCAGGATTATTAAAGCAGGTTTTAAAGATCAGGTACTTATCACTGTACACTGTTGATATCAGTCAAAAAAGCTATTTTGAAACAAGATATCACGAAATGCACTTTAAAAATTGGTACCATTTAGTGATTTTAGTAGTTTTGTATACTACGTATTCCCTTATTAAGATGTAATATTCTCAGACATTCCATAGGACAAAATACTTCAGCAGGCAATGTTCCTTCTGATAGACATCCTCATATCATTGTGACGTGAGGACAAAAGAATGAGACATAACTCCAAATGTAATTAAACAGTCTAAAATCTTTTAATAATTAGAAACTGCTACTTTCCTGAGAGTATATTATCTTTTCCTTTTTGGCAAAACCTGTTGATAAAACAGATCTTCACTATCATGATTTGAACTAACCAAGAAACTGGTAATAAAAGAATTTTAAAATATTTTCTTGGTCTTATTCGATTATGTATGACTGTGGTTAGCGAAACATAATGCATGCCCTTTTTATTTTTTTCATCCCTTAAAGAGAGGAGCAGCAAGTATTCCATTCAGATATAACAGATTAAGGTTCTCAGTTGTCAGGATTCTCTGGCTTCAGGAGTTGTTTATTGAAAATATTGTAGCTGATTCTCAAAGCCAACAACATTCCCATAGAGTTTCTATTAGGTAAAAGGACAGTACAGTTATAAACAATCTCTTTTGTAAAGCCAAGAAAACTGCTAGAAAAGACATTTAAGTAATATTTCATAAATACTTCAGATTTTGCAAAGCAGAGTTTGTAGGGAAAGAGAAAAAAAGGAACAGACAATCATTTAAAAAGTTACTCAAGGGGAAAAATATCAGTCTCTCTAATTATAATTTAATTCTGTTTTTATATGTTTTTTGTTTTGTTTTTTCTTTTTTTCTTTTTAGAAAGTGGATGTGTCATAAAAGCTCCATGTGTACCAGTCAACATGAGTGTTCCATACGTTTGTATGGAGCAATGACTACCAGGCCAAAGAGAGCAAATGTCCACAGGGAATTTTGAGTGCAGGAGTTCCCAGTGAATGCAAAACTCTAGAGATAACTTTGCTGAACCTACTGATAAAGTTAGAGCATGAAGATCTTGACAAATTCATACAAAACCACAAGCAAAGATGGGCACCCATTGTGAAAGTGTATTGAAAGATTGGGTCTTAGTATATTGCAGGTGAAGGCTGCAGAACTGATTATGCAGTAAGTGAACTAGACTTTGGAGATCCTGTCCAAACATCTCCCCTGAAGATTTCATTTAATCACATACAATCTTATCTTTGGAATAACGTTCCATTGGGGATCACATATTGGGGTTGCTTTCTCTACTGCTTCTTCAGCCTAGTGGCTGTCAATGAGTGCACAAGAGTTCCAGCAAGTGGAACAAGTGGATACATAAGCATGTTGTACTACTATCTAATAACAGCTTGATTCTAATATTAACAACAGCTTAATGAGTAAAATTAATATTGCCTGTGGTTTTTGCACTCTTACACACCCACCCCCAGTCACTAAAGTACTCCCACTTTAAAAAAGGGAATTTACAACACTAAATAAAATAATATTACTTAATCAAAATATTTAAAACTTCCAGTTTTCATCTTAGAACTCATGGGCAAAAAAATTGATATCAAGTTCTGCATCATCTTCAAGGACTGAAATTGCATTTCACAGAATCTTTATTTTCTTCTATTTAAATATCACTGTCATGCATAGAGCTCAAAGTATGTAAAATACTCATTCATCATGAAGAATGATTTACCATGAATGGGTGGCAACAACATTGAATTACTCTTTACTTTATGTATTCTGAATATCAGTGTTTCTACTGGCTAGTAAAGAAAGCTATGGGTAATTTACAACTCATGTACATCTTCTTCCAATGCATGTTCAGAAGATCCAGAACAATATTACCCTAACAAAATATTTAAGGTAATTAAAAACCTCTGCCTTTACTTTTTTCTCCTCCCCCCCCCCCCCCAACACCTCTTATGCACTTTTTTGTCAAACATCTAGAATCATGGTTTTATTTAAGAAATTTCAAAATTTCAATTTTTATTAAAAAGAAAATATTTCCGCATACATAGTCACGCATAAGAAATAATGCATAAAAGATTAGAAAGATAAATAAAGGAATCCCTAAGTATATATAATTTAAGTGTTTTGGACTTAGAAGGTTTATAAGTATTTTATGTTTTATTCAAAGTATGCATTTGAGGAAAGTTTGATCTACACCTTCTCCCTTTTCCATTTCAAGCAAGAGTTTGTTATCATTGATATCTCAAAACTATTTTACTCAGTGACAGCTGGCTCAGTATCTCCTCTTCCAGTGTTCTGATGTAAGATGCAGATTTCTATCTTCAAGTCATTTAGTGTATTCTATGAAATACAATGTAGAAGTAAATTTCCCTTTCTAAGTTAACACTAGTTAAGCTAAGGTACTGACAAATGCAACATTTTCATAGAGGTTTTGGCTAAATGGAAGCCATAGATAATCCACCCATTGCACTTATTTTCACAAGATGCTTCACTAAGTAGAGTTTGTTTAGGTAAAAGAGATGTGCTGAGTGATCCACTCTTAGTAGCCAGACCTCAGACATAATGGAAACTATCAGATGTGCTGTTGGTGATTTGGCAAAGTCAAGGAAGGATGATTAGGAACCCTCAAATGGAAAATTAAGAGGCTTCTTATATGGATAGTTTGGTTAAGCGTAAGTCTTCTTTACGTAAGTATATAAACAGGTCACTGATGTTCCATTACTGGTCTGGAACACTCAGATATCTTCCTAGAGTGGAGTTAATAGTAACTGTTCATCAGGAATCAGTTTGGGAGACTGACTGACCCTGAGAGGAACTCAGTGTGAATGGGCAGAGCTTCTAGGAGAACTTTAAGGTACTTTGTATATGCTTTACTGAAATAACATCTGCTCTCCCCATCACTACAACTTAGACAGCTGTTTTACGCATTAATTTAAACGTGTCTACTTTGCCACCATTCAATCACAGAAAATTACTGGGGCATTTAATTACAGGACTTCTCACAGCATTCTCAAAAAAACCCAGATGTAATTACAAAACATGAAATTGCATGAAACAATTTGAAAATTAAAAAAAAATAAAAATAAAGAGAAAGAAAACTGACAGGCTAAGAATAATTCTTACCTTACGAAAAATTTGTGTTTACATGCTTTCTTCAGAATGCTATCATCTAGCAGTAGTTAATACCCATGTCAGAATACCACTCCTCCATTTCAATGAGTTGATGATGAAACTGTACAAAATATACAAAAGACACTATGTTGTCACTGTGTCATTGTGAGTGACTGTTTCAAAGCCTATTCTTATGTATCAGAAGCATCACTACATAAAATACCTTTAAATGTATAGAGATACGTTCTTGATACTTCTTGTTTGATGAAAAAAATAATGAATTTAATGGGAATTCTGTTAAATTTTGAGTGTATTTTAACCATTTATTTCTTGGAAACATTGTGAACAGAGAAATTAAAAACAAAATTAGGATAGGTTAAATGAGTTAATGTGGCAATGAATTGAACTAAGCTGAGATGCAGTGAAATAAATGACATGATATGCCATTAATAACTAATATAAATTTTTTAAATATCTGAAGAACTACCTAGTGGAAGATTTTCCTTTCATTTGGGTTGATGTCTCATAGATGTATTTCATATCTGGCATGCACAACTGGTATTTTCACTTCATTTTTGAAATATAAAAAGGGAAGTTGGATAGTGATCATACACTACTCGTCAGTTCACCGTGCTCACATCCACTGGTTGGTCTCCATAAACATTCAGCAAACATTGATGAATTTTAACAGGTGCTATTTTTTCCACATAAAGGAATTCAATGACAACTTTACTTCCATGTCAGATGCTATTTTGTCTGAATTTCTTCCCATGACCCTTAAACAAAGTTGGAATAATATCTTGTCATTAAATTAGATTCTTTTTGCACAAAATAGTTTTTTGTATAATTTTACAGATCTTTGTTACTGAAGGATGGATTCAGGGTCATTCAGAAGCATCACTAAACTCACTTGACCTGACCAATTCAACACATATCGTTTTATTCTACTTTAACAAATACAAGTGTAACTTCAGGTGTTTTTTCTTTTTTAAGGAAATGTGCTTTCACTTACTAAATCTGTTATTAAACACTAACATTTAAGATTGCATAAGAGTTCATTACCTCATTTTTTATCTATACTTTTGTATACACTCCTTTGAATTTTAAACTCACCACATCAATCTTATATTTTATACAATAAAGCAGAATCATTTTGAATAACAGACCAAACCTACATCCATCTGCAGACTTAAAGTGTATTTCAGAGCATGTCTACATTTCACTACAAAGCCTTTGTTTCAACACCCTACCAAGTCTTTAACTGATAAGAAAACCAAGAGTGATAGATGCCACCATAAAGAGCAGAATTCACTGCCATGTGCCTAAAACATCTTGATATTTTCTGTATACTGATCAATGCCTAGGGTTATCATTTAGAATTCAGAACATAAAGAAAACATTATCAATTTTAAAGATATATGTAAAGCAATATAGAAACAAAACATAGGAAACTAAATTACTCTGTGCCCCATACTTTTCTGAAAGCAAGGAGGCTAAAGCAGCATTTGACATCTGAATAGTGAAATACTTCCCAGGCGTTACATTATCTGAAAGACAGCATCAATACTAAATGCTAAAAGTTAAAATCTTCTGGCAAAAAACTTGCCAGTTTCTTCATATACAAACCTGAAAGTCGCATAAATAAAAATACGTTGAACTGTACCAAGAAAACCAAAGGAAACATCAATTCTTCAACAAGGAAAAAATGGAGCAATAAATCTATATATAACAAAGGACAAACCAGTAAAAGGATATACAGAATGACAAAAGACGGAATGTGTGAGCAACAGTGGTAAAGAGATAGAAACACTTGCTGCAAGTAATGATAGCAAAATACTTTATCAACTCAGCAATATTTTCTAAGGGGTAAATTTACATCAGATAAAGGATGCATCAGCAAGAACCAGGAAGACCACAAAGATTGTTTTCCCATGTCATCCATGTACTTGATTTTCTAAACTTCCTCTTCTTTCTTATATTAAATCCAAGTTTCTCGTCTTCATTCTCAAAGATTTGTTAGCCTAGCCACCTCATCTCTGATTTTTTCTAAGCATTTCAATGGTAATTTTCCCTTTTCACTGGTTTTTCTTCAGTCCTTTCTTTGACCTATCCATGAAGCAGTTGCAAAAGTCATCACAGTCTCATCCTTTCTTCAAAGTAGGGAGATGATTTGTATAAATGCTATTAAAAAGCAAGCAGTCAAACCAACCAACCTAAACACCTCTACCTTTTCTTTCCTTAATGTCCAGGATGAATCAAATTGTATCAGTTATATTCTTGACAAGCACTTGACTGTGATTCTGTGACTCCTTTTTCTTAAGGACTGTGGTAGATTGGCTCTTAACAACTTCCATATGTAATCAATTTGATACTGCATTTCATTTACTTATTTGTGCGAGAGGAAGAGAGCAGACTATCTATTTTCATTTAGAATTTTATGTTAAGTTTCTTATAAGCAACTGTTCTTGAAAAGCATTATTGTTTTCCAAATTTCCAGCAATATCCATGTTTCCTAAAGCTCTTAAATTACATCAGTGCACATCTTTCTTGAATTACAGCGCCCAGATGTGGACATCACAGTGTTGAATAATGTGTTTCCTACTTTTTATATTTTGCCAGCTTTTCCCTCTATAGTCATTTTGCATATTCCAGTCTGAATTTTGCCTGTTACAGAGCAGCATGGATTTCGCTCATTCTTATTCTGTATATAATATAGTTTATAATCTAACACAAATGATTTTCTGAAAAATATTTTCTTTAGGTTTATAGTTGTCCATTCCTCCCAAACCATCATCTGAGTTTTATATGACTTTCCCAAAACTTTTCAAGCCATTTCAGAATAATGAACATAAACTATAATCTCTGTTGTTCTTACTTTGCCTCCCTCTCACTTATCTGCAAAGACCATCTAATTTTTCATTGAAAATAGTGAATACAAGTGGACCAAGTAATGACCTTGTAGCACCCTTATACATAACTACATTGGAATGAAATAGTTTTTATCCACTTCTATTTCTTTTCCACTGACTTGGTTAGAGAGCTTAGGTATAGGCAACATATGGCTTATCTAAAACACATAAATGCATTTAGATAGATTTTTCTGAAAATAAATCTCAAAATAAGAGCTTAGAGAAAAAGATGAAGGCACTATCCAACTGCCTGCTTAACAAGATAAAAGCCTAATAAATAAATAAATCTAATAAAGCATCACAGTTCTAAATTCAAATATTAAATTAGAAAGAAAAAAGATAAATGAAGCAAGTGAATTATTGCAGAGTGATAATAACACGCCAATAAGAATGTGCAAAAAGTAGTAAAATGCAAAAGCTGGAAACCTAATATCAATATTAACAAGTTTAAGTAAAATATAGGCGTCAGTCTTCATGTCCTTCACCTATTCTCCTCAAATATAAATTCCACATTACTATATGGCTTTGAAAGCTACATGCCTACCAAGGATACATAGATATACATCCAAACAGCTGTGAAAACACAAGAGCTGCTCTGAAACTAATACCTCCAATTTTGTTATTTTGGTCCATGATTTCAGAGGTAGATGTAGGTGGTATGGCAGTGGAGGTTGAATATCCCTACCAATATTCCATTAAATTTTTTTTTGCCATGTGACTGATGGCAGCAAAGGAGAAGTCTGAGAAATTGACATGGAAATATATGAAGCCAATGTATGTCACTGAATGCCTCTGGGTGGAAAATATTATACTCATTGAAATTCACTGATATTTGATGAACATCTATGGAGACTAACCAGTGAATGTGAGCACAATGAGACAGTGGATTATGAACTTCAGAAGTGATGACAATGACACGGAAAAAAGATCACATTTTAGACAATTTTCCACAGCCTCCTCCTACACTTCTGCAGATTTTTGTAAGAAAGGCATACATGCTCTTGTTCCTTGCTGGTAAAAATTCATTATATTGAAAAATAGGGTTTTGTAGCTGAGAATTTACTCTCTCAAATAGTGAGATTGCGCTCTTGGCGTCTAACGTAGTTTCCATGGAAATAAATAGGAGGCATTACTTTCAGCACAACCTATATAGATACTCTTAGAAAAGAAATACATTGATTATACCTGCCATAATTGTAAAATCATTTTGCAATCCTTACCTTTACTCTAACCCAGAATATGAGAGAAAAATATTCAGACTGTATATTAATAATAAATTTATGGAATCTTCTGCAACAGGTGTAAATTTGGACAACTTGAGGAAGAAGTAAAACTGCACATTTGAAGTATTGTAATTAGGTCACGTGTTTCTTAGTAGCATATAGAAGTCATCTATACTTTAGTACATTCATGCATAATCAGAGAAATTTTTCAGGAGCAGAGGAAACTGAAAAGGAAAAAAAGAAGCAAACCTAAATCTTTCCCTTCCCAACCAGGTCTTGTTAAGTGCCTGTTACAGTCAGAAAGATTAGCACAATAGAAGGGCAATACAGGAGTAGAATATCAAAGGGACAAAAAGGAAAGGAATACTTACTCATACCCGAGGATCTAGGCCTACAGAGGAAAAACTTCACAGAGGAGGGATCTCCAATCAGAGACCCTTCCCTAGTGGCAGGGGTCTACAAGAGGTGCAGCCAGGCTCCACACCTTCTGGTCACACAGCTGAATTGCCTTCACCTGTGTGAAGGGCTGACCTGGTCCATTCCCTAGGTGATCAATCAGTGGTTCAGGCTGTGACTCAACAGTTCCCATACAGTGCCTGTCTTGGATCTCACATAAGCTTTCACCGGAGAAAAACTTAGTCTTTCTTATGTCTAGTGAATCAGGAAACAATAATTCCTCAGTATGAATGACAACAATTTTCTGCTCCTCTATCTATAACCTTAGTATGGCTACTTGTTACCATTTGCCACCTTCAAAGTAGAATTATTTTTATTATCCATATCATATTTACAAGTGCCTGTGGACTTGGTATAATTAATTTTCATTAACAGTAGTTTCAAAATGACATATTGTGTACACAGAAACTAGTTAATGTTCCTGGCTTCTTTGTTTTTTAATAAAAATGCTATTTTTTATTCTCTGGACTTCCTTAATTTAATAATGTTTTCTTTCTCTGAACACCGATTGAGAATTTCACTGCACATTTTAGCTACATATTTTATATATATCATATTAATGGTATATATTACTATTTATCATATTTGTCTCTCAACAATTTCAATGGAAGGCTTTAATCTCACATCCCACAAATTAGCCTAGCTCTGCTTAGGAACTCATTTATGCTAGGGTTCTCAGTTGTGGAATGTTAGTGTTGATTTTGGGTGCAAAAATATTTCATCTTGTTCCAGTTTCATTCATTTACAAATCATAACACTGAGACACCTTTATCTGCTGTTCCAGTGTTTCAGTGAGTGTTTTATTTACAGTATCTGACTGACTATTTAATGATCACCTTCCCAAACACATTTTGCTTCCCACCATGAGATTTTTATTTGAAAACTTAGTAATTATGTTTCTATTTGTGCTGAGTGTTTTTAGTATTGCTTTACATGTGACTTGGCTCATACAACCATAAAAAAAAACACAAATATTTTCCCTGATTTATCTTGGTATTCGTATGTGGGTTTTTTTTGTTTATTTGTTTGTTTGTTTTGTAGGGCTTACTGTTTCTCTATGTCCATTTGCTCTAGCAGATTGGGAATGTCCTATCCTGATACTGGGCATTCAGCAATCCTGCCCTTATGGCTCTCTGATATAAGCCACGGCTCACGTACATTGTCCCACATGGCCAAACAGTAAATTTAATATTATTCAGGAATGAATAGAAGTACCATGATGTATAAATCCTATGGGTTCTTTCTGACACTTTTTGGAAGTAGCAGATGTGCTTCTTCTGCCCACATGCTTTCAAGAGCCATGAAAATTTACTCACTCTCCACAGTTGTACTAATCATAACGTAGTGCAAATCTTATGTAAAATAGTATTTTTGGAAGTAGGGTGCATGTACTGAGTAAGTCTGATAAATGCATACATATATCATGTAAACAAATAAATTAACAAAAAGCCCCACACTCAACAGTACTTTTTATTAATATGAGTAGCTGCAAAGGTATTACATTGAAATTTGATTCAAAAGGCATTCTTTAGGAGCCTTCTCTAAACTTATCCTTTGTGTAAACTGGGCTTTCAAAAAGGTTCAATGTATATTGCTACTTGAAAGTCAGTAGGAGTTGCTAGTTTTACTAGTGGGTGATTAAACCTGTTGTTTTTCTAGCAGCTATACCGTATAAGCACTGTTTAATTAAAATATTTTTTTAATTAGCAAAACATATTTGGATATATTTATGCTGAGAGTTCAAAAAGTTTGTTAGCAATCACAAACCTGAGCAAAATCAGAGCAAGGGAAACTGAAAAATATAAATTTTCAGTTGGCTGAGATCTTTAAAATGAATTATTCATAGGTATCAATCAAGTATTTAAAACTCCCTGGCTCTGGATGCACATAATCTCATAAAGTTTCTTTGTAAGATGATATTCACTTTGAAGTTATTCAGTGTGTTCCTGAACACCTGTGGATGTTTTGTGTCAGGCCTGTCATTTATCAGCCTGCCTCTGGACTCCAACATGAGTATATCAATCAAAGTCAAAATCTTGTAGTAACAAATGCCAAAACAAAAATAACAACAACAACAATAATAATAAAAAGTATTTGTTTTTGCTTGTTGTTACCTAGTGTTAAATCCACAGCCTAGCAAATCAGAGCTGACTGGTGCTGAAAACTTTGTTAAAATAAATTTATCCAAGAAGTGAATGTTACTCCAAGCAGAACACGTGGACATACATGAAATTACTTGAAGATAAGAAGCTCATTGAGATGCAATGCATCTCAGCTTGACCAGATTTCTGATCCTACAACTCCTGCATGAAGGATTAAATTTGAAGAGGAATTGCACTTCAAATCCAGGCCATATTTAAATGATTAGGTGGGATGTTGGTATAAAACAATTTT
Organism: Lagopus leucura; assembly: GCF_019238085.1. Lineage (NCBI taxonomy): Eukaryota > Metazoa > Chordata > Aves > Galliformes > Phasianidae > Lagopus > Lagopus leucura. Next base: position 24,747,858 of record NW_024962250.1, on the reverse strand, counting down.
GTTCAAGGTCAATAGTCTCAGTAATTATGTTTTGCTTTTTTTTTTTTTTTTAAACATCTGCAGTGAACACTCAGGTACACTTTAATAGGAAGCATAAGTTTTCCTCGGACATAATAATATTGAACAACAACAACAACAGAAAAAAAGAAACAAGAAAGTAAATACTGTCTTTGAAAAAGCTGTTCTAAGTTGTTGTAAGTTTTTGTTTGTTTTATGTGTAGGAACTCATACAAACAGAATTATTAGCACTGGAGTCATCCCAAGCATTTGTTTTGACATACACATATTTGTTGCATATGTTATAAAGGGATTATTCAATTTGAGATAAGACTTTGGACTCACTCTGTGGATTGATTGTCTTTAACTAGAGTTGTCTCAGTGATGTGAACTTCAAGAATAATATCAAGAAGAGATAGCTTTATTTTCTTGTTAGGGTTAAATTCATTACAATAAAATATTAGTTTTATGAAACCTACCTTTTCTTAGAAACTTTGTATGTGTGAAAAAAGGTGTGCATTATGAATCATTTCACAGAGTTAGAACTATTTTCTCCCAATATCAAAATGAAATCAACACGGTAGGTACTTCAACAGTAAGACAAAATATCTTTGGAAGGGAAGGAGGAATAATGAGTGCTAAAATAAAGCTTTACAAATTAAAAGTGTGATCAGCCTTTTAAATGAGAACATAGAGATTCTTGACTTATTTTTAGTTAAAGCTTTCCTTGAGATGCAAATCACACAAAAAGTTACCAAGTAATTTTGTTGCAAATAACTCACTAATTAGAATATTTTTTCTTCGAGTTGTCACTGTGCAACCCTCCTGCCACCAATATCTGACATCTGCACACTCAGGCACTAGTGGAAATGTTCTTGCTGCTACACTATCTCCAGGACTGGATACCTTCAAGGACTTCAGAGTACTCTTTCATTACCCATGCATTTGCCATTCTGCAGATAAACGTATGCTAATCAGACAGTGGAGAAAATCTCTTACACAAACATTAATTCTGATGATGCACTTGAGTATCAAGCAAGTTTTACTGTATCAGTTTCACCAAAAAATTCATATGACATTGTGAAATCAAGCTGCAGAGTACTTGCTTCTGCAAATGAAATCTCGGATTACTGTTAGCTTATACTTCCCTGTTGCAGTTGGCAAGCAAATTTTCATCTTAAAACTACCTAATACAAAAAAAAAAAAAAAATTGATTTAAGAGTTTACGTCCAATTCTATACCAATGAAAATCACTAGAATACTGCCTTGTTAAGTGTTACCTGCAGTAGTTTTCTACAATTAGTCAGTTTAAAGAATCTCTATTTCCTTGAAAGAATACAAAGTATTATAATAGCTTATATAGCAATTCAGTTATACACCCTTATACTTAAAAGTCATGCTAACAATTTGCACAAGTAGTTTGATATACAACATCTGCAAAATTAGCAGTGAAATATAGAAGTGTTGCTCAGAAAACTATGTTAAAATTCTCCAGATGAAACAAAATAGTTGTAGTATTGACTTTAACTTTCCCTACTTTTCTTTTAAGTAGCATTTAAGTAGCTACCATCACTAGAAACTTCTTTCTTCCTCTAAAAGTCACTGCCTGAATATAGAACAGAGATTATAACGCTGTTCCAGGAAACTGGATCCTGGAATTTGGATCACCAGGGGACAAAGAAGTTTACACTGGGACAAAGGAGCTTGTGCTACAGGAGAGAAGAGCTCTAATTGTTTAACATTCAGCTGGATCTGCTAGCACACGTCATGTCAATAGTTTGTGGGCTGATTTGGCCCAATTCCGTGACTAGCGGGGCAGAGGGACCCGCGGATCTTCTTCCTGGAAAGGAATAAGGGAAAAGGATAGAGAGAGATGGGCCTAGAATAAGACTGCAGCAACAATCTGAGGAGAAATAAGTTAATTAACTAAAAAAGATATTGGAATGCAAGATAGCACACTATAATACAATATACTACAAAATAATTAGAATTGCAATTAATAAATCTAATATAATGAGAGAGAGTGTCTGAAAACTGAAGGCCTTACTCTAATGCTGTGGCAAGGCATGTGGTTGGGACGAGCAGAAGGGAGGAGAACTCCTGAAATCAGGATTGTCCTTGTCACATGTTGAAGAAGATTATTCTTATTTCACAATCTCAGCCACTTCTGAAGCAAAATGGTAGTACAGAATACCAGAATGAAACAAGTTAATGACATAAAATATTATACATCAAATTGAAGAAAACTTCAAACAAAAAGTCTTAATCAATTGAAACTTTAGGCACTCTAGATAATTAATCAATATGCCTGCTAAAAATATTCTAAGTTCAACTCTCTTCACACCCATTCTATCTTCATGACTCATGAACATTAAAGTGTTCGTTGAGCATTCATTCATCAAGATCCTCCCAGAGACAATGATATGCTTTCTCTGGAGTCAGTGGAAAACCTATTTCCGCTGGATAAGATCCAAAACACGCAGTTTAAGTTTTACACCGTACTCTCACATTAAGTGTAAACTTCATGCACGTGTGGGTACTTGCACCCAGATTGACTATATTAATCTGGGACAAAACACTCCTCAAAGAAACAGGACTACAGAGACCTCAAAGTTCTGTTAGAAAAGTCAAGAAACGGAAGCAGCGTGGTTCATTTTAGAAGACTCAATCAAAGTTTAGCCATAACATTCGAATATCAGAATGTCAAATGCAGTATTTGAAGTCCCTGAAAACTTACATTATCATCCTGTACTGCAAAATATAACATATGACAAAAAATAAATAATTACATTTTCAAAACAAATATGCCTCTCTTTTGTTCTATGAAATGAGATTGCCAAATAACCTATATGCCATGAATCACTTGCTGGACTCTTTCCATTGAAGCAAACCTCTTTTAGAATATATTGTTCTATATGAAAAATATTGTTTCCATTTCTTCCAATCTATATAAAGGTCTTCCATTCAAAATTTCACTTTATTCTGCTAATTAAATACATGTCTTTTTAACTCTAACTTTAAGATATTTGAAAAAGAACGTGCTTTTGAACCAGTATCAATGATATTACTTTATTTTCCCAGGGGAACAGAGGATACTTGAAGGAAATTAATCTTTCATCTACTCTAACTTGCTGTCATAAAATATTTGCTCTTTATTCTGGCCTCTGAAAAATCTGTAACATTTTCCACATGCCTCAATTAAAATTTTCTCTATAAAGCATTTTCAAAATAACTTCTCATTTATTTTTCTTATTTTTTTATTTATTTAACATGATCGAAAGGTAAAGTGCAGTGTTATATAATATGATTGCTGTTGTGTGAGCTTCCTATTCTTTGTCACTAGAACCAAATTCTCGTGATCCAAATTTCTCTCATACGATCAAGATATGATCAAGTTCTCTTGTGTGCTACAAAGACTGATAAAGACCAACCCTGGTGTTTCTGCTTTGTACAAATTTCTCTATATAGCTATGAATAGAATAAGAAAACATTCTGCATTCTATAGAAAATTACTTTGTAAAAATGAGGCATAATTATTTCAGTTACAAAAGATTCAAAGTCTACCTGTAAAGATATTCCTCATATCTAGAACTCCACGTTGCTAATTCCCCAATCTGTAAGGTAATGATGTCACCCAACAATGTTAAAATGTCTGGGTTTTTTTAAATTATTTTTTTAAATTGAAGAGATGGCAAAGATAGGGCAAAAGTAATAAAGAAGAAACTGAAATTTATCCTACGTACTGCTAGTGTTCATTACTAGGCATGATGACCAAGTTTATCTGCTATCTTATGACAGTTATATAGCTAAAACTGTAGACTAATTTATTGCAACTATAATTAAAAAGTTTTCTGGAAATGCTATGAGAAATTTATGTCAAAGCAACTATTATTAGTTTCATACATGAATTCTCAGGGTGGTAAAGTGAAATAATTTGCCCTGTATACACTATAGATCTTCAGCAGTAACATAACAGAGCCCAAATTCAACTCCAAAGTTCTGCCTTTCAGCCCAGGATTCAAAGGGTAGATGTTATTTCCCATCTTACTTCCCATCTCACTACTGCCACTATTACATTTTATTTTTTATAGAACAAAAATATTTGATGGAAAAAGCAGTAGATCTTAAAGCAGAGCTTATTATGAGTGGTGACACGCTAGAACAGGTTGCCCAAGGAGGTTGTGGATGCCCATCTTTGGAGGCATTCAAGGCAAGGCTGGATGTGGCTCTGGGCAGTGCCATATCTAGTCTAGTGGTTGGCAACCCTGCACATAGAAGGGGAGTTGAAACAATGATCTTTGAGGTCCTTTTCGATCCAGGCCATTCTATGATTCATGTTGATAAATCCAAATACTGGAGACAAATTGCTCACTAATAGATATTTTATTTTTTTTATGTGCTTATTTGCTTGGTTAACTTTTTTTTTTTTTTTTTGAACTAGATTCTGAACAAATTGTCTGTTTTCTAATAAGAATCAGTCAAAAAAAAAAAACAACAAACAAACAACCAACGACAGTTCTTCAATCTAATATGTAAATTGTATTCTTATATTCAAGGTAGTACTTTCCAAACATACGAAATTTTAAAATAAACTTACTGTAACTGATTGAGTTTGAACTTTTACTCATAAAACACATTTTTAGAAAATCAGATATTTTAACAGAGACCTCTTCCATTCAATATCTGAGGACTTTTCAATGCATGGTCAGAATTTCGCAGTTAGCTTAATAGTTGTATAATTGACTAAAGCTCTGTTCTGTTTTCATAGATAATAATTGCAACATTACAACATTCCTTTATCTTGACTTTATTAATTTAAAGTTGAAGAACAGCAGAATTCTCTAAGGAATATAAGCAATACATACCTCTCAGCAATGTGTGTCTGTATCAGATTCACCTTTCACGTTCCACACATTTTTCTTAATTCAAACTACTTCTGCGTTAAATCCAGAATATTTAAATATTTTCCTTCCTATGAAGAAGACTGCTGCCAGCAGTTCTTCTAGTCTGCCACAATGAAACTTAAGTAGAAAGACATATTTAATATGAACAGAAAACAGTGCCTTCTCTTGAAGATAAAGTCTTTAATCTTTCTTATTATATTTAAAGTAGGAACTGATATATTTTAGTGAGACTGAGGTTTTTCTGGGTAATAATTTCATAACCAAACTCTATATACTTCACATACATTATCAGGAACAAAATGATTCATAAATAAGTTTTGCTGTAGGGATTAGGTTCCATCATTCATTAACCACTAGTATAAAAACTGTCAGATAAAGAGGTATGTTCTGTCATTATCGTCAATATAATAAGAATACTTATTGTTTTCATCAAGATATAAAAGGTAAATGAAGGAGAAAGAATGGGAAGGCATTTTTTATTTCTGCACTAAGAAACAAACAATTTCTGTTATTAAGATGGAAAATACAACGTGGTGAGGAAAAGGAGAAGTGAAATTCAATCCGAGAACTACATCCAATAGGAAGAAAAAACAAAAGCAGCATTTGATTTACACATTTTCATCATGCTAACCATGATAAAGTTGTAGGGAAAGCTTCCACTGCACACTGTAACACTCAAAACTGGTTGGACATAGCAAGATACGTTGGAAAGCAAGTCAGTGATGAGATTCATGTGCTTATAAACAGTCAAAATGAATATCAATACATCTGTTACAATGAATAGTGTCACTCTATGTCTGGTATTATCAGGTCTTGTTATGAGAACATGATGGAATTTATAGTCTTCATCTACGCTTTTCCCTTCATATTTAGCTCAACAATTTTCTTTCTTTGTCATTTGTCGGTGCTCAGTTGAGTTAGAGAGCTCTCACATTTTCTTGTAGTATCAGAATAGTTCTCCAAATAGTTTTCTGAATAGTTTTATTGTGTTCAACATGCATCTTATATACCATTCACTTATAAGCCAGGAATTCCTGTTCCTCTAATCAGTTAATTGGGCTAGCTTCTCCCAAAACACAGTGATAAAGGATGAAAGGTTTCTTAAGTGTGATAAGAGTAACAATGCATACAAACAGAACCTCCTGTTTACCCTTAGACACAAAAAGATGCCATTTACTTTCTGTCTTACACTCCAAACTCCCAAGGTTTCACACTGATAGGGTCTATCAAGGAGTCTGATAAACTCCTTGCTGACTTGCTCACAGTTACATTTTCCCCCACAGTCATTGAGTATTGAGAAATAAATGATTTGAAAAGATTGTAACAAATTCCGGTAGCAAAATTTTCTCACTGTATTGTGAGATAACTAATCAAGATTGGTTATAAGTAATCACTGTAAAATAAAAGTTCACCCTGCAGTACAAGGAAGGTACTACCTTAAGCACATCCTTGCCCTTGATAGACATAAGTTTTAAACAATTAGCAAGCATTTTCTTGATTTAAGTGTATAATTGTAATGATTACTTATGCTGATAAGATTACTGACTTCGGTAGTAACAACTAGTCATTTACACATACAATTAGCAATCAATTTGTACAATTTCAGTTGAAAAATGATGTTCTTCACGCTCTTTAAAATAATTTTCTATATTCTGTAAATTGGGATTAGTAATAGCAGCTGATTTCATTATCTCACACTGATCAGGACTTCTGTAATCTTTTGTAATGTTAATCGCTCCAAAATAACACTACGCAAGTACCTAACTATAAAGTAGATAGGTGTACCCCTTCTCACAGACTAATGAGTGAGTAGGAAATTTTATTGCAGTACTGTTGACTAGCTATTCCTAATGGGAATGTAAATCACACTCAAATAAGAAATAGAGATGATTGCTAGATACTTCTGTCTGGCTTAGTCTCAGAGTAAACTCTTAAAACTCTCTGAATGTCTCCCTTAGTATGATTAGTTTAGTCTCAGGAAATTGCTGGTACAATGTAGTTCAGGAAGCATCCTGCATCACAACATAGATAACATAAATGTATATTAATCATCCAGAAAACTAAAAAGATAATATTTCTTCACTCCTTTCTGTCTGTCATTTTTCTTTTCATGTCGCTGATCATGAGATGTCAGACAAAAATCTGCAAAATTTATCCAAGGTACACAGAAGTTATCCAACCAGACCCGTGAATAAAGCAAATCATTATATTCAGTGAGATCACTGAAATTCAGTATCATATTTCCTATTACAAATATGTTAATCAATTAACTATGGAGATCAAAAAGAACATTCGAAGTGGTAAAAGTCATAAAACACCATAATACAGGCCAGAATCTTTCACTATGTCCACATCTCCCAGAGAATACATGTTTGGAGCCTTTCACCAAGCCATTCTCATTAACTACAAATGAGGTGAAGGTAAAGATAACTTCTTTCTGATTGCTCAGTAAGGTGATGGTAAGTGCAGCTCAGACTCTGGACTTCAAGCACTTTCACTGTCCAACAAAGAATTCTTATGTGATAGGATAAACAAAAAAGGAAGTTTTACACAAAAGATTTTGAGACAGGTTTTGACACACCTCAGGTTTAATACAAAATGGTTTTATTCCTCTTCTGGAATAAATTTGCACTTATTTCTCACCTCTGGAGTGTGTGCTGTTATCACAGTGCGATAAAGCATCAGGTATAAAAATATAAGGTCTCACTCTATTCTTATAATTTATTTTGCTTAAGTAACTGAGCAGTCATCGGATTCAATAGAAAATGGTTAAGAAAAAATAAAAGAAATGCCACAAGCTGAGCTGTTCTCTCTATAATTGTTAAAGGTGATTCACTCGCTCCAATTATTGGAGGAAGTGGATTTTCTTTGTTATATGTATGCTTGATTATGAGATTAAGACACAACAGGACAAATGTTTGCAAGACCAGCTTATTATCCTAGTTGCTTAAGGAGATGGGGAAGGAAAGACAGGAAAGAAAAGAGATAGGAAGTAAAAGCAAGGAGTCTTTGTAGAAAGGCAGAGATAGCCACCACCATGGGTCCAATGTTATTTGTAGTGCCTCCATTGATCCCAAGAACTTGTCTGGTCACTGTGTTGGATAGGAGAAAGACAGGAAGCTTTTCAACGTAACAGCAAGCAGGGCCCAAGGTGTTCTTTCCTAAGAGATTTTTTTCTCTTAGGGAGTTCATCTGCTTTGTTTTATTTTCTTTGGGAGTTCTCCAAAATACTTAGTTTAGTCGGGACTTTTTATCCCCTGCTTGTCTGTTTTCTTTCTTCTTTTCTCTCTGGTAGGGTGACACACCTGGCCCAACAGATAAGCCAGAAGGCTTCATTGTCATGCAGAAGCATTATCACCTTCTGCAGTGGTAAACTCCTTCAAGCTGCACCCTTGCAAAAGTCTGCTTGTCCCACTTCAGCATATTTTACAATCATAAGCAGAAGTACTGCGATACGGTAACACCCATCATTCGCCCCTCTAGATTATTCATGGTAGGTAGTTAGTCTTATCACCAAAAATGCCTTAAGAAACCAAGCTTAGAGACAAAAAAAAAGTTGTTGTCTTTCACAGTGATCCAAGTACAATGTATCAGCCCAACAAATGGGTTATATGTAAATATATATTTTTTCTAGTATTTAGAATATATATATATATGAAATCCAGAGGCCTCTCTTAAAATCCCTTATGTAAGTCATGCAGAGAATTCCTGTGAATACAAATACGTTTTACGGGGGAGCATCCTATTCACTACAAGGTATTCTGTTTGTGTTCAATGCAAAAGCATTACTTCAGAACTTTTCTACCTCTGAGAGCACCTGTTCTTAACAAGATGCTGCCATTTATCTTGCACAGAACTCATTCTAAACTCATCATACAGATGATTGGTCTTACAGTAGTGCTTCTTTTTGACAGTCTGATTTAAGGCTTTAGGCTCTTTTCATTTCTTGCTACCTGAGAATGTGTATAAAATAGACAATTTTGAAGTTATAGATTCAATAAAATTAAAACACCTTCACAATTACATTTTACTGATAAAACAAATTCAGGATATTTTTTTTCACTTAAAATTATGGTTTGTGTTAAAAGATAATCAAGATTTGTATTCAAGACTTGTTACTGCCTTCAACAGGTTGACCTGTGATAACTTTATTCTTATTTTAGTTTACAACTAACAAAGCTTAGGAATTAAAAAATTATCTGGTTTTATCAAGAGCTACCTGCAGCATTACTCACAGCTTATGCCCAAAACCTTGGAAGATATGACAGCAGCCCCAGGTGCAACTTCCTTTGCCAAATTACTCCATTCAAACTGACAAACTACTTTAGGAAAGGATAGTAATTATCTTTAGATATACTGCAACATGGGAGAAACTTGATTTAATTTAATCAGTAGCACTGTAATTTAAGGTATGATGCATTCTTTAATTATTCAAAGTGCAAATGTTCTCAGAAAACTTACATTAGGGATCCACTTATCGGGAAAACCTAGTCATATCCTTGTGACGTTCACTCTGATTATTAGTGTTGGTTTTTTTTTTTTTTCCTTTCTCTGAGCGTTCTAACTAATCCCACTTCAATAATGATTAAGTCCAGCTATGTTACAGTTTAATGACTGATAGAATAATCATATACTTCACTTATATTTAATTATGCATTAAATTTAGAAATTCATACAATTATATCATTATAGATTTTGCACCTACTCCTGGCCTAGTTCCTTAATATTTCTCCTAATTCTAATCACAATTTTTTTTAATGAATGCAGTCTTATTTCTGATACTGGGAAAATCAGTTATTCACACATCCCTACCACATGAAAAAAATAAAAAAAACAACAAACAAACAAAAAACACTACACAAGTGATTCATGAAAAACAAAACTATCCCAAAAGAATATTTCTAAAGACATAATTTTTGAAGTCATTCTTAAAAGCAGCACACAACTATGCTATGTTAACAACCATTACAGTTCTTCATATTTATGCAACACTTCTAAATATTTAATATTTAATAACATATCCACAACTAAATTAAAACTTAAATGATTCCAGGAGAAAAATTAGTAAGTTACACTCACCTTGGAACCGTGTGCTCTAACTCAAAAATGTTTTAATAGCCAAGTGAAGTCAATTTTTGGAATGGAAAAAGAACACAAACATAAAAACACAAAAATCTAGAAGTCATGCTCTTGAACCATGATCAAACTACCTGGTAGTTTTAGAACAAGAGTAGCCAAATAGAAATTAGCACCCAAAGTTTCTGATGATTTTATGTAACTGCCTTTTTTTTTTTTTTCAGTCATCTTGCCCCTAAAGAAAAAGAAAACAGAGGATTCCTTCCTTCAAATCAAACAGAATTCCAGGAATCACAGAATCATAGGAAAGAGACCTCTGGAGATTGTCTAGTCCAATCCCTGCAAAAAAAAAAAATATTCCCTACAGTAGATTGCAAGGAAAGCCTCCAGGCTGGTTTTCAAAATCTTCATAAAAGGAGATTCTACAACACTTCTGGGCAGTTTTCTCCAATGTCCCATCACTCTCAAAGTGATTAATTTATTTCTAATACTCAGATGGAACTGTATTCCATTCTGTGACCTTTGCCCTTTATTCAGTTGCTGGGCACCTCCAAGAAGAGTCTGGCCCCATCATCTTGACACTCATCCTTTAGGTAATTTTAAGTATTGAAAAGATCCCCAAATCCCTTTCTTGGGATCTTCTCTTCTCCAGGTTAAACAGTCACAGATTTTTCAGCCTGTTCTCATAAGAGAGATACTTCAGGCCTCTAATCATCCTTGTGCTCATTCTCTGGACTTTTTTCCAGTGGTTCCCTTTTTTTCTTTAACTGGGGAGGGTAATGGTTTTATGATTTTCTATTATTGGTATTCCACATCATAATATTCTGTAGTGCACTGGGAGTTAAAGACTTAACGTTTCAGTTCCATGGATTGCAGATAGTTCCTGTTACCTGCTGCAGAAGAGAACAACTGCATCTCTGAAAGGACTGCTAACTGTTCTATTTCCATTTTCTGGTCAGAGGGAAAGATGAAAAAAACCATTTGCAGATCACAAGACATCCCTTTTTAACCTTCCAGCTCATGTCTTCTGGTAAATGCTGTATCGCCTCACCTTACTTAGGGTAAAGCCCCCAGTTTTCAGACACTCTCATTTTATTTTATTTCATTTATTAGCTTTAATTATATTATATTGTATTATATTGTGTTACCTTGCATTCTGATATCTTTCTTAGTAATTTTTTCCTCCTCAGGGCGTTGCTGCAGCTTTGTTTTTAGGTCCAATTAGAATTTTCTTTTTCTGGATATGTGCTATTCTATTTTTGTGCAGAAATGGACTGCGAATATGCAAAGTCAATCCTGTTGAACTGAAATACTTCAATAAACAGTGTTGTTATATAATAATTACTCCATTCACACTCTAGTAATTTAAATTATCTCCATATCCCCTACAAAATGTGTCAGCCTTTTGGATAGTAGAAAGTGTGTAACTATCCTCTTCAACTCTATTTCTAAGAATTGAATAAGGAGGGAATATTATGATATTCCTCCTAGCATTTTTCCTGCAATCAAATCTTCATACACAGCATGTTCTATTGTCACCATTTAAAGACCAAAAATTTATAATCATACCTTGTAATCGAGGCATGCTACTGCATCATCTGTAGTGAAAGATACTCTTTCTTACAGAAATACAGGCTGCTTCTGTACTTTTAGCAATGACATAAATCTAATCAGTATATATTCAGTCTTGCCAATGCTCATTCCTGTTAAGCAACATTTCTTTTAATTGTGGGGCAAATTATGACTAAAATGAACTCAATACATTCACCAATTGTTGCAAAGGATGGCTGCAAAAATGTTGGCTTGTTTATGAAGATTATTTAATGAGTTCATGATGATCACATCAGCCAGGATATTGTATTATTGGAAGCAACTACTAATTATGATATACAAGATTCAAAATAAAAGCAATTTTAGCTGCATGGAAAACATTCTCATAAACAAGCAGAGTTCCTAAAGCTGTTCCGTCTCTAGTGTGACAATCAAGTGACATGCCAGGTAAATGAAATGAGAATTCAGTGCTTTGCCACAGTATCTGTGGTATCTCACTACAAAGCCCTTCCTACTAAAGCTCTACTATTTTTAAGGTAAAGTTTGACAGAGTCTGTGGGCCAGTTGAACAAGGGGACATCTCCATACAAACCAAAGTATTATGCATCTTCATAAAGCATTAAACTGACTCTGCTCACAGACAGTTGAGATAAATCCCAATAAATGCAAATTTACAGCTTTTTATTTCTTAGCTTCCCTGCTCTTTTTAAGATCATTGTTCAAATGCATACACTTCTAGAGAATTTCTGTGATGTTTCAGAATATTAAAAGTTATAATTTTACTGTCTTCTCCCTTTAAAATGTATACAATTCTTGCTCTCATTTTCTTATGCTTAATGCAAGTATTTATATATATTCTTTATTATTTTGTTCTCCATGGTTTATTCTTTCCCGCTTTTCAGTTCATAGTCTGTGTCGTCTTACCATTTTTAAACGATCCCATCAGAATACAAGGACAGTTTTTATTAGAATGAGAGTTTAAAATCTTCAATGTCTTACTAAAAAAAAAGTTTAAAAATTTAAAAATTCTTTAACGGCACATATATTGTATTTATCCTACTCCCCATTTTCTACTTCATGTATTTATGAAATTATTTTCTGTGCTAATATGCCAATGTAACCTGGATTTATAACCTCAAGCATCATAAAGTAATATAAGAAAAGTTAAAAGGCTCTAAAATTACATTTAATTGATCTTGTGGGTTGATAATTTTAATGCCTCTAATAACCTGCCAATCATATATTCTATATTCAGATGATGTGTTAAGAATACAGAGTTAAAAATGTTGCATATAAGCATTAAACTCATTTCATAGAAGAAAAAACAAGCCAAAATACAGCTATCCAAATAAAAAATGTTGACCTCTTTACTCCTGATGTGTACTGTTCTCTAATTTTTTTTTTAGAAATGAGCTGGAAATACACACTGTCAACTCCTGCATCCCATTGTCCAGTATATTGGGTTTTGACTAGGTGGCAATAACTTCCTATGCTTCCTGAACTCAATAATCAGAGGATGTCTGGCTATGATGTAAGCATATGCAATAGATCGAAGTATTTAATGTTTACAATTTGCAGTCAAAGGAGAGGCTATAAAGACTATGCAAAGTCATAACAAACCTAAGCTCATCAGTATATTGACAGAATTTCATTTAAAAACAAACAAACAAACAAATAATGTTTATTTTCCTTGCAAATTTTAATTCAAATTTGATTATAGGTAGTTGGTTTCAAGACTTTTGGACTTAATACCCAAGGCCTGATCACGTATCCACTCTTAAAACAAATAAGGAGATCTGCAAAACAACCTTTGTGAGGTCTGCAGTGTTTCAAAATAAGAGAGGGTAGATTTAGGTTGGATATAAGGAAAAAGTTATTTATAGTGGTGGTGGTGAGGCATTGGAGCAGGTAGCCCAAAGATCAGGTGGAAGACTAGTTCCTGAAGACATTCAAGGTCAGGCTGGAACAGGCTCTGAGCAACCTGATGTAGCTGTAGATATCCCAGTTCATTGTAGGGGTACTGGACTAAATAACCTTTAAAGATCCTTCCAACTCCAAGGATATTCTATGATGTTTATCAAGAATGATGCTTCCCTTCTAGAAGATGTCATTTTATGACATTTTCAAAGAAGTTTTAATAATTGTTTCAAATATTTTTAACTCAAATCATCTCAATTTTTAATTTCCATCTATGTTGTTTTCAGATTATAAAACTTCCACACAACATTCAACCTGGGAAATAAAAATCGAACCTTTTAAAAAGACTTAACTTTTCAAGAAATTAAATAGAAATGAAATTGCAACATTTTTCATATTTTTTTTTTCATGTTTCAGCCCAGTTTTATAAATATATTTTAAATTTGTTATACTGAATACCCAACAGGTATGTTATCTCCCAGATACCTCTGTAGTGGCTTACAATTGGGATTTACATTCTGAAAGTTTTCTTCCCTCAGAGATTATCTATTCACCTCCTAAGAAAGATTCTGATCCATTCAAAACCAGGGATATCACCTTCTCCATTCTTACAGAATATTTTTAACAAATTTGAATTTGCTTTTGACATCTTTCTTTATTCAGGTGATAGTCTCTGTTGATCTGAAAGCTCCTTTTAGCTTTTTAAGGTAATTTAGACAGAAGAATACTGAATATTTCTGTTTCACTAATGGAGAAAATAAGTTGCAGATGCCTTCAGTTTTCAAGAATGCCCAAGGTTAAGAACCATTACCACTGTTGTAGTTTAAGCTACAATGCAGCTCAGCAGCACACAGTTGTTTGCCCACTCTCCACTTCCCAGTGGGATAGGGGAGAGAGTGGAAAAAACAAAACAACAAAGTAAAACTCATGGGTTGAGATAAAATTATTCACTAAGACAGAAAAGGAAGAGGAAAACAAGGATAATAGTAATGTATATATATAGAACATGTGTCACACCAGCAATTATTCACCACCCACCAAACGATGCACAGACATATACCAAGCAGCAGCTACCCTTCCAGCCAACTCCCTGTTTTGCAAGTTGTTTTTTTAATTATGTCATATTGTACGGAATTTCCCTTTTGCTCAGTTTAGGTCAGCTGCCCTTGTTCTGTCTCCTTCCAAATCCTTGTGCCCTCCCTCACTGGTAGGACAGTACAAGAAGCTGAGAAAGTGGAATGGGCTTCGCTCTGTGCAGCACTGCACAGCAGCAATTAAAACAGTGGTGTGTTACCAGCATTGTTTTTCTCCCAGAGTCAAAACACAGAGTCATATCAGCTACTATGAAAGAAAAATCATCTTCATCCCAGCTGAAACCAGGATATTTACCCAAAACAAGAGTCCTTAAATTTCATTCTTTAATGGGGATTAATGCAGAAAAAGTAACAACTACAAGTTGGAATGAGGGAACAAAAACTATGAAAAGAGTGGAACTATAAATGCACCAAAATTACAGATTAATTTTCACTGTCCATTAAAACAGCTTATGGAAATAAGCTGCCCATTAAAACAGCTTATGGAAATAACATCCAAAATGTATATTTTCTGGAACTAATTTCAGTGGAAAATTATTCTTGTCTGCCTCACAGATCATATGCTTAGCATACTCTGATTACTATTTTATTGTGAACATCTGACCATGTTTCTAAATACACTTCAGAATATTTTGTTCATTTTGCAGACTGCATATTTTGCAGTCCTAACATACAATACATGGTATATGCATTTGCTCCAGACTGATAAAATTGAGTTCAGTTGTTGTACTTCATTCACTTCAACATCCAAATTGAATGAAGATGTCAAGAATCAATGAAATACCTTGATAGAATCTGGATTCGGGTCCATAAAATATTGCTTTTATACCATTATATATAACTTCAGAATATTTTTCCCTTTATGCTTCTAGTAATGCTACTTTTCTTTAAGAATTTAAATGAGTAGAGATAAAAAGCTGCTGTGGTAAGCACCACCTAGGGGCTGTATTTTGGCAGCTAGCAGACTGGAGCGTAAGTCTTATTTCAATTTTTTTCCTGTTTCCCTGAGCACTGTACTTATGCAAATTCATATTCCAATAGCAGATTCTTATACTATGGGCTGCTGTCAGATAAGACAATTTCAGGATGGTGACAATTAGACCTCCTAGGCACAGAGATCTAATGAAATGTCTCTTTTTTTGTCCACATAAAATGGAATACCATGGTTATTATTAAAGATGTAAATATTTCATTATGCTGGATCTGTCAGTTTGGTGTTTACAAAAACAGACAAACAAGAAAGAAAACTACCTTATCTTCATGTGTTTGTTTGTTTTAAGAGAAATTGAGATGTAATAAAAAGCAGGTTTGCCATTTTGAGGAGGGCAGAGTATTTTTATTTTCGCAACATGAAAACCTGTCTTTCCTTTCCTCGATTCCCTTCCATTCATCTACAACTGTGCTAATTCACTGATTTAAATTCCAGATCTCCCTCAAACTTGATTAAATAAATATTTTAGTGCTGTACATTTGTTTAATACATTTATGCAGTCAATTATCTGAACTTATAGCGCAACATTATCACATTAAGCTTAAGAAGGATCATACGCTCTGCCTGATCTCTGAATGAACACTGACTTCACCATGCAATGTACCTATCATAATAAGTCATTGGGCATAGAGCAAGGAATAAAGAAAAAATATGGTAATGTTTTCACTAGATTAATCTCTTAATTGACGTGTGTAGACTCCATTCTGTTTTGTAAAATATGGAATTTCGGCATTATTTCAGACTAAGTTCAAAAAAACACATTGAGATTTCTTATGAGACTCAAATTGACACTGTAATATGGAGACTTCAAATTACAGGTTTTCTGGCTCATATCCCACTCAGGCTGGTAATGAGTGAAAGCTGACAGCAATCAATGCAATTTAAAATATCATATGTGAGCAGAGATTGTGGTCTCTCTGTCCAACCACTGATGAATATAGGGCTTCTCACACTCCAGATATTGTTAATGTCGCACAGAAAGGAAAAGTGAAAACCTTCACCATAAAAAGTAAGGAGTTAAAATATGGAAAGTGAGTTAGTATTTCCTCCCACAAAATTACACCAGCGATGAATGATGAGAAAGTTTCCCAAGTTTCACTTACTTTAGAAAGAAATGAAGAAATCGGAAAAGCTATACCAAGTTTATCTTTCTAATATGTCTCCCTCCTCCCCTCCCTCACTCCAGTATGTTTTAAAGCATATGATTTTTAAAAATTTTTAAACTAAAACATCATTAGAAAATAGTGTTTCTGAGCAATCTATAATAACATCTATAGAACTGTTTGGAAATATAACCTGAAGTGTACACACACACACACACACACACACACACACACAGAGAGTTCCGCTCTGAAAGTAGTGCCAACTAATTTATTATGTCAGTCATTATTGGTGGTATGGCAATAGAAGTTGAACCTTCCCACCAATATCTTTTTACATGTAGTTGCCAAGTGACAGATGGCAGCAGAGAAGCAGTCTGACAAAATGGCATTTGACATGGAAATGTGTATGAAGCAAAAGCGTGTTGTAGAATTCGTCCATGCAGGAAAAAAAGCTGGACTCACTGATATGCAACAATGCTTGCTGAACATTCACAGAGATCAAACAGTGGATGCAGTCACAATGAGGTAGCGAGAGGTGTTTCAGCAGTTGCATCATAAGCAAGAAAGACAAGCCATGTTCCAGATGACCATACAGGTATTTATGACTGCGGCTTTAGGCTGTTGTTCATTGCTTGAAAAAATGCACAACTAATGGTGTTGACTATGTTGAAAACTTTTTTTTTTTTTTTTTTGCAGCTGAGAATTTGCTCTATCAAATAGTGTTATTGTGCCTCTTACATGTCATGTATTTCCCATGGAAAAAAATAAGAGACATTACTTTTGTAGTAACTTAAGTGTGTGTGTTTAAATATATATATAGGCACAGTATACCATGCCATGCCTGAATTTAAATAAAATATACAATTAAATTTCATTAGAAACAAGCAGCAACATGGCAGTAAAATTTATGGAATTATTTTGGAAGTCATTAACGCAAACTAACACAGACGTAATCAATTCAAAAAGCATACTAATTTTGTACAGGTGCAGGCTTTGAAAATAAGACGTGAAAACGTCAGTGACGTGTAAGACCTGATTGGTTCTTTGCTGAGGGGAAAGGAAACCACTCTTGCAAGTAGCCGAGGAGAATATGCCACAACAAAACAAAACAAAAAATGTTGGGGGGGGGGGGGGGAAATCAAGAAAATTCCCTAAATTTCTCTAGGGCAAATATCCATCAAAATAATTATTTTTCTTTTAATTCAATGTCAAATGTAAACATAATTATATATCATCTAGACCTAAAAGCAATCAATGAAAAGACAAGGGAAAACATGGAATTCTGACCACTGTCCCACTGTTGTGACATGGAGTACCACTTGCAAATTTGAGCTGTGTGCCCAGATCAGTTTATCTCCAATTTCAATGTGATAAAAATGAGGCTGTGCCTCAACAAAATTATAAACCTATAAAGAATTGTGACTGAAATACCAGAGAAGTCTACTTATAAATAGGTGTAATAAGAGACAAACAAAGTATTGGAAATGTGTTCTTAAAGGAAAGGGTAATGAGCAAATCAAAGTATAAAAGATTCAGGGAGAAAGGACCATAATTTAAAGATGACCAAAAAAAAAAAAATAATAATAATAATACTATGTTTCTATTTCACTGTATTTCACTGAAACTTGACCTATTTTCCCAAAACATCTCTCTCACCATGAACTACATCAGACCTGTGTGCCCAAACAGGGTAAACTTTATTGTTAAGTTTACAAACATACACTTTTCTACTTGTCTCTTCTCAGAGCTCTGTAAATATCAAAGTATGCTTAGGGAGGATGTTCTTTTGTATTCCAGGATTCCATAGATTTCAGAATTAAGCAAAAAATTATTCTATATTCCATGTAAAGGAAACTGTTTTGTAATATCAGTTATTTCAGAACAGCAAAGAAAAAAAATAGTCCAAATCTAAAATGTATAGAATTTGGATTATAAACACCTATTAGTGAATTTAAAATGGAAAACAGAAAATAAGCTTTCTCTTTACACGCCTCAAAATTCGGAAAATATTGTTAAGAACATTGCAGGAAGCTGTTTGTAAGTACAAATTCGTGTTCACAAGAAATAAAGGAAAAGCAAAGGAATCAATCATCTTACAAATCAGCAATAAGGTATTTCTTTGAGTCTTCTGATTTAAAGGTTTTTAATACATGTGAGATTTAATTCAACATACTTCAATGCATAAAAATCAGAAAACAATTCTGAAAGATACACACACACACACACACACACACTATAAAAGCAGATCAGGGCTAATAACTTGAAAAAAATATTTCTAATTTCTCTCATCTGTTAAAGAATTTCTAATCTGACTTGTTATTAATGTCTCTCATTAGTCTTGAATGAACACGGAAGCTGGGATCTGCGAGGCTGAAGTCAATTACGTATAAATAGAGTCCTTTATTTACAGCATCATTATGCTCTCAGTTATCTATTATGGGAGACTGTCCCTATCATCAGGAAATCACCCCTCCTGATTCATTTTTCTAGGTAACGTATTTTAACTGAACAAATTACATCCCACTCAGTAGAACTACACGGGGACCTATTTTCTTTTTGACTCCATTTGAAGTACTCAATAGTCATCAAGGCAACATTACTGCTAAAGAATTCAAATATATGATTTCATCATGCAAAAAATGCATTTAGAGACAGTTCTCCAATGTCATTAATAGAAAAATGGATTGTCTGGCTAGCAATTTTGTTCAGTCATTGATACTGCATGGCATCAAACAAGCCAGTGTCATAAAAGTCACAAAAGCTGCTACCTGGAGCCTTCTTTATTTTGAGGGTTTTTATTATAATTGTCTTTTGTCCTTTGATTTTCACTTTTTTTTTTTTTAAGTGGAATTTTATGTTCCAATTCTTTTTGCTTTTCTTTTTTAATCTCTTAATACTTGCACTAAAATTATTTATTTTAGCATCTACCATTCGTATGAGAATATGATAAAGAAATATGGAAAAAAAGGCAATCAAATGTGTATGTTTTAGATACTTATCATCTTGAGGTGTGTGGGGAAATTGTGGAACAAAAAATTATCCAATAATTGGGTAAATTTTAACTTTAAACTTTATTTTTCCTAGCACAGAAAACACTACAGCAGCTCAGATGAGAGATGCACTTTGCATAGACATGATTGTGAATCTCTGTTTAAAAAGTAAAAAACTGGCATTAAACACAAGATGTCCATCAACAGTTCCAGTGATCGAATCCTTTCTTTCATAAATAATTTTATTTCTTCCTATGTTATATGTGGTAACTAGTAATATGTAACTAGTAATACGAAAACTATTCACAAATGACTAGTTATAAGCACGCTTTTAAGCCAAACTTGCTATGGCAGACCTGCTCAGTAAGCATAACTGACTCTTTTGGATTTCTGAGAATCATAAAAAGAAACCGCAAGAGCTTTCTGCAAGGTCTTTCTAAACAGCAAAAAAAAAAAATTTTTTTTTAAATAAATAAAAAAATGTAAAGGCTAAGGATATCTCAGAGAATGAATTTCCCAGGTTTCAAGAGGGAAAAGTCAGACAGAATGAAATAAAATCTTTTTCTCTGCAGGTTAAATCATTTTATTATCAAAATGCACTGCTTATGGTTGTAGAGGATTGTATCCTCTTGGAACTGAATTGTTGTCAGTGTCCCACCAAATATTCGTGGATAGATCTGAGATAAAGTTGGAAAAGTATATTCTTCAGATTATTTATACGTGACCAATGTCTCTTCTCAGTAACAGATATTTCAGCATATTTTAATGTACTTTTGTAAGAAACTCTAACATTTATATCTGTTTTGGTTAACAAATTCCTGGAACAACAGTTTTAAATTTGAAAAGATAGAAGTAGAAAGGGACATTCAAATCTCTTTTTGAAATAAGAAATATCTTATTTCAAGCAAGAAATTGGATCAAACATTGTCTGCTACGCAGCATGAGATGGTTGTTCAAAAATTACTATTACTGCACCAAGGTACAGTGAACAAGGTTGCACTGGACACTTATTTCAAAAAAATTATAAAAAGAACCTTAAGTAATATGCTTAACTTTGGCAGCAGACCCTACAGACAGTGAAGATTAGGCTAAATATATTACAAACTTGTTGCCTTGGGAAATGTACTATATAAACTTTAATTTATTAACACCAGAAATATGTAAATAATTAATGAAGTGTTAATGCCTTGTTTGTGAAGATAAATCTTCAGAACTAAAACCATGTGCTTAATAACAACAGTATAAGCAGCCCTGAAAATCCCTAAAATTTTCCAAGACAAATGATCACCTACTAACTAGAAATTCAGCATGCTCAAGTAACAGTGATAAGCCTTATAGTTAAAAAGGATTGATGCACCAGATATCCTTAATGAAGTCATAAATAACCCTACATATTTAGTGTTTATAACAAAAACACATGTAAATAATTAAATCATTTTTCACTCAACCAATTTAATAAAAGATATTATTTGCTTCTTGAGAAGGATTTACTTGAGTTGTTGCTCGTTCTGAAAATGACTTTTGAACTACAGGCATTATTTTTCACGCCCTCTTTCCCTTTTAATAAATGAAGATGCCAGGGACACCAGCAAAGATTTCCTACTAGTGAAATCAGAAACAAGCTCATCCAACTCTAATTAGATTTTGCATTTTCCCAATCTGTATCGACCTTTACTGCAATTCTCTAGGAAGAAACATCGGTATGATGCATAGGTTAACTTCCACCGGATATATCTGTGTCAAAAACCCCAAGGAAATGATCCCAAAATATTGAATTCAGTCCCATAGGATGCACGGGAGCCTGGAGAGGACTCTCATATGTTTTTTTTCCCCCCCTCTCTCAGGAATCTTTGAAATTGAGTTGGTTAATGGGCAGACACCTTTGGGAACAATTTATAATTCCTTTGTTTGTTTGGTACCATGATATAAACTAATTTTTTTTATTTTTTTTTTAAACATACGTAGCAACTATATTTTTTCTAGAAGTATGCATACAGCTCCAAGAACTTAGAATTTAAGAAGCATTTTTCAAGCTAGTGTCTTGTGAAGTGTTTTTTTTTGTTTGTTTGTTTTTTGAAAATGCTTTAACATCCTTCACAATTAGTAATAATTTTGTATTGCTAGAACATAGTCATGTAAAACAAGCCATGTGTTTAGCACTGAAATGATTAGGGCCACTTGAGGACTCAAGCTGCAGTATTTCTAAGTTTTTCATAGTCTCTCCAAAACAATTGCTTTTGGAAAGATTAAGGAATGAATGTATACATATAGATCTCCAAGCATATAGTCAAATATGCTATATCTCTGGAAAAATCTCGACTATTTTATCATATTAAGTATAGAATATTAGGAATCTTTGGCAGAAAGATTGGTTCTACTCAAGTAAATGAACTCACTACAGATTTCAGATATAAAGATTTTATACAAGTTTTAAATAGTCACTAGTATTTAAGTGGAACTCAGAGCACCCGAAAAGGAAATCATTGTATTTTCTGTGTGAATTGAAGGCATTCAGTTTGCATTCTGCATGAATAATGGGTATTCTACCCTCCTACAACAACAGGGGACAGATTCTATCTAGCAAAAATGCTCACTGATTGCATTATCAAAGTTAAAACAGATGGCGTAAAGATGGGAGTTAATGAATTAGTGAAAACATTCTTTTTTTGAGCAGAATTCATTTTATGATACTTTTTCTCCCAGTCTTCTTTAACCACAAGGAATAAAATAAAAACCTTTAGTGTACCATGTAAAAACCCTGAAAATCCTTCAGCATTTTTTCTGTTGCTATTTTTACCTGATCAGTATTTTCATTCTCAAATCATACCTCCATAGCCTGCTTGGCATGGGTACAATTATCTGAAGCTATATGCAATATGTTGTTACATGTAAAACAGTATTTGTAACTACATTTTACATATTGCCAACAATATTCAGCTGATTCCTCTCTGTAAACAGTTACTCTAAGTGACAAACCTGAGTATCAAAAACAAACTTGTAACCATGAACAGACCCTGTTCGGTGCAATATTTCACTATTAACTCATTCCTTGCATTGATCATGTGATTGTAACTTTAGAGAACTACGTAAGTGGTATTTTTTTTTTTGTAAACTAATTATCTAAATTAAAAATAACATTTGCTTATTTAGTCAATTCCCTATAACTACTAGAAAATAATTCACAAAGATCTCTAGATTTGCATCCTGTAGAAAAACCAATACGAGTCCAGATCAGTGATGTTTCATTAAAATCTTTGATTATGAAATGCAAATTAGATAAAGCAATACATACTCATTGATGGGATTCTGTTGTCAGAATTAATATTTTCTCTTAAGACAAATTCTTCACCAACAAGAGATCTGAATTGGAAACATTGGCATTGCCAAAGAGCATAAAATTCTAAAAACATTAATTTGACAATTTAGAGAATATATCAGGAAAGCTGGAAAGTTCTTCCTTTTCAAGACCAAGCTTGGAATATAATACGAAGAGAATAATTAGGTGACAAGATAGACTAGCATTTTTAGAGACTTTTAAAAGTTGTATTTAAATATAAAATATATTTCAGACTTTCTCATTCCAACACAGAATTATCCAGAATATTTTCCCTTTTGTATTTGAAAATTTTAACACTGGAATTCTAAATTCTGACTAGGAGTTGCACTAAGTTAGGAAATGCAGTTAATGTTATCAAAATGTGATATTTCAACTAGAGTTCACAAGGTTTAGCAATATGCTTATTTTCATCACAATCAGTTGTAGCTGTTCCTGATAGCTGTAGAAATTCATTCCTATGTAAAAAGGAAGTAACTGCCTCAGAAGCAGCATCTTCTCCTACAGCAAACTCCATTTTATACTAAAATGTATTTTTAGTGCATGCCTGAAAAATTCTTTTACTTTTGTCTTGGTCAATACCTGCTTTAAGGATAAGAAAATATAGGAAAGAAATAATGCAATATTTATTAGTCAATAATATAAATTTATCAATATATTTAATTTCCACTGCAGTAAATAGATGTTAAATATAGAGAACTATCATACATCTGGTGAAAGTAAGAACACAAGTCACTGTAGCTGTGTGTAATACTGTTCTTTAGTTTTGTGAGCTACACCTTGAGTACCTGCCGGTTTAATAATACTACACAATTTTAAAGTCATTTAATGGTCTCTAAAAAAAGCAGGCGTATATTACCATTTTAATCTTTAGTGGATACAGCTGCAGACTAAAATATTATTGAGCAATAAGAGGAATAAGATGGAAAGAAAATAAGTAATATATTTCCTACTACAAGAATGTAGCCTGAAATAATCAATACATGTCCATTAAAAAAATGCAAAAACAAATAATGACCCTTTTAGTAAAAAAAAAAATAAAAAATAAAAAAAAAAAAAGACCAGATCCAAAGGCCATTAAGTTTGAAAGCAACAGTGTAGTATGGTAGCTGCATGTAATTTGTGCTAATTTGCATGAACAGTCCTAAGTAATGTAGCATGTATAACTCATGGCTTTATGAGAATGTTGAATAACCAATTAAAGACAAATTTAAGAAAAACAGCTCAAAGTGACTCCACAAAACCTGTGTTGGCAAACTTATTCACAGTAGGTGTGGGATGTGTTTTTGTGAGGCTATTCATCAATGACAAAACTGAGTTTGCTGCTATGGTCTACAAGTGCGGTACATTAAAGGCCAGTCCCAGTAGTGCTCTTCACACTTGCAGGCTGTGTATATGGATTTCCTCTCATCCTGTGAGAAGAATTCCTATGACATGGATTTCACATTTTCTCTCCAAGTGCAGATAAGGTATGCATTCAATTTAAAATTTAAGTGTCGTGGTTTTATGATTTTTTGTTATTGGTATTCCACATCACTACATCATGTAGTACACTGGAAGTTAAAGAGTTAATGCTCCAGGTCTGGGTACCTGCCCCAGAAGAGAACTACTACTACATTCCCCAGAAGACTGCTTGCTATTCTGTTATCATTTCTGCACTAAGGGAACAGATACAAAGTCTTGTTAGGTCATCTGATGTCTTTTTTTCTCCCTTTCTCTTCGGCTCTCCTTCCTGCTGCTTGACCCAACTGCGTGTCTCACCTCAGCATTATGGTGATGCCTTTCCACCTTTGGGACACTCTCATTATATTTCATTTATTAGCTTCAATTCCATTATATTGTATTATAGTGTGTTATCCTGCATTCCAATACTATAATTAGTAAAGGCCCCTGGCCTTGTCCGTCTGTGTCCCCAGCAAGCTTTGGGACAATTATGTAAAAGAATAATCTCTTACAGCTAGTCACAGAAATGGGTCAAAACAGCCAGTAAACCACTGACGCTAAGTTGGGAAAAATAACAGTATACTGAGAACAAAAATAGCATCTCTTTAAAACAGAACATGTTACAGCTTCCTCCTATTTAACACTTTGCAATGAACTCAAACTTTAAGTCTCACCTGTGCAAAATCATGAGACTTAAAATTATAATATGCAGAAAATTAAGACAGTTAAAGACACTTGTACTCAAGTGTGCACTCAAAATATGTGAATCCATTGCAATTAGAATGTACTATATATTCTTTTAGTTTTTGTACTCCAACATGAGTAGAAATTATAGCATGGATTATACTTTGTTGTATACAACGTAACATCACTTCTTCACACACTAAATCATGTTCCCTTTTGTCTCCATCTTAAGTCTGGAGTTCTGTGGAAACAACTCTACACCCTTCAGCCTGTGTTGTTACCACTAGATGTATGTTTTGTCACCAACTACATTTACTTATAGAAGACATCAGACATTAAAGGTGACAAACAGGATTAACTAGGGGAATAAATCTAAATGAATGAACATTTATCAATATCTGATTTATGCCAACTATGATAAGTCTTTTGAATCCTCTAAAAATTAATATCAAGTGAGGTAAGAGGCACACTTGCAGGTCTCTTGTTTCATTTGATTTTTGTGTGGAGTTATACACAAATACAGCAAACAGGGCAGAAAAAAACTATGGTTTGTGGATTCTAAAAATAGTATCTGCAGACCTAGACTACCATGTGATAAAACAATGATTATGTAACCTGCTCATCAGTTAAGCCTAATCTTCATATATCTATTGAAACACATGCACATACGCAATTGTCAGCTTGTCTCAGTACCAATTGGTAACACTTTCAAGTAAATAGATAATGGAGGATTACATGGCCTACAGAGGAAAAAGTGTAACAATCAGAAAAATCAACACCACAGAAAGGAGTTACAACAGGACCAGCAAAACAGAAAAGGTGTTATAAAGGAAAGATTACTCACCCATCTCAGAGAATGTAGGTATGCAAATAAATCTTCACAGAGGAGAGCTCTCTAAAAAGAGATACTTCCAGAGTGGCAGTCAGTCCCTAAATGAGAGGGACTCTCTTTGAGGTCCTGTAAGAGAGGTGGAGCCAGGCTCCACCCCTTCTGGTCGCACAGGTGAATTGCCTTCACCTGTGCTCCCAGAGATGACTGGGTCTTTTCCCCAGGTGCTCAATCAGTGGTTCAGGCCGTGACTCAACAGTTACCATATATCATCAGATAAAATGAATAATCTAATTGATATCTGAACGTATGCAATATTACTTTTGTTTCTGCAGTCCATTGCTCAAGTAGAGCAAAACTGCTTCATGTTGTGGATTGGTGTTAATGATTATTTGCAGGATGATCCCTCATGTTCAGAATTGGCGATAGAACCTGGACTTGAAAATGAGGGAGAAGGTTATTTTCAAAATGTAATTATTTTGAATAAGTAAATGAGAAGCTTTTCTGATTTTTCAGAAGAAAATAAAAATAAAAAATGGAAACAAAAGAATCTTCTCATCAAACAGAACATCTTCAACTGATTTCAGTATGCACCAAATCTATTCTTCCCTTCCTCCACGAACTTTGAAAATAATAGGATAGTGTTTGGAAGATGGAAGACACTCATTTATAAAACTTGCATAATGAAATCGTCTAACAAGGAAAAAATATTTAACAATCTCATAGAATGGTAACAGAGACCATTTATCTTCCAGTTAGCTGCAAATAGAAATGGCATGGAGTTCAGAAAGTAGTCCAAACTGACTTTCATGCCTTTAAGATTACAGATGTCAATGGTTATGGGCTGTTTCAGCAGGGTTCCTTGTGTAATGGGGCAGGGAGACCCATGGACCCATGACCTGGGAAAGGGGAAAGGGAAAAAGAAGAAAGGGAAAGGAGATGGGCCTAAAAACAAAAAATCAGCAATGATCTGAGGAAGAAAGCTAGTTTACTAAATAAGATACAGGAATATAAGATAACACAATTTAATTGCAATTGAAGCTTTGAAGCTAATAAATTAAATAAAATGAGACAGAGAGTATCCAAAAACCGAAGCGAGACAGCTTGGGAGCACACAACACAGATACGAGCAGAAAGGGAAAAGGGGAGTCTTGTGACTTGCCAACAATTTTTTCTTTCTCTCTGAATAGAAAACAGAAACAAAAAGTCCTGTGGGGTATGTAGCTCCTCTTCTTCCCAGGACAGTTATACCCAGAACCATCAATAGTCCACGGAACTAAAGCATTAGCTTCTTAACTCCCAGTGTTCCACAAAGTGTTATGATGTGGAATACCAACAACAAAAATCATAAAACCATGACAATGAATAGGTATATGAGTTTTTTTCTACGTCCTTAAGTGTCATGGCCAATGAAATCAGTAAGAGACATTTGGAGAGGAAAAATTTATTTTCTTTACCACTATAATCCATCTTAGAACCTTTGCAAAATAAACTTCCTTGGCATGGAGCAAAATAAGAATGTCATTACAGAAATAAATGAAACAAAAGACAAGTTAAATGGTCTCCTGGCATTAAAATTTGATCCACTACTAAATTATTATTGAAAGTAGATTTGCATAGCCCACTCAGTAAACTGATGAACTAGTGACTCACCTTCTACCTATGCATAGCTAAATCATTTCTGTTTAATTTCTGCTTTCTGTGCAGTTTGACTCTCTTAATCTGAGCAACAGCCAACATACTGTAAGTATATGCTTTATCTGTATACTATTCAACTCAATTGTTTTTTTCCTTCCTTTGAAACACTGTCCATATAACTGGGAATTCTAAAGCTCAGCTGGAATTAGTGAGCCTCAACTGGGTTTATTCTGAAAATTACCAGGTAGCTGAGCAACTGCTCAAGATGTTTTATTTGCACTCACATAACACAAGCTCTGGCATGAAACAATTAAACACTGATTTAGGAGCTTTCCTCATTGTGCAGATATAACATTGTAAATTGAATGAAAACATATTTGGAAGAAAAGCTATTAAAAGTTTACAAAGTAGTGAAATCTAACTATAGTATGAAAAACAATTGTTTCAATAGTATGATTTTCTCCTACTTGAGGTGAGTACAAAACAGATCATAACACAATCTGTCACAGGCCTCATAGTTCTGTAGTTAGAGACTTTTGTGCTTTTAAGCCAAACCTTCTAGTAGGAGGAAGGGAAGCCTCTTTTATTTCTAAATATTTGATCATGGCATGCAAGACTCTGAAAATTGTTCAATCCTCAAGTTAGCAGTATTAAATTTTATAATTAATCATTATATGTGATAGTTAATATAGCTCTGTTCCCAAGATAATCAAATTATGATGAATCACATAGGAAAATGGAAGAACAAAACATCATGGTGTATAGAACACTGGTTTCATGTGTAATAATATAATAAAAAATCTCCCTCTGCTCATAATTTCTATACCAGATAAGCTGACTCCAGTCATCTTTTAGAAAGCAATTAGCAGATTGAACAAATTTTATAGGAGCTAATACTAAGCTGCTCAGAGTTTGAAAAATATAGCACAAATTATAGGCTCCAATTATCAGTTTTTATATTCCATTTTGAAATGGATTTCAGCTTCTTCTCAACAATCACAAGGAACTTTTGCTCTCTGTCACTTTTATGTACTAGAGCTTCAGGTAAAATCAACTTTTTGCTGCTTACATTCATCTTCTGGCTGAAATCATTCATTCTTGTGAAATACACATTTTTTCTTGATCCCTGATCAAACAAGACACAAGATCAGTATCACGTTAGCTATGATCACGAACTATTGAAATGGAAAAAGTTCTTACTTGGGGTGGGGGGGAAGGGGGAAAGAAAAAGAGGCTTTGGCCCTTTTGAAGTTTTCAAGATATTCCGCTTGATACCAAAGCTTGGTTCTTCTGCTGCTGGTTCAAAAGTGCCTTAAAATGGTGCAACCAAATGAGCTACTCAAGGGTGACACAGCACGTGTCAGGAACAGGTGAGAATTTTACAACAGGTATAAACTATATAAACTATACTACTGTGTAAACTCTGTAGCTAGGTTTTGCCACAGGAGAGAAACACGCAACTGTGGTTGTAGACACACAGAAAGTTTGTCCAGTCTACAGGTTCAAAAACGTTTCTTAACGCAAACAGTATCTATTTGGCAGGGTCCTTAGTTAACTAAGAACAGGAAACTGAAGGAGTCTGTTGGAATTACAGAATATTGGTTTTAGATTTCTTCTGTTTTATTTTACTCAAAAGGAAAATTGATTTTGTTTTTGTATGCCTCTTGGGTAGCTTAAAAGCATTTCCTTGTTGAACAAGTTTTCAGATGAACCATGCTAATTGTAGTTTAACGCCAAACAGATTGATTCTGCTACCTCTGTGTTTGACTGCATTATTTTTTTTCCATTCTTCCCAAAGTTGTTTTGTCCTGGAACCTTAAAAGGGACCAAGACATTAAAATTATCAATTAGATTACGAAAATTCAGGAGAATTTGACAGAAGAGACCCAAAGTGTATTTGAATGTGTCTATTGTTATTTCTTGTCATTAAAGGAAAAGTTACCCTGATGTGAATAGAATTAAGAAGATTTTACATAGCTGGGAGGAATTTTGCAGTTCCCTTTAAGTTTTTCTAGAGAAGAAAATACTATTTTTAGGATCACATCACTGTTTACAGTGGGATGTGCAAGGGTAATTCAGAATGTTTGAAAAATGACAATAAAATAACCATGACATTTTGATCATGCTTAAATAATCTCAGTGAACTAGAATATTTTTCTGCAAATATATAACTGTCCTTCAGAAGCAGATTAAGCACCTATTGCTCAGGAAAGTAGCAATAGTTCAGATTTATTCTTATCAGAAAATACATTACCTTCTTTCATTAGTATTAGTTGCTTATTATTACATAGAAAAATCCTAGGCTGTAAATCAAGCACTTGAAAATTAGGAAACGTCAAGTGTGCACATATATTTCTCCAGTTCAACTGAGTGGACAAAGGAAGAACATAAGAAAAATAAGAGTGCACAGTTGTGCAACTAGTGTGTGCCATGACAATGTGAAGGGTGATACTAATAATTGCTATATCATCAACTTGCTTTTTTCTATCCTTTCTTTCCCTGAATTTAAAATGTTTAGCATTTTTCATGTACTGTTTCTACATAGTATATACATAATATACAAGAATAATTTTTGAAAAAATGTTGTATAAAACAAAAGTCAATTAAGATAATCAAAACCAGGATTTTATCTCTAAACCTTTCTTGATTTCTGATGCTGACATGGAAGTCTTCAACTCTATAAATATGAATAGAGTTTATAGTTATGTACAGTGCCATACTCTTCTCTCCCATCAAAGGATTCCCACTGTTTCCACTGCACATGTTACCATTGCCTTCATGATTGTGTAAACCAAAACATCTTAATATTTATACAGAGCTAATTTTTCCAATTATAAAAAATACTATCATTTTCTTAAGTAGCAGGGAAAAAAAATCCAAATTCCAGATTTTCATTTTGGACTCCTCAATACTTAGCAGTAATGCTGAACAAATGATTAAGTCTGAAAGAAGCTGAGCATTTCTGATTCATTTTGATGAAATATTTCAGCTCTCACAGAATCATGAACTCTAAAGGACTGGAAGGGACCTCTGGAAATCATCTAGTACAACACCCTGCTAAAACAGGTTTGTAAGGGTAGGTTACACAAGAAAGCATTCAGGCAGGTTTTAAATATCTCCTGAGAAGAAAATTCCACTACTTCACCAGGCAGCCTGTGCCACTGCTCCATCAGTCTCAAAGTAAATAAGTTTTTTTCTCATGTCCAGATGGAATTTCCTATCTGGTTTGTGCCCTTTGCCCACTGTCCTGTCAATAAACACTATCAAAAAGAGCCCAAATCCATCCTCCTGATACCCATCCTTTAGATATTTATAAGCATTGATAAGATGCCCTCTCAGCATCTCCTCTCCAAGCTGATCAACCCCAGGCTTTTCAGCTTTTCCTCATAAGGCAGATTCTCCAGGATCCTCATCATCTTTGTGGCCCTTTGCTGGACTCTTTCTATAAGTTTACTGACTTTCATGAACTGAGGAGCCCAGAATTAAACACATTATTCCAGATGAGACCTCAGTAGGGCAGAGCAGAGAAGGATGACCTCCCTTAGCCTGCTGGCTGTGACTTTTTTAAGGCATACCATTGGTCTTCCTGGCCAGAAAGGCACATTGCTGACCCACAGCCAAGCTGTTGTCCACCAGAACACCCAGGTTGGTCTCAGCAGAATTCATTTCTAGCATATCTATAGCAGTAAACTTTAAAATAAATAAATAAACAAATAAATAAATGAATAAAGCATCATGTAATTACAGATGTTTCATGCATTTTATGATACTTTTGTTTTCATTACCACTTTTTAAAATTATTTCTGCAAGTGTATTTAGAAAGTCTCTTTTCTGGAAAACTTGGCCTTATGTTGTAAAATGACTAAATTCTAAAATACCATAATTACTACTATAGTACAATTTCAAGTATATTTTCTTTTCTCTCAGCTTGCATCTAATAAATGAGTTCTTTTTATTCATCTTCCTCACTGAGGCTACTAAGAATGCTATCTATTGTACTTTTCCAAAGTTCATGGAACAGGCACCACCATTAAGCTGTTTACTGATAGCCTGTCTATCATGTCCTCATGAAATGGGAATCTGACATTACCTCTTACAGATCAGAAAGCTTTAAAAATGTTAATATGTACAGGAATACTTTATGCATGCTTCCCAAGGTGTGAGCTGTAGCCATGTAATTTAAAGGAGTTCTGGGGCAGGAATGCAATGTTCACTGGAAAGTGAATACTTTCCACTCCATGAGTTTTTTTGTAGCAATAATGCTGCTGTAAACAGGATGAATGTTCATGTTGGTATTAGTGTACATATCAAGTATTTTTGCAAGACCTCTATTGAAAATATCAAGAAATAGCTAGTGACATTTTATTTATACAGCCATTCATAGTCACAGGTGTGTTATTTTGGAAGAATTTCATTAATGATACTGATATCCTGGCTATTTCCAAGGATGTTGTATACCTGTCGTAGACAGCTTTCTTCATGGACAAAATAGGCCTTACCCAAAGCTTTCTTGGAAATCCAAATAATATATCTGGCTTGATTTGGCAGTTTAAATATATTTGCAGTAGCTTTCACTGCCAAACTAAAAAAAGCAATACCATCAAGTTATGTCTTTCTTTTCACAGGACTCTGCCTTTATAAGAACTTTTTGCTGCATTAAATTTTAATGTTTCACAAGTATTACAGCTTCTGGCTTTTAGTCAGCTGCCTCAGGTTGGTAAACTAACTTTATGTAATGGAATTTCTTGTCCTGTTATTATAGATTACTGATATTTCTGCACAGATTAGGGTAGCTTGCCTAATGCATGAATATCACAACAACAAAAATGCCCTTCCATGAAGCACTTTATCCTTACTGTTACTGCACTCCTTTTTTGTCCATTCAGGGTCTTTCCTCTGATCCTGTGTGTGGTATTCTTTAGGTAACTTTATTGGCATTTCAATTTCAAGGAAATTCTTCCATCACATGGGAGAGGAAAGCAGTTGTTGTTTAACTTAACTTCACAGAAAGTAAAAACATAAAGTGAAGCAGAAACCATGATTTGCCCCAGATCATATTCTGGCGAAATAACTTTATCTTAAAATGAATCCAAACTTTAATGACAAACATTTATGAGTGTTAAATGGTGTTACACTTTATTATAGTGCACTACTTGACATTCATTAATTCCAAGATAAAAATACATACTATAAAACCTGCAGTATACACATCAAAATGAATTCTCTCTGTCTGTTTATGTATGTGAATGTGCATTCACATATGTTTGTATTTAATGTTGTTAAAATATTTAAATACATCTAATGTAGAACGTATTAATATGGAAAATTTAGAAGTGCTGGTGTATGTCATGCTATAAAACCTGAGCTAGTGTTTTTAGAAAAATGAATGAGTTATGACAGCCAAATTATCTGTTGTAATAGAAAGTTCTAAATTGTTACATTTCCACTAATGAAAAGGGCAAGAAGGCTGGGTAATTTATCCTGAGAAATACAGAAAAATAATATTCTTCATTTGATAACTGTTGCATACCAAACTGTTCAGAGGAATGAATATAAAGAGAGCTGCCTAATAAGACATCCTGGTCCTTAATCCAAACACTGTCAAGATCTGTCTCATACTTCCAGGTATGAGTTGACTGAATTAAACTGTGTGGAAACATATCCTAAATAATAATAAAAAGAATTTCATTATCTCCCAGGAATGAAAATGCCTTTCTTCAGTTCATTGCTGATAATTTCACTCCAAGACAAAAACAAAACAGTTTAGCTTGAATAGGAAAGTTAAATGGAAAAAAAAAAAAAAAAAAACACCAAAACAACAGCTGTTACATGGAATGAGAAGAAAGAGCATTTGAAAGGCATAAAACCTAAGAGATCCTTCTAAATGATGCATGAAATAATAAAGTCATGAGGAACGTTATTCTGTAGATCATATGTGTACTTAAATCTTCCATAGTCTATGAGCTTGCATACATGAGGGTTACTCCAAAAGTAATGTCATCAACTTTGTTACGTTGGCCCATGACATCAGAGGTAAATGGTGGTATGGCAGTAGAAATTGAACCCTTCTTCCCACCAATATTCTGTTAAATAATTTTGCTGTGCAACAGATGGCAGCAGAGTAATAGTCTGATAAAATGACATTTTATATGGAAGTGCACACCAAGCAAATGTGTGGAATAGAAATTCCTCCATACAGAAAAAAAAGTTGCACCTATTAATATTCATGGATATTTGCTGAAGGTTTATGGAGACTAACCAGTGGATGTGAGTACAGTGAGGTGGTGAATGATGTGTTTCAACAGTGGCAACAGATTTTTATGAGTACAGTTCATCACTGGCAAAAATGTATAGCTAATGGTGGCATCTTTTTTGAAAAACATTGTTTTGTAGCTGAGAATTTTCTCTACCAAAAAGCCATTATTGTGCTCTTTATATCTGCCATAGTTTCCATGGAAATAAACAGCAGGCCTTATTTTTGGAGCAATGTACATATCAATAGTTACAGACAAGCTAGAATACAAGAACCAGTCTCTCAAATCTGCTTGACCACTGTGTCATTTCTAGTATTGACAAAACACAGCCTCAAGCAAGAGTTATAGCAACATTTCAAAAGTAAGTTAGAGATATCCCTTAAAATCATATTTCATTAGTACATCAGTTCTTTCACTTAATTAAATAAAATAAACCCTATGGTATTTGTATTTTTTACTGTAATGGTCACAGTTCACACTTGTATTACTCTATAATAAGTTTGCTTTCTTTGTCACATGGCAAATGGACTTTCAAGACCAAGGCAAAAAACACAGTGAAAGAATTTCCCACCTAAAGTATACGACTTAGATCTTTGACTTGCAGGTATTTTGAAATTATTATTTCTCATGAAAAGAGGAATAACACTGGGGATGATTTTCTTGCTGATGAGCTGTGCATATACCTAAATGCTTGTAAGATTTGGTTAGTTGGCTGCAGGGAAATAAGGTATTCTAAATCCTTGTTGGTAGTTTTATATTTCTGACCAGAGGTCAAATAACATATCTGTTTAACATCTCAAGTCTTGATCAATTCTATGTTAAGGGAAATGTGGTAACAGGGTGTTGGGATGTGGGAAACAGTGTGACTACAGCTTGAAAGATGCAGGAAGCGTCACTCTTGGAACACCAGTATTTATGAAATACATACAGGTGTTATGTGATCTGCTGTACATTGCTTCAAAATCTAAAAAGGCAACTGAAAGATGTTTATTTGGTTTATCATTTTTAAAAGCATGACTTATTCACTAATACAGAATTAATATATCTAGTGCAAGCCCAAATATTTCATTGAGTAGATGGAAATAATGAAATGTTGGAAAAGATTGAATTTTACAGGGGTCAGTTTAGCACTTCTTCCAAATATTTTCTATATTATGATAGAAGGTAAAAAACCCGGTCTGTGTGAAGGCTACAAATGAAACAGTCAGCAAGGCAAGAATACGGATGTCAAAAAATGTAAAATGAGGTGGTAGATGAGATATGTATATTCATTAGGATGAACTATCAAAGCAGACTGGTCATATTTATCAAGAGAATTGCATTTCCCGTTCGATGGAAAGCCCCCTTTGTTGGGGCACTGACAGCTGTTTCAATGACTTGCTTGAGACTTGCTGAAATTCGAGGTGACAGCTTTTGGCAAGAACTCTGGGTACCAGTCACTTCAGACACTATTAATGTTATGTTTATAATGTGTGCAGAAGTAAAATTAAAATGTGAGGCTCCACCCATCCACTGATGCAAACTG
Source organism: Lagopus leucura (assembly GCF_019238085.1). Lineage (NCBI taxonomy): Eukaryota > Metazoa > Chordata > Aves > Galliformes > Phasianidae > Lagopus > Lagopus leucura. Next base: position 24,712,528 of record NW_024962250.1, on the reverse strand, counting down.
CCATAATTCAGTTTCTCACAGGATGATACTGTTGTTAAAGCACGATTTTGACCCTGGAATAATAGTGTATATAATTTCCAGTAAATATCTCACCATATGGTCTTGGTGTAAATATTTGGTCTGTAATTAAAGAGTTACATTACTTTAATTTAGTAAAAATTAAAATTAACAAGATGTAATAGTGTCAAGGCCCAGAAATAAAATCTCTTTTCATACTTTCTAGAAGAGCATAAGGATAGACTTATATTAAGCATAAATGATGTGCACAAGACTTACAAGTGATAAGCAGTGAAACAATACTTTTATATTCTTTCTGATAGAGAAAGAGATTAACTGGAAGTTTCCTCAAACAGATAAGTAAAACCCAGAAAATTTACCAGCCTACTGGACAACTGCAGTTAATATTATTAACTGAAAAGAAAACTTTATACTCATAAATTGTTGTTAAATAATTATTTTCAATTATTTTAAAAGACCATAGTATAAAATTTAAAATTGTTATTATTTGTGACATTTATATTTTCTTCTTGCTTGAACCTTAAAGGCTAGAACACTTCAAAAATTTTTGATAGCAACATTAATGCACATTGAAGATTTATGTAAGTCCATGCAGTCTTAAAAATGTTTTCTGATTGGATCACCCAAAATATAGAAATAGAAAAAAAGTAAATGAAAAACAAAGCAACCATCACTGGAGGTGAGTTACAGCTTGCCAAACTTAGGCTGCCTCGTCTGAAACATCAAGTCAGGTTACTTTTGGAATAAATTGAGAGAAAAACAAAAATAGAGACTAATTCAAACAAACCTAAGATACACTTTAGGACAGTCTTGAATTCTCTTCCAAGACAGATTAGAATAATTGCCTTTTGGAGACATATCCAATTTACAATAGAGGTGTTTTATGTGACTAGTTTAGAACAGAAATGTATTTGAACGTTTCTTCCATAAATGCACTTTTGGACTGCTCCTGATGATGACATAAATGCTTTACTATCCAACTTGACAGTCCACATTTCAGGCATTGTTAAAAGAAATTGATTTGGAATAAATTATTTAAGTATATTTACCATCTCTCTTTGGACTTGAGAATTCTTGCTTTGCTTTCCTCTCAAAAAAGAATATATGAAAATTTCTCTTCTTTCTCCACCTTTTAATCAAAATCTGAAAAAAAAAATGCTACTACTTCAATGCAATTATCTTTATGTTAGAATATATTTTTCACTGTAATTTGTAGAGAAAAATTGTACAATAGTTTACTTTTTTTTGTTTTGTATTACGTGAAAAGAAAATTATAATCTCTAACAGTATTAGAATTGCACAATTTCATGTTAATTATTCCAATTAGAATGTTATTTTCAAACCATAGAATAAAAGAACAAGCAATTTTGTTCCATGAATCTCTCAATTCCATTTTTTGCAATTAATTTTCCAATTTCTGTTTTCACGAGAACCATTTCTTGTACATTCTTAGCCCCAGAAATAATTATTTAAATAATAACTTAAATAATAATTTAGAGTATATAATGAAGATTTTTTCTTTTAGAATAAAGCAAATGAAAACATTCTGACTGGGAATTTTCAGTTTCTTGATATGGCATTGGACACAAACACTGATAATGTAAGAAGCTAGATAATACATCTGCTTTCTGGCTTTTTTTCTAAAGAGATTACTGGATCCATTCGATACAGAAGCATAAAACATAGATGAAGTCATTTATGAAGTGCTGCAACTCAAATCTTGTTCCAGGCCAGAGCTGAAAATGAGACCTACAGTCTCATGTTTTTCTCATACTGGGGGAAATAAATGAAATTGTTTTCTAGCACAAGTAAAATATTACTAAATCCAAAAGAGGGAAAATTGAAAGAAAAAAAAATTGTCTGATGATTATATTAAAATACAAAATCATCCCGAATGTTTTAACCTTTAAACAGCCTATGCTTAATGTACCCAATTACACAAAAATGCAAATATTTCTCTCAGAGAAAACAGCCTAAGCTTAGGTTAGGTATATGGTGAATGTTATGGATTATAGATTCAGAACTTTATTAGCCCATATTTACAAGCTATTTCCTGAATGGCATTTTGATGTCTCATGTGAACTTTCTGAAGATACAGTCCAATCAGCAGCTCAGGCAGCTAATGACAATTTGAAACAGTGTTGCTCCCACCAGCACTTCCTGAGAAACATTCTTGTAACTGTCCACCTATCCAAATTTAAGCTACTAGCTCCTGCCATTTGAGTCTGATTGTCCAAACATTTCTCTGCTCCCTAAGCATGTATTACATCATAACCACCCAGACCAGACCTCTTTAATTTGGGCATGTCTTTATCTCTTAACTCATAATCTTTTGAATTTCTTTTCTTATCCCTAGCAGCTTATACAGGAGAAAGTTTGGATTATTATTTGTTGTGTATTTTTTTTATTTGCAAAGAAGATGAGGTGAGAAACATTAATCATTTGTTTATTTTTCTTGTTTTTTTTCTCTCTAATCCTTACGAGGAAATCACTTTTTACTTCTGAGATAGTGACTGCAAAATATATATTGCAGATATAATAATAAGCTTCAGTCTTTAGTGTTGCCAATGTAAAACTTCACAAGCATTGTACTAAAGTCAGGGAAGCCAAGATCACAGATAGAGAGAGAGATACCAAAGCAATAAAAAACATCACCTAATGAAACAAATATTTGAAAAACCACTGAATTAAAGAATGTTCTTCTTGTAACGCAATCCCCTGAGCACAGCATACAAGAAGAGCACAATTTTTTAACAAGTGAAGGCACCAGCCCTCTATTTCACTCTGTCTGCCCGTCTACCCAGCCTCTATCTGTCTATTTTGGCTTTCAAAGAAAGTACACAAGGCACATTTAGCACAAATGGCTATCGTGATTAATAAGGACATCACAGTGAGACACTAAAAACTGCCCTGTTTCCTTCATCTGTTCTTTTGGTGCAGTGATTAACCTTTGAGTTTATGATTATTTTTGCACTTGCCTCAGATAAAATATTTTATGACTTCTTACCTTCCAGGCAACTTGGATTAAATTTATCCAATCTGGGAATATAGTAGCCCATAATGACTCTTCCCTCAGAAATCATATCTACCTCCTTACTGCATTATCAGAACATTCTTTGCACAAAACAGATAGAAACATCAAAACAAGAGATAAGACAACTTGTTAAGGTCATTTTTCACCTTCCTATACATCATTCATGCTTAATTGATTCCCAAACCCTTCTAGAGACAGATAGCCGTACATTATGAGGGCTAAGAATATGAAAATATCATTTTCTTTTCTCCATTAATTCCCATTTGTAAAGTCTTCTTCAGCCTTTCCTGAAGTTGCTTCGGCAGTGTTCTTACTAGTGACTGATCACTGCCCTTCAGCATAGAAATGGGGCAGAAGAAAACATTTTTATCTTTTGGCAAAAGCATCCATTTCTAACACAGAATTTCAGGTATTCTGCACTCAGTTTCAGAGAAAAACTAAGAGGAGAACAAAGGAGGTTCAAAGGAATCTATAGGACAGATCTCCAGAGACTGTGTGAGTAGTTTAAAAAGCTATCTTGTTTTGAACTTAGAAACTGACTCATCACCATTTGAGGAATACTGCTTAGCTTTCCCCTCACACCTAGCTGATGTCTCCTTCTGCACTGTACAAAGAAGGAGTCAGCCATTTTGATGCATGACTCCTAAACATGGTGGATGTACATGTGAGTGTCAAATCTGAAACTGCTGTAGACTTCCTAATCATTTAGAGATAGTGAAGAAATGTGAGGAAAGGAAAAAAAAACAAAACAACGAATAGATCAAAATAAAACAAAACACAAAGCTTTGGTTGTTGTTCTTGAAGACCTTTCTGTCTTTTCTGAATATGTTTTCTCTTGTTAATGTAAACAAATGGAATGTGTATAAGTTGCTATCTATAAAACTGTTGATATAGTCATAAAGGAATAGCAATATCAGAATGAAAAGTTGCAGTCTATAGAAAGGATTAAAAAGGTATCTCCAAAGAAAATGAAATGTAAGATTCCTCTTGTTGCAACATTTTGAAATATTGATATTAAGCTAGGTGCAACAGCAGTATAAGTAGTAATATTTCAGATTTGGAATATATTTCATTTCAACAAAATTGTCTGTATACTATTCTTGGAGGTGGAAAACTGGTTTTTGGAAGGGAATTTGTCACTTCACTGCTCCTCTGCTCAATCAATGTGAAAAGAAGCAGATGAAAGTCACTATTGGTTTCAGAGTTCTTGAGTTTACATAAAACAGAAAAGAAACCCAACGAGCACTGAAAGCACAACTGGCCTTTAAAATGTTATCTGATTCTGTCCTGTTTAAATAATGTGAATGTGAACTAAATTTAAAAAAAATAAAAAGTCCAAACTTAGATGGCTTTGCCATCCAGTTTATTGTCAAGTACATTTTGAATTGTTGAGTCTTGAACTATCATTTCAAATCATCCTCATACTTTAAAATCAAATCTTTACAGTTTGCTTCAACACATAAGAATAATATAATTCTTCAAGATCAAGCTAATGTGGTGGCACAAAGAACACTATGTTATGTATTTCCTCTTTTAAATAAAAAAAACAGATGTTTCTTGGTGGAGTAATTTGGAGGAGGATGAAATGCAGATGAAGATTTTTCTTTGTAACCATTGCTAACACCTGCTTCACGTCCTTTGGCACTCTCGGAAACCTTTCATGTGCACTCAAGTGAAGAGGAGAGGGAGGAAAACCAGAGACTTTGCACCATCTTTTTTCAGAGGGCAGCTTTGTGTCATCTCTTTACTGCTGTATCTAGTGAAAATATAAGGTGCAAGCTGCAAAAAACCTTCTTTTATTTTCCTTAGATATCAACCATTTAGATGCAAGGTTGTACAGCTTCATTGTAAGTTCCTCTTTGTTCAGAGAACTGTCAAGTCGGAGGATAGGAAAAAGAAGAATCAGATGAGTTTCCCTTTGCAGCTTCCCAGTGGGAGAGCTCTGCTGAAATGCCAGTCTAGCTCTACTGGTTTCTACATCAACAGATGGCAGACAGCATTCCTTGTGTTTGCTTCCCACTTGGTAAATCACAGGTTACATCTGGTCTGGCCTCTGTTCTTTCTGAACAGATGGAAATACATGTTCATTATGGATTGCAGCAAGGAGATGAAGGGATGATAGGGATAAATGTTCATGGCAGGGGTGGGAAGGTGAGAAGGCATTAGAAAATAGAAAAGACAAAACCAAATAATATTTTAAAAAGGAAAGAACATCTTAAAGTGACCACTACTAAAAAAATAATACTGCTCGTGAGAAAGGAAGATTAGTAAGCAGCAATGCATACTAAAAATTTCTTCCATATGTAATGCACAAATTAATCTACTTGCAGAATGTGATGAAAGGCCATAGAATAAATGACTATATTATCTCCTACTCAAAGCTATTGGAAAGAAAAACCTGTTTTCAGTCCTAATTTCTTTATACTCAAGGTATGAATCAAGGTGAAGCTAAATAAGTCTCTGGGCAATCTGATCTAACTGTGGACGTCCCTGTTCATTGCAGCGAAGTTGGACCAGATGGACTTCAGAGGTCCTTTCAAACTCAAAGGATTCTATGATTCCATAATACTAAAAACAGAAAACACGCAGATAAATGTTCTCAGTAAGTCTCAACCGTAAGTTTTATTTTAGATAGGAAAAAAAAAACCCTTTTTTTTGCAACTTGTCGTCTCACATAGAAGCATGCCAAACTTTTAAAATATTTTTCAACCTCCCATTAGAAAATGGAGTTTATTTTCCTTTAATCAGTTAATGAATGTCAAATTTTTCATATTTATATTGATAATCTTTTAAACATTCATAAATTAAAGATTTCTAATAGAAATTTTAAAATACTGATTTTTAGTGAAAATTTGAGATTTTAATGAAAAAAATTATAAAAAAAATAAAACAATACTAGAATTCTACATCTGAAGTGTAAATGTCCTGAAGATTTAAAGTGAATTTGCTATGATATCTTCAAATGGACACAGCTCAAACTTCTTAAAATATAGCAAATTCTTCTTGTAACTATAGAAATGCATACACACAGCATAGACTTTGTAAATTGAAACACAAAAAAAGGACCACTGCTAATCCTTTGGCTAGGTACAAACTTGTTTCACACCTAGTAAATACGATCATATATAACAAAATAAAGTATCTAGCAAATTTGATTGAAGGTTTGGTTATTTTATTTGTAAAACTAACTACAAAGATAATTGACAATTATAGATCGCTTTTGAACTACAGCACAATAAAATCTTTGTGATAAAGAATGCAATATTTCAGGCACCCCAGAACTACAAAGCTCAATAATTAATATAAATTATAACACCTTATTCTGCTTCCTTTGTGCATGCAAAGTGCAGTATGACTTCTAATTCAAACAGCCTAAGCCCTCCCCTATTCACACTATCAACAGGTGATACCTGAGAAACAGCCATTATTTTATAACCTTTATTTGGTGTAAGGATCTATGTCTTATTTACTGCATTCTATTCAGCCCTTCACCTATTGCAGACTCCTTAATTTCCTTACCAAGCTTTCTATAGGACTATAGTTTAATTGCTAAAATCTACCGTTTCTCAGTATTATTTATAATTTATTTTTTTTATTTATGTGGAACAACCAAGAAAATCTATTTTTTATTTTTAATTAATTAGTTCGGAAAACAAAAACAACCATTTAATATACAGAGAAAGTACAGTCAACAAGTAGTAGTCAACAAGTGTCTAGACATAAATGTCTAGCCATTTCTTGTCTGTGTACTTAACAATTCATTGAATACAACTGTATTCAAGGCACATCTCATGTGGTTTTCATTTTTAGCACCAATAGCTTGCCAGTGCAGCATATCAAACATGCAAGTCCTCTACTGCATAAACTATGAACAGAGACCATATACTGTTCTATTGTACTATTGTTATATATACATATAACATATACATATATATACTATTCTATTTCAGCAGTCTGTGCCAACCTATGAAATAGAATGCAGCTTTGCAGGATGCTTTTCAATTGCTCTGACTAGAGTTGTAAAGTGGACACTCCTAATTTCATTTTTCTGACATCATTTCCTACTTCACCTCCCACAGTTTAACCTCTGTAGTAAGTAATGTAGTAAAGTTATAGAAAAGAACCTCTTCTACTCTGATTTTATTAATCACAAGAACAGGTGTATTTTTCAGCATGAATTAAAACAACTATGAAACTGTATTATTTGAGTATATTGTTATAGAAATGCTGCATGTTTGTATATATTATAATGAAATTATTTCTTTGCATATCAATCAAAGATAAAATATTCTAGAAAAGTATTATTTCATGTTGTAGAGCCATTCTTGCAGGTTCTTTTCTTTTTTTCTTTTTTTTTTTTTTCAGACACCAGAAAGATAAATTCATTACTAGATGTTATATTTTGTGCTTGGTAGAACTGAGAGGCATGTGAGATAGAAATATTGATATGTGATAAAACATGGATTAGAGGTTACTTTATTTTCTGATAGCAGGCTGTGCTATGCAAACTTGTGACTAAAGACTTTGATTTACTGCTAGAATGTCTGAGGTCTCCAGGATCAGATGTGGATTAATGTAATAGGGTAAATATACAGCATATTTACTTCATATGGAACATCTGGAAATAATTTAAGTGAAGATTAAAGAATTTTCAGAAAAAAAAGTTTATTACTAGTTTATGCAAAAGCAACATGTAGCAAGAACAAATGGATCATGATTACCCTTTAGACAACATTAGTGGTCAGACTGACATTAAATTTAAGGATAGATTCCAGATTACATGTGCTTTAAAAGAACCTTCAGAAAAATGCCTATATAGAAACACCTATAAAGCAGTTTCTTCATAAAAGACACTTTGGGATTATGAAGGTAAAACGAAGATTGGTGCTATTATGGTTAAATTATTTTAGTTATTGAGAGGTGGGGAGTTCTGAAACATGATCATGGAACAGGGACAAAACAGGCTGATTAATTTGAAGATTGTATTTTGTGCTAGTCATTTTGTACTTGTGGAATCAATTTGCAGTTTGTATTCAGGTCTCACTCATCTCTCTTTTCTGTCCAGCACAATTATTTTTTCCTATACTATATTCTGAGCGTTTTACTATGGTGCTCTCTTTTAAACGATTCAAATGACCACGATCCAGTTTTGGAGACAATGTCATAGTTTAATACAATACATAATCAAAGGAATAAAAAACAGCCCTAACCTTGGTTCCTGCTAGTTAAAATCCACCTGATTTTAACTAGTATAGATCTTTGATAATTCATTCTCAATTTGAAATGGCAGAAAATTCATACTTGTGCTCTCTAGAACAATTCCTGCCTCACACTAGGATATGAACCAAATCATTAGTCTCTCCACCAAGATCAGTGTCCACCAACAGTTTCTTCACTCACTGCCTGTATCTAACTCTTTAATATTCTGGTGATGTTTTATACAATCCATTTCTCTGTGAATTACATGTGATACTGTATAGTTATGTTTTTTTTTGTTGTTGTTGTTGTTGTTGTTCTGAAAGTAACAACAATATCTATTTGAGATTGACATCATAATACAAACAACAAATAGGATCTATTTCTTATACATAAATTGGTGTTCTACTTCTGACAATAAGGGACTTTAAATTAAGCAGAAATCTTGCCCTGAGGACAAAAAAAAAAAAAAAAAAATAACAGCAACAAAACTGCTACAGCAATAAACACACAATTCTTTCAGGCAAAGGGATATATTAAGAATGAAACACATTTGCAGACATATGCTCTGGACAGTTTATGAATTGGGAGTAATCAGGGTTTGAGCTGGGGAAAAATAAATAAATAAATAAATAAATAAGAATCATGAATGCTATGTTTTGTGAAAGTCCAGAACTTCAACTACTTTCAGAAAAGCAAGCAGGATAATAATAATCAATAATTTTTGGGAAAGGAAGCAAACAAGAAAGCAAGAAATATAAGAAATATAAGAAAATAAGAAAGGAAGAAAAATTAAGTTATTGGAAGAATTTCTATGGAAGATGTATATTTGAACAGTTTCTTGGATAAAGGAATTCTAAAGAAGAGCAGAAGACTTCTAATTTTCTTTTGTCTCTGTATTTATTCCCCCAATTATTTTCTGAAAACCATTTACGTATCAAAGGGTAATAGGCTTTTTTTGGATGTATGTCTCAGTTGACCACAAGAGGTCAGGAGACCTCTTAATGACAAGTATTGAAGACAAGGACAAGTCAGATTGGAAGGGAGATCAGCAGGTTTTGAGACCAACCTACTGCTCAAAATACTCAGAAATGAGACTAGATTAAGTTTCTCAGGTCTTAGTGCATCTGCATCTTGAAAAAGACAGAAGCTGCAGAATACCTTTGGGCAGTCAGTTTCTGACTGTCCTGAACAAGTAAGATCTTTCCTCATATTAAGTTAAAATTCATTGTTTCATTTTGTTTCTCATTCTTAAACCACATACCATCTCATGAAAAGCCTTCTTTTGTCCTGCTGATGAACCTGCTAGGTTTCCCCAAATCATTTCTTCTCCAGGTTGAAAAATCCTGGATTTCCTCAGCTTCTCCCTACTTGTCAAGTTCTCTAGCTTTCACAATTTTTGCGGATTCCATTGAAATTTCTTGTTTGTCAGTATCTTCATTTTCTACAGGGGAGACAAAACTGGACTCATTGATCTAATGAGTACAGTGAAATCATCACTTCCTTCCCCTCCCACACTGTCACTGACAAAACTGTTAAAATATACCACAGAAAAGATATTGTAAATGTATGAATGAAGAATTATGTAGAATTAAGCTCTGTAGGCCAGCTGTCCTTTATTCTGTATTTAACCAGTTAAGTTCCCCCTTTACAAAGTCATGTCTCTTTGCCAAGAAGAGAATAGGTAGCAGAGAAGATAACCTGATTTCTATAAGATTTCTGAGGAGGAAAAGCACCATTTTCTCTCTCTACTGGCTTTCTTTTATAACTTCCTTTGTGATATCATGACTGTCTTTCTCAGACCATAAAATCAAACATTCTGCTGCAAGGTTTCATTTCTTTGCTTTTTACCCTCTTTTCTCTGTAAAAGTCTCTTCCTGTCACATGCTGTCTTTACATTTTCCTCTCATTAAGCATACCTCTTCAAATACTTAAAGGAAAATCCAAGATCTATATTACTTACAATCATTGTTCTTATTTCACATTCTGTCAAACACATCTCTTCCCTAACACATAACTAAGAGCTTTTTTTTTATACCAAACTTCTGTCTTTCTTGTTTTCTTCCATGTTATTCAACTGACCTGCACTTTGAAAAGCAGAAAAGACATTTAAAGCAACTGGTTATTAGAGTACTTCCAGCACTGAGCATGTGGTTTTTTCTGAAAGAACAACTCCACAGGATAGAAACCAGGTCTTGATGAATAATTAAATTATTTGTAAGAGTTTATAGCTTTTGAGAAGATAAGCAAATAAATCACATCTGCTGAAGTCAAACTTCATTAGTTTTAAAATCCTTAAAGTAGCCCATTTTTAGAAAAATCACTAGCACACATTAGAGCTGTGTGTATTTCAGAATTTCAAGTGTCTGTAAAAACAAGTGTTGGTTACTCTTCAGAAATAGTATTTCTCCTTGTTTTAATTTTCTATGGATATATTCTTATAGAAGAAGAGACCGGCCTATTGCTCTGCCTGTTTCTGCAAAGAAATGTGCTGTGTTAGTAATCATGCTTTACCTACCAGGAGAATAAATAAAGACACCTATTGTCCAAGGACGCTAATCCGGTAGCTTTCACCAGAGGTACAGTTACCTGTGAAAATGTGTATGCTTGCAACTTAAATATTCATTTTTGCTTTGAATCTTTAACATCTCCTTCAAATGCATGGAAGGAAAGTTCCACGTATTGGAGAAACTAAACATTATACTGAGGAAAATCTTAACATACACTGGATTCCTGAAAATAGTTAAATCTTTTATCTATTAGTTCTCAGCCTTTTGGGCAAAGTAAGAAAGTTGCAATTGTTGTTGTGCTTGTCCATGGTTTTCTTCTGAGAAAAGTCCTCTGCTAGCTTCAAAATCAAACCTTAACTATTCCTTCTAATAAGTAAAATTTATTCAGGTTTGCAATCAAGTTGCCTCTTTTAAAAATATATGATGATTATTTAAAACCAAAATTATTCTGCTTTTTTTCCTCTCTAGAAACCTTATTATAATTTAGCATTACCTTCCTACACTGTACCACAATTCCTTTTATTGTAAAACTGCTTAGAGTACCACAAGCTTCATCCTGATCATGCTGACTATATTCAAGTTTTCCTGTCACTAATTCTGATATCAATCAAGTGGTACAGAAAGAGATTCCAGGGCCTTAGACAAAGGTCTTCTAAAAATGTCATTCTTTAGCACATAAATTGTATGCTAACAATTTATAAAACAAAACAACACAAAAACAAACAAAAAAACAAACAAAAAAACAAACCAGATAAAAAAAAATTGGCCATTCAAAAAAAGCTCAGTCATATAAAAAGCACTTAACAGATTAGAAGTAGAACAATAAGTTAATATTACGATAATTAAGAATATTCACAGGAAAACTCAGTAAAAATCAATTCTATAGCAAGGCATACGTTATGTTTAGATGAAGAATTAAACTATAATGTTTTCTTGACTGAACTCATAGAATCAGACAAAAGGACAAGGATGAGAATTTTCAAATTAAGATAATTTTGTTTCAAAGCAATTGCTAATGATAAGGCAAATATACTTAGAAGCAAGTTTCACGACCATATTTCAGTGGTCAGGAATCACTAATCAATGAATTGCCATATGGTGATCATTGCAATCTGAGGATTTGCAAAACTTTATATTGATAAATTAATTATCTCTATTGCTCAGATTAATAAACTGGCATGTCGAGAATATAATAATACAGAAAACCTAAATCACAGTCCTCCTCAGCTCTTAAGTGTATCTCTTTCTTACAGTCCCAGTTTTCTTTTTGTGCTTTTTGTCAGAATTATATGTAAATGTCTATTATATAGACATTATATACCTACATATTAATATCTACATTTTCTAGAAGCTTTTTACTAAGAACTTTTTGTCTGTTTGGTCTAATATTAGAATAATCCAGCTGCCATTGAAGAAAATTCTGCTAATTTTCACGTATCCAAGTCAAGTCAAATGTCTGTTTATAACTTGTCTGTACAGTAATTTTCCAATACTGCTCTTCCAGCTGACTACAAAAAGTTAACACAGAAACATACACAAAGCTAGAACAGGAGCAATTTCTTTTTCCGGATCACAGTCAAAATGAGACTTTCATGATGTATCTCAAAACAATTTTTCTCTCCATTTGTCTGAAAGTGCAATTTAATAAATAGTTATTAGTACTTTTAATGCTTCCTATGGGAGAAAGTTAAATCATAGCCAAATCAAGCCTTTCCTCCCACCACTTGCTGAAACTGGAGAAAAAAAGCCAACAAGATGGAATTCTGTAATTATTGTTAGAGGGTAGTTCTTTCACTACAACCAAAAACAGTTTCAAACTACAGTTTTTTAAAATGTAAGAACTTTCATTTGGTTTCATTTCATTCTCTGCCCTCTTCTTGTACTCTTTTAACTTGCCTCACATTTATCTAATTTTTTAAAATTGTAACTGTATAGACTGATGCAGCAGAAATAGGTAGCAATAAATTGTTGGACTACACTTTCATTCATATCTTTAAATGCTTTATATTAAGAAATGCTTAAATGTTTCAGTTCTCTATTTATTTTATGTATTTATTCCATGAAGAGTTTAAATCAGCATTAATTTATTAAATTTAATATTAATATATGAAATCAATATTAATATTAATTTATTGCTTTAATTTAATCAGATAGAACTGTAATATTTTCCTTTCATTTTATCAAAGATAAAGCTGCAAGTATTGTAAAATATCATGTCATTAACTTGAGATGATTGAGATTACTATGTGCATATATAACATTCTGTTATGAATGGTTTTGAAAATACATTGATTTTCAAAATGAAATGAAAATAAATGGATTTTGAAAATGCATGTAGAAATACAACAAATCTTAGGGAAGGGAAAGGGAAAACACCGAATACTTGTTGGATTGAAGTCATGCTAAATCCTGTCAAGAGAAGTTCTGAATTGGGTAAAAAAAAGTAATATGAAACTAGGTTACATTCTATTTATATAATCTACTATATCGCATCAGTAGATTAAATATGTTCCTCTTTCTATTTGTTTCAAAGACCAAACATTATTTGCATTGCAGCTGTGGAATATCCATAAAACACAGAGAGACAGAATGGTAATGAACTGTGGAGCCAAATGGTAAATTGTATTTACCCCACAATTGTGTCCATGGCACTCTGCCCACTGATTTTTCTCCCTTATAGTTCCTCTTTTTGACATTAGAAGCCTGAAGCAACTTCAAATACACTCTAATTTTCTTTTCTAATGCAATACATTGCGCTACTTCACCCCTAGAATTTTTGTAACCCAATACTCAAGACAAAAAAAAAAAAAAATTGGTATTTTACAAACATGGTTTTACAGATCAATGTTTTGTTACTGGTACCAGACAGTACCAGTTCAGGATGAATATGTACCAAAATAAGCAGTTTAAGAAGAATTACTCTAATAATGATTTAAATCATTAAAGACTTTGAAATATGTTTATTTTTTTACTTAGAAATACAATCTAAAATAAAGAAGCTAACACATGAAATAGAGTTTTGATCAAGCAGAATGAATAATCATTATTAGCTGATTGTGTAACAAAGCTGAAAATAATGCAATCATCAGGTGAAAACAGAAAGTAAGCCAATAAACCATCTCACATACTATCTTCTGCATTCACTTATTATTCCTATATATTTCTCTAAATGCGGTTTTCTCTATCTTTTCTTTTCCTCAGCAGTATGTTTTCTCCAAAGAAAACAGTTTCTGATTATCTGGCAGGAGCTGGACTACAAAAGAGTTTAGGAAAAACAAGCAAGCTTCATAAAAAATTAGTACAATTTGATTTACTACTAAATATATGGGATTAACCTTCCCACACACTTGTACCTATCCCCACCAGCAATACCAGAAATAAATACTTCAATGACAGACTGCTCTATAAAATCCTGCAACTAAGCTTACAATCTCTGGCATCAACCATAAATTCAAAGTGCGAAATGGGATTATTTCATTCCCAGTGAATTAGTGTCCCTGTTAATAGAATTCTAAATATATATAATCATATAAATGTCAGAAAGAAAAATCTTTAACAGGCTTTCACTGTGCAGTTATTTCCAATGTAGAGCCGGGAAATCAGCCAGGTCCATTCACCTTTGAGTGCAATGCCTCATATATCTCCGTGGTTGGTCTTTCTGTCTAAAATACCATGCAAAAAAGAAGCAGGTCATGGGTTTTGTCAGATCTCTAAAGTGTCATCAGTTCCTGTATTTTTTTCCTATCTCTCCCCTAGATTTAATCCAGAAGACAAGCAGTGTTTTAATGTAGACCAGAGCCGGTTTCTTGTTAGGACTTGTTAGGACACATCATCTAGAGAGTGATATGGTCTTCTAGAGGTAGAAGGAACAAGTTTCAACATTCTTGGTTTCTTAAACCTGAGCCAGATCTGTTGGTGAATATCTTGCTCAGCAGTCTGGACTTATATTTTAAAAGTGCACTGCAGAAAATCACAGACCTTGATAAGCACAGGTTTTCTAAAAAAAACCTGTAAAACACTCTTGTCTCTTGAAATACTGTCTGAGGCTGCAGGTTGTCAGTCTGTGTGAGGTAGTTTGTTGAGATTCTTGAGATGACTGAAGTGCTAACTTGCAATGAACTCTGAAATTTTGTGTTCCAAAATTGTTAAGCATCCAATTTCAACCCTAAAGTTCACTGCAGCTCAGACAAGAATAATCTTTTTCTCTAAATCTTCCCCTTCTCTTTTATAAATTATTTTATATATGTACACACACATATACTCACGTATACTTGAATACAAGATATCTACAGAAAATAAATTCTAAAACATTAACGGATAATTACTTGATTGTAAGTATTTGGGGAGGAAATGAGATTATTATCTCATTATGTTTGTCTCAGAAAACAAAAGTAGGTTTATAAACAGTTATCTGAAGTAGTATCTGATTTTTATTACTATTTGAATTAGTAAATTAGGTCATTATGAGGTAAATATTGTATGGCACTCAATTTATACAAGTGAAGTTTAATTGTTACAGAACAAAAACTTGTTTGAGAACACAAGACTCAGACTTCAAATTCAAATCTAGAGGTGGAAAATTAGTCCACACTATTTTTTACCTAATTTCACTCAAATTTCTGTTTTCATAAGTTTTGGCTTAGTTTATAATTTATGGTTGCTTTCTATGTGAATATTTTAACTGGAAAAAAAAATATCTTTATGAGAAGAAAATTCTAAGTTACTATGCATTAGTTAGTAATTAAATAATTAATAAATTACAAGAAATAAGTAATTCAGGGAGGAGATATGTTTGCATAGGATTTTGAAAATTAACATGTTATATGGTTGTAGTAATGTTTGTAGTAAGCATTTATACATACTGCTAAATGCCGCCACGTTTGATGGCATTTGAATTCACTACGAAGTATATTTCTAAATTAGATCCACACCGTGCTTTTAGAGACTAAGCTCATGAACAAGATACACGTGAGGATACAAATTGCTGTCCATGTTACAAACAGATATAGTGCATAAACACTTTCTGAAAAGTGAACATTCAAAAATTGCTATTTGATCAGTTCATTAGCAAGGAAGCTAATTATATAGCTATTTCCCTTGCACATACAAAGCTGAAAGAAAGTATCATTTTATTTTCAGATCATCATAAATACCTGTTTCAAAGGCTCTATTCAAAACTGTCTCTTAAAATTATATCTGGAGTGCTCATTGTAAACCAGTAAAGAGAAATAGCAGTATTAAAATTATTGTTCCACAGTCGGGATCATTAAGCTAAAATGATTCCCATAGTTCATTTTTGTTGCTAAGAGGCTCTCTCAACTCCTTTCACATTTTGGATTCCTATCCAGTGCTTTCTCTCTCAAAAAATCCTATCACAACGAATTAATTAAAAATCCCTAAATGAAGAAAGTTTATTTGATAGATACACTGAAAATTTTACTGGCAGAAAGGCTTAAGGGCCAAGTGTACCAATGACTGTCACAAGCCTTGAATTTCAAGGCAGGCACCTTCTTTGAACAGATATATTCTTAGCTTTGGATCTAGTTCTGTGTCTTGGTTGATGAAAAATATATTTTATTTCTGTTGATACTTCAAATTCAGCATTTTGCAGATATTCTGTTCTCTTGCAGGTAATGATTCACAATTATCCAGGTAAGAATTATTTGATAAGGCATAAAATCCTATGCCGAAGATTATTATCAAGATTCCTTTTGTAGTTAAATTGACAAACTGATATATCTAGATGTAGCTCTTCTCATCATGAAAAAAAGATTAAAACCATGGAGCAATTACAAAATAATAGTGTTCTTTTTTTCTCCACTAACTAAAAAGAGATTCTACTACACATGATTCTGGTTGAGCTCAACATGACCTAATCTAAAGTTAGTTTGCATAAACAAAAACATCAGTGTGAGAGAAATTACTCTAACTGATTTTAAGATAAAGGAGTTTTGCTTGTTTTTACAGATTTTGAGATAAATTCTTCCTTTACCATCACAGTTTTACAGTTTCTTGACTGTGTTATCTATTTTAAAACACAGCTACTGGCAAAGTTAAAATTAGACTGTTTAATACATAGGTTGCTCCAAAAGTAGTGCCTCCTATTTAATTCCATGGAAACTACAGCATATACAAAGAGCAGGACAGCACTACTTGATAGAGCTACAAAACAGTAGTTTTCAACATAACAAACATCATTAGCTATACTCACCAGGTATGAACAAGAGCCTTCAGGCTTATAAAATTCTGCACCAGCTGAGGTGACCCATTGTCATTGTCTCTACTGCTGAAACATACCACCCACCCTCTCAATGTTATCACATTCACTGGTTAGTCTTCATAAATGTGCAGTAAGTACAAGTGAATATGAATGGATGCAGTTTTTTCTTCATGGGTGAATTCAGTGACACAGCTTTGCTTCCTACACACTTCCATGTCAGATATCATTTTGCCAGCTGCCCCTCTGCTGCCCAGCAAGAAATTGTAATGGAATGTTGGTGGGAACGTTCAACCTCTACTGCCATACAACCAACATTCTCCTCTGACATCACTGGGCAACATAATAAAACAGAAGACACTACTTTCAGAGCAGACCTCATACATTTTTAGTAAGGAAATATCAAATGGTCTCTGTAAGACACAGTATTTCACTTTTCAATACTCTGACAGTAAAGGAATCATCAGAATAGTCTTCATTTTTTGAAGAACGTGAAAGAAAAAGAATAGCTTTACAATGAGAAAGTTCTTGTATGTCAGAAATGTATTTGATATGCACGGGAAGACTTGCAATCTTAACTACTCATGCTAGCAGACACAACCATAAATAAATAAATAAATAAACAATTACAACAAAGTAATTACATCTCTGCAGGTGAAATTTTGAATCTCAGTGTATCCTACACAACAGTTCATAAATAATGAAGAGTTAACTTAGTACACATTTCTGAATGGAATAATCTTTAATTATTCTGCATTATCAATCAAAATATTTAGTGTCAGCATTCATGGTTTCTTTCACACATTTTCCAATTCAGTCCACTCTTGATTTACTTCTGCATTATTCTGTGGATTCCCAGATTCTGTTGCAGAATTACACGTGCCAAGCGACAACCATATAGAATGACAACTGTGTCTCTAATAATGGAGACTTTACCAAAACTACACTTCCCTTGCTATAATAGCACTATGGAATTTCATTATGCTTTGTAGTGCATTAAAATAAATTAAAAAAAAAAAAAAATAACACACAGTAGTAGAAATGAAGTGTATATGAAAATTCATGAAAAGGAAAACCCTGAGAATTCCAAGCCAGTTTTGACCTCATGAGTTTTCACATCCTGGTATTTCTTTCAACCTAGCCTATGACTTTAGTTTTAAATAGTCGATCTATTCACCCAGTATTGCCCAGATATTATCCTTTACATTTAATCAGGAAAATAACATATCAAGATTTTGTGGTACATAAGGGAGAAAACTTTTTCTCCTTATGTAGTGCAGTGAATAGTCTTCTCACAGAGCAGCATAAAGACTGCCTGGCTTTAATTAAGTATTTATTTATGAGTATTACATAAACTATATCATTTGAGGAATCATTCATTCAATGACACGGAAGTCTGGAAATAGGTGATTTGAAACTGCTGGGATAAGATGTATAAACTAGATGTATAAGTTGTATAAACAAGAATTCTGTAATAATGAACCATGTTAACAGCAGCACATTACTCCACCAAAAAACTATACCTCACAAAATATTCCTCTCTCTCTGCCTTCATGAAGGTCTTCACTGGTGGAATGTGGTTTGTATAATTCCACCCTCATATGTGCCCTATCTTCCTAAACTGATTTAAAAGAATTAACATTGGAAAACTAGTGTTAAATAGTTGAGATTTCTGCTTGTGTTCCACAGTACCCCTTCATTCACAAATTAGGATTCAGATAAAGATCTACCCTGAATTAGTTCAATGTACTGAGAGTTATTCCATAGTATGCAATTTTTATAAGAAATACCTCAATACATTATGTTTGAAAATGAACATTCCATTAAAATAAGAAAACTGCACAGATCCTCAAAAGCATCCTCTCTGACTGAATATAAACATGCAAAATTACAGTACATAAAATTCATATTCTAGTTAGCTAGATCAGGGTAGTATTTCAAAGACAAAACTCATTCTATACTTTGTCAACTTTTATATGTATAAAAGGCTAAATGAATTCCTATCCTGCTCGTATATTTTCTGATAATATTGTTAGATCAAATTGATACCTCTAAATGATTATCTCTTATCAACATTTCAGAGAAGAGAGAATAATGTATTTCTGAGATGATTTGGCACTTCTGGAATGATATGCTGTTTTAAGATTTTCACAAACAATTATATTTGCAGAAGTCCTAAGAGTCATTTCAGAGGCTGAAACTGAAAGAACTGAAAAATTATCCTGAAGTGCGCAAACACAGGAAGGAAAATAGATTTATCAATTAAGAGATCACTGTATGTTAGCACAAACAGGATGCATTATTAGAATATTAGACCACTTTCAGTAGCTTCGACTACCTGTGTAACTATTGCTAAATCATGTTCAAGAAACATGTTATAGGATACAACATTCCCTTTAGAGACAGAAAGCAAAACAAGGGTAAACTGATGTCAAAACTGTACTATACAGCCAAAGGAAAAAGCATTACAGTGTAAGCAGATCAATTCCATTTGTTTTCCTTTCTACTGATGTATTTTTAATGGAACTCTCATGCATTGGAACAGGTACTAACTGATGGAGAGAATTATATGTTAATTTTAGCTATGAAAGAAGTCAAATGGCTCAGAAAAAAACAATCAAAGAGGTAGCAAGCCCAGTGGTAGAGAACAACACAAAATGAAGGCATGAGCATAGAAGGAAAAAAAGAAATCATACATGCCTCTCCATATGTTCTGTCATTTACTTTTATCCCATTCCCATTCAGTTAAAATGCTTAAAAATCTTGTGAAATAGAAAATCACACTGAAAGGTTGCACTAATAAAAGCCCAGAGCTACAGATTACAAGAGACAGAAAGAGAGTACAAACAGAAAGATAAAGCTGTGGCAGAAGGGAAGGCTTTCTTTCACAAGCAATGCACAAAACAGATAACCAAAGCTGAAGAGTTGGGGAAAAGGGCATAAAAATATAGAACACTGAGAAAGCATCACACAATAAATGGAGAACTTCATGAATCAGAAAAAAATAAAATTGTCACAAATTGATTCACATATTAATTTGAAACATATTTTAAAAAATAATAAAAAAAAATGAAGAAAAAAGGTTTGAGAAGTACCAAATAAGGATGGCTGCCAATTAGGATTTTCTTACTGAAGACATAATTTAAGAAAAGTGACACCTATGTATTATCAAGGACATTTGTAATGAAAAATGCCTAAGAGTTTCAGTTTTAAAAAGGAAAGTATCTAGATCCCAAGAAGAATGGTCAGGAGGTATAACCCTCTATTGTGTATTTGCACTCTTTGATGTGTTCTTCAAATATCAATCTTGACTCAGAAAAAAAAAAAAAAAAAAAAAAAAAAAAAAAAAATAAAAACAACCAAAACCACTAACGGATGCCATTTCATAAAGTGAAATTTTGAATTACGTTTCTGGTTGAAAATTTGTTGACTAGTTCTTTTAAATTTTCAATAGCAGCCTGAGTAACTGTGAACCATAAGATAATTTTCATGATCTATTTGGATGTGATGCATGGTTTGGACCATTTGAAGGTATTGCAAAGTACTGTGCTTAAAGTGATTGTTTTCTGAACAGCTACAAACAGTGGAGGTATAGAAGGCAGTAAATGTATCTTCCATCTGGTGCTACTGCCTTCTTATCCAAAAAGGATATAAAATTTCTGTATTCTTTCTCCCCAGGGTAATAATGTAAGTTACATCCTATGAAGTAAAGAGCTTTTTGTTATTTAGATTTTTGAAAGCAAAGTGCTTGACTGAATAACAGTATGAAATGGAAAACATGTGAGTTTATGTAACAATAAAAGTCACATAATATCCTCTCATAAAAAAAAAAAAAAATCCTACCTAGCTACTGCTTCCTTACTCTACATAAATATTATGCTTAGATACTGACAAACCATTCAGAATATTTTCACTATGAGGACTAGCACACAGCAGGATGTATAAAGAATTTCTACAGTCTGCCTCCATGGAGATTTTCAAAACTTTTCTGGAGTCCTGAGCAACCTAGTCAAACCTCTCAGCTGACCCTGCTTTGAAAAGAAAGATGAACAGAGACCTCCTGAAGTCCCTTCCAACCTGAATTTTTCAACAACTCAGTGAAATATGAATTGCTTATAATGAAATGCACGTATTACAATGTCACTAGATTCAGTTCAATTCACTTGATCCTCGTTTAACTAATTGAATAGAAAATCATAATCATCTACCATTTAGCACTCTGTATAATTGAAGCAAAGCCAGTACTCAGAACTACCTTTAACATTCAATGTATGTTGATTTAGTTTTAAAGGACAGGTCTTCTGAACAGCTATGTTTACTAGAGACTTAATTTTCTTATTTTCTTGTGTGAAATTAGAGACATAACACTTGTTTCATATTCTTTTGTGAAGAAGATTTGGCACAGAAACTCAAGATCTGGAAGTGTAAGAGATGTCCAACCCAAAAATTATAAAAGAGTATTATGCACATCCATTAAAAGGAAGACTAAGGATTATCCCTGCTCAGATGGCCATTTCTTTTAAGCCATTACAATGCTTACTTGTGTCTTATTTCTTATAACTGTTTTGAATTATGGAAAAGAGAAAATTCCTGCTTTAAGCTATATCAATTGTTATTTCTTAAAAATATTGACTATTATAAAAATCCAAACAAAAGGGAAAAACAAGAACAAAAAATATAGATTTTCTCCATTAAATCCTGAGATTTAAAATATGCCTATGCTCTCTAAGTTTTAACTACCTTCAGAAATCAACAATTATAAGAGTAAGTTAAGACTAATAAAATCTTGAATTTTACTTTCAAAAGTCACAACAAAATAGACTCTTAGGGAAGCCTTGACTCACTATTTTCCATTCTTAAATTTCGCCCTCTGTTCCTTAGTTCTTTGCACTTTATAATAAAAAACCATCTCCCTATGACATATCTCCAGGGAGACACATTTGCAGGAAATTTTCTCCAGTGTTTCTGAGTGTGCTATGAGTAATGAGAGGATTTGAAAATCTAGGTTTGATCCTACAATATTTTACTTTAGCCTAAAGCCCCATAAGAACACAATACAAATTTCTTTTTTCTCATATCTTTATCTGAAGTTAAAAAAAAAAAAAACCAAACATTTAGAAATCTCATATATAATAAGAATTTTTCTCAATGTGTCCCAAAAGATTACCTGAAAAAACTCACAGATGTTTAATTGCTTGACAATCTTGCCTTCCTCCTCCTCTTTCATTTTATGAATATTAGTTCTTTGACTTCCTCACTTATCCAGAACTTATATATCATCTCATAATCTAGCACTCCAAAATGGAAAACAATCCAATGAAAATGTTGAGCCAACAAAATTTCACAAAAACCATGAAATTATTTTCTGGAAGTGATGAGTATTAAATCATCATTCTGAATATAATTTTGTTCTTACTACATTCAAAATTTAACTGCATACATTAATCATTTTTTCATATATATTTTTTCATATTCATTTTTTCCAATTTTATTTTCACTAGGTGGAAAAAAATCTAGTCAGTGATGGACTGCCACCATTTCTTGACAACAAATAATTTGTATACACTGTGTATTTGGACACATCTATTCAAATTTCTGTGTCAACAACTCATAAACAACTCTTATCCTGAGCCACCTGATGATGAAAAAGAAAAATATAATAAAAATATACTTTGCAAAGGAACTGAAGACTTAGCCTCTCAACAAGTCTGACAGTGTCCTTCACAGAATTGATTTTTCCCCTATTTTATCTTATAATCTTGCATTCAGCACTCAAATAAGTCAATAAAACACAGCTATTTGGATAAATAGGCTTTACATCCTTCCTAAAGATGAGTGTTTAAAATCAGCTCTCTTCAGAATTAGGAGTGGCACTAAATCTACAATGATAAGCAAGCTATATTTTTTGTAAAATCAGTAACTGAACTGTACAGTTAATATGCCTTACATTGCTATGATTTATTTAGTAGTCTAAGGAACACTACACAGTTCTGTCAGTTATGTGTCTCTATCTGAATATTGTAGACATCAACAAAAAAGAAAAAAAGTGTTTAGATAAACCACTTTATGTGTTTCAGGCCCTCTGATCTCCCTAAGACAGTCTGATCATGCAACTCTAAGAGTTATTGTTTATGCAAATACCTACATAATAGTCTGAAACTGAGGGTCTCCTTCCTTTTCACAACCCTCCTTTACCAAAGTCTCTAAAAACACAATCAAGCAGCACTCCTTTACCATTTCTTGTCTTATTCACACAACTCAATAATTTTCACTTGATTACCTTTTAAATTTTACTGGTGAACACAAACATGGCCTTATTTATTATTTTCCTTATTTTTCCCTGAAACATTATTTCTAATGACATTCAAAGAGAACATTGGCAAAAGGATTCCTAAAGTGAGAACCAACATTTGTAGGTCAGCATATGTCCTGATGTTGAACTTCAGCATTCTAATGCAATGCCAAAAAGGTTGGTGCATGTTTGTTCTCCTCTTTCATATCTCAAAGAAAATCAGTGGGCATCACACTGAAACAGTATCTTGAAGCAATCTGCCATGAGACTGAATGCTTCTGTAAGTAGGTAGAACAGCAAAAATTAAGAAATGACATCATAGCAATTAAAATTCAGCACGTGCTAAATCTGCTCTCCCCTCTGAAGTTTACTTCACTTACAGTATTTCTACAGCAGAGTGTACTAGATGATTAATACATCACCCTTGAAGTATGAGAGATAGCTTAGTAATGAAATACACTAAAGTTATACAGATGTTTCTGCCTTAACCTCCTCGTTCAACATTTCTCCATATGGCAGATGAACAACAAAATCTGGTGCAAAGATTCAGAATTATTGAAATATTGTATCAGGTGTGTCAAGGAAAAGTGAGGAAAGCAAGTTAAAACTCTACAGTATCTACCAGATGATACCACATTTCAGTGCTTATTCTGAATTTCATAAACGGTCACAGTGATCAATAAAATAATAGAAAGTACCTTAAACTAAGCTTTAACACAAACAAATACACCAAAAAAATCTCAGCTTTTTACAAAGTGAAATGCAAAGCACATAGGAGCAATCAATTTCTTTTGAAGAAATCCAACTGAAGTTCAGGATGGGCTCAATTAATAAATTTTTAGGAAAGACAGGAAGAACACTTCAACACTGGAAGGGCCTAAGGTTACCTTCTTTCTTCAATGATGTATTTAAAAAGATGTTCATGAAAAGTTGACCTTCACAGGACAAAATGCATATTTCAAAATGTTAAAGGACATACAGCTGATGGAAACAACTGTCAGAAGGATTCCAGTTCTTGCCTTGTTGACAGCACACACCAAGACCAACCCTAACAGCTTTTAAATGTGATATTCATGGAGCCCACACTAAGTTCTTGTCCCATTTTATCCTCTTGAGCAATGTATTTCCTATCATTTTTTGCAGTCTTGGAAAAACCAGACCAGCCTAGATCTTCCAGATTGATATCTTAAATATTCAGCACTTATCATAGAAGCCCATCAGTATTACTTCCGAACAGTCTGGCATCATCCAATCCAGTTTCACACACACAAAAAGACTATATACATTATTCTCACATTTGAATTATGATAGCTAAATTCAAATTTTTAAGTGAAATGTAAGTTCAACACAGAAAGAAGATTCGTGTTGACGAGATTCCTTTTTAAAAACTGTGGCCACAGTCAGCTTTGTTTAAGAAGGCAAGTTTATTTTGTGGCAGTCAAAACAGAAAAGTAGATATCTGTGACTGTCAGTATATGAGAGTCAAAAAGCAGCGCATCAAAGTCATGGAAACAAGGGATAAAGTTAGGAGAACACACTGTTTTCCTTATGTTTAACCTCCTCCTACCCCCTGGTTTCCCAGCTGACTCTGATACCTTCACTAGCGTAGCTTTCACAGACTCCCTCAGGAATTTAGCCATTTGTCCTGTACAGTTTGAAATCTTTTCTTAGTATCTAGCCTAAACATTTCCTGCCTCAGCCTGAGGTCACTGATCCTTGTCCTACATTTTCTAAGACTGTGAATAATTCCCTGCTTTCAATTTCCATCTCTACCTTGAAGGCATGAAACTAAGAAGAAAAAAAGAAAGAAAGAAGAAGATAGAAGAAAAAAAACAAACAAGCAAAACATTCCTTAGATTTCCCACAGACTGTGAGAGCTACAACAGGATTATTGAGATTTTTTTAGGTTTCTAAACTTCAAGTTTTGTCAAAAAGTTATAAAAATTTAAGGTAGTTATATATCTACATTACATTAGTCTCTCAAAAGCCTCCTATTTATTTCCATGGAAGCCACAATGGGTACATAGAGCACAGTAACTGATAGAGCAAATTCTTAGCTACAAAACACCATTTTTTAGCATATTCACCACCATTAGCAGATTCACTTGGATGAGCTGATTGAAACATTTCCTGACACGACAGCTGTGCATGATTGTCCAGAAAGGGGCTGGTCTTTCACATCACTTCCCCTACTACTTAAACATACCATCCACCACCTCAATTTGTTGACATCCACTATTTGGTCTCCATAAACATTCAGCAAGTGTTGATGGAAGTCAATGGGGGGCAATTTTTTCAGCATGGAGGAATTCTGTGATACACCTTTGCTTCATATACACTCCTATGACAGAAATCATTTTGTGAGACTGCCTCTCTGTTGCCATCTGTCTCACAGCAACAAATTGAAATGGAATATTGGGGAGAAGGTTCAACCTTGTAATGGTTTTATGATCGGTGATCAGTATTCCACATTATAACAATGTGCAGTGCACTGGAAGTTAAGGAGTTAATCCTGTGGGTCCCTCCACCCCCTGTCATGGAACTAGCACAGACAGGGCTGAACAGTGACAAGCTTCTACTGCCTTATCAACAGCACCTGCTTCTGACATCATTATAATATGATAATAATTATTATAATAACTAATAACATAGCAGGTGTTACTTTTAGAGCATCCACTGTAACATTAAAGTATCATTAGCCTAGATAAAAATAATCAATAGACTGGGCCTATCAAGCACTGACAAGAAGAATATTTCTCTTCCTACTTACTGGAAATGAGCCAAGCAGACCAACACTCTGGGCAAAGAGCGTTTTTTTAAAAACACTTTATTTAAGTTTGAACACTTTGAATTTAGTTAAGTTTGAACACTTCTGTCAACAGGTGAAGGGTATAAAGTCTCCTGTCCAAAATTCATACAAGTAATTAAAATGTATTTTTCCACATTGTATAAATGATGACAAACTGCTTATTTCCAAATTTAACAAAATAACAAAGGGATCAACTGAACTACAAAATAATTTACAGAACTTTTTATATTAGAATGACATGGTGTTACAGAAATCTGGGTCAGATTACAAACATAATAATCTTCTAGGCATACTTAATTCTTTTACATTGTATGTTACACTGGCCATACAGTTTGGCAAATAATGCAAAATGTAGTACATGACATCTTGCTACAAAATGAAAAGAAAAGGAAAGAAAATGAACAAAAATCACATAACAAATTGCAGCTAATTAATATTAGTTATTTATTCATCATTTCATGTATTGGAAAAATTACCAGGTATTTGAAGTGAAGTGACAAAGAAAGCAATCATCTTCAAGCTGAAATAAATCCCAAAGGAACTGAGAATTTATATATACATAAATATACTTATTATATAAATTCACTAACTTGTTTGTTTTTTTCATAAGAAATTACCTTAGACCATCTCATGTATTAACAATGTATCAGAATACAGTTAATTTAGTTAAAAACAAACAAACAAAAAAAAAAAAAAAAAACAACAAAAGTAGAAAGATGTGAACTCTGCATTTATCATCTTCGGTACATCTTGAGGTTGTATTACAGATATATTTTTATTGAACAAATACATGTTCTTTTGACCCGTTTACTATGCTAGGCAGCCCAATGACAGTGAAACGGAGTTTTTAAGTATAAAAACTTAAACATTTATGGGGTGCAGAGACAGTCACACTTCATCTCCAACATTTAAGCTGACATGACAGATAGACCTGCTTTCCTGTAGAATCTAAATGAGAGATTTCAGACAAAGTTTACTCATCCATTTCTATCCAGATGTCTTGTGCAGGTTTACTTCTGACATTCCTGGACTTTCCAAACCATTGATAGTATTGTGTATATAGATTTATTTCTTTAATATTTAATAATTAATCAATTTTGATTAATAATTAATAATAAATTTTAATTAATAATTTTAATTAATATTTAATATCAGTATTCCAGAAAAATCTGACAGGACTAATCTACCTCTGGTAATTAGATAGCTGTATAAAGCTGTTCATCAAACACTCTCAGTCTTCTGTTTATAAAAACAGAATAATATTTTTCCAAAAACAGATACTTCCGTAGATAATTTGAAGTTTGAAAAGAAATACACACAGAAGATTGTGAAGCATTTCAAATACTCTTATATGAGTTTTGTCTACACATTGTATCCTGCATTAAAGTTCTGGAAAGTTTAGGTGGAAATGTTTAATGAAAGAAAAAAATTAAACAAGCCAATCAAGAAAAAATATTCCCTCCTAGCGGGGGGGGGGGGGAAAAAAAAAAAAAAAAAAAAAAAAAAAAAAAGTGTGAGGTAATAAGAAAAAAACCTATTTCAATTTCAAATACAGCAATATTGTTCTACAGTTTGGAACGTCTAGGCTCCTCAGTTTCACAGACTTGGTGGACTTTCAGGACACCTGACACAGGTTCACAGAATCACAGAATTGTAGGGGTTGAAAGGGACCTCTAGAGATCATCGAGACCAACTCCTCTGCCAAAGCAGGTTCCCTACACTCAGACAAGCTGTGGATATCCCATCCCCAGGGGCTTTCAAGGCAAGGTTGAATGGGGCCCTGGACAGCCTGATCTAATGGGTGGCAACCCTGCCCAAAAGAGTGGCATTGGAACTAGATGATTGTTAAGGTCCCTTCCAAGCCAAGTCATTCTATGATTATGAGACACCTTACTAGGGGTGGATTGAACTTCAGCAGCACTGCTTTAGAATCTATATAAAAGACTTCCCATTTCAATATGCATTCTGTCCAATTTCATACGTACTACTAGCACCAAAAATAAATTTCTTTATAAAATAAATATAAAAAATTATCCATGTTGGAATAACATGACGAGTTCTCAGTTATTCTATGAATAAGGTAGATAACTGTAATACTCGTGTTAAACCTGTATTTCAGGGACTGTGCTTTTGCAAGATACGCAGAGATAGATTTACTATGGCTTTTTTGTTACTGTGTTATTTTGTTACTTTTTTGTTACTGTGTTATTGAGAGTGTTTAAATTCCAGTTTTGAGAGACTGAATTTTTTGGGGGGAAAAAAAACCACAAGCTGTACTGAGCATGCAGAACATCTTCTGAATCTAATTTTCCTCGTGCTCCTCTACCTCACACCAATTATTAAAGTGTATAAGTGACAGCTGGATATAGTTCTCTTCATTTTTTTTCCAGTGGGAAAAGATTGAAGTAACACTACCTGAAAATCACCTCTATTCTGAGGCCTGAAAAGCAAAGAGGAAACCTTACACTACCATTCAGTGTGAAAGTCTGATAAAAAGTGAAACTTTTTATTTATATTTATATTATAAATATAAAATATTTATATTTTTATATTTATATTAATAACTTTTTATACAAACATCAAATTCTTTGATATTTACTCCCCTTCTGTATAATCAAGATGTTATAATCACAATATAATTGTATAATCAATAGATATCAAGATGTTATAATCACAATATAATCAAGAGAATTAGGCAAAGTAAACAACGATCACAAAAGAGAATAAGTGGAAGAGCTTACCCTTCGGCTGAGTTCACCAGAAGACACCAAGAGAGGTGATCTCCAGAAGAGATCCTTCCCCTCTGGTAGCCAGCTCTTCAATAGGTCTAGGAGGGGTGCAGCCTGGCTCCACCCCTTCCGGCAGCACAGGTGAATTGCCTTCACCTGTGCTCCTCTGGCTGACTCATGGCTCGCCTCAGGTGATTAATCAGAGGTTCAGGCTGTGACTCAGCAGTTCCCATACACCTTCCTATTACACCCAGCTCATAACTGACCCAGTGATATCATCAGTAGTCAAAACTAATGAAGCAGCTAAGATGACATTCCATAACTCAATGAAAACATTGATAGATCTTCCAAAGATTGTTTTATACTTTCTAGATTGAGATCTGTTTTAGTACACTGACAAGGGTGACCTTTAAAACAATCTATTTGCCATAAAAGGGGGGAAGGAAACCCTATGTAACTGGAATTTATTGCCTACAAAATAATTTCCAGCCAGAAGTGTGATTACAATCAAAATAATCCACCAAAATGAAAGAGTTTACCTGTGATAAATTTAATGTGGTAGTAAAATGCTAAGTGTGGGCAAAAACACATTCAAGGTTTGTGGTATTGTCTATAAAATCTGCATGGAAACTAAGGTTCAGTGATACGTAGCACATAAGGGTAGGCTGACGACTGGAGAATTATTTTTAAAATTAGGACTTTTGCTGACAAAATATAGAATTGGTAGGGTAGGATTGGAAAGTGAAGAAGTTGTTATTTATGGGACAGTAAGCACACATGCAATAATTGAATTCTTATTAAACAGAAGACAAAACAGACCATTGTGCATTAGGGTAATAAAGAGAGATTTATTATTATTATTATTATTATTATTATTTTTTTTTTATTTTATTTTATTTTTTTTTTTAACTAACTACACCTTCCAAGTTCAATCTGTGCAGTATTTTCATTTTGTGTTGGGTACTTTTTCAATCATTTTAAAAAATAAAATGCTTCAAAACACCTTAAAAATCTGAGCTAACACAACTTTGTTCTTTTAATAACTGCTAATTTAAACCCAAAACTAAAAGAAGCACCAAGTCAGACACTACCATGTCTAAAGTAAGATTTTATTTTGAAGAAAATGTCACGTTACATTTTTTTCCTAAAGTAGAGCTTTTTAGGATTTCAGATTTTCAGCTAGTTTTTCCTGCTATTTCACCCTTCCTTTCAGATCTCTGTTTTCAGAGTGCAGCCCTGACATTTGTAGAAAGTTTTTATCTGAGATACAAGTGCCATATTGGAATCTTGGTTAAGATATCATGCAAGCATATGGTGATATTCTCTAGAGGCTTGTTACGATAGAATCTAGGCTAAGTGTACTATTATTTGGAATTCAATTTCATACCACATTAGAAATCTGGGACATTTGAGACCCACATTGGAAAGCAGAAATAGACGAATACACAACTAAAAAAAAAGGAAAGAGAAGAAACATTTGTAGAGGGAATGTGAGTTATATTTTGGGAAATTACATAAAACCAAATTAAAACAGAAAATATCTAAGCCAGAGAATACTGTAAAATAGTTCTTCAATAACAGCGCAACAATTTGAAGAACTTAGTCTAATCTTCATTAATTTTTTTGTTTCCTATACCTTTTCAATGCCCTTCCCAGAAAAAAATGAACAACACATCCTTCATTCCTTAATTGCATTATGAAAATCCTTTTCCTTTTCACTATTTTTAATTTCTGTTTAAATATTTCCTCCCACTGTTTTCCCTCTAGTCATTCTAAAACATTTAGTTCATTAAAAATTTGGCAAACTTCTGATAACACTGGTTCAATGACAGTAGAACACAGAAAATGAAACACATATCTAACAGTGCTGTAAATTAAACTGCGCTATGTAATCTATCTCAGATTATACTGGCCTTTCTGCTTGGGGTTGGAGAAAATCTGTCAGAATCTGCCTAAGAATCTTCTCCTGAATGGTGGAAATGGTGGAACACAATTTGAATTTCCTGCAACAGTTCCAGCCTATTTACTGCACAAAGTACCCCTTTCTCTCTGAAACATGTATTTTTCTTTCCCCATATGCTGGTGTCATTTGCTGAAAAGAAAACAGTCATATGCTCTATAAGAATAAAGAAATTATTTCGACTTACCTGCTTTATTAAATTTTCTTCTTTTGTTTGTGCTCTTATTTATGTTTTGCTACGTGTGGTAGTAGAATCCCTTCATTTTTACAGCTTGTGCAAAAATCTAACTTCTACTAATTAGTTCCAATTTAATTTAATATATAGAGTTATGCTTGTATTATATTACTTGTTGAAGCCCCTTCAGAAGTT
Organism: Lagopus leucura; assembly: GCF_019238085.1. Taxonomy (NCBI): domain Eukaryota; kingdom Metazoa; phylum Chordata; class Aves; order Galliformes; family Phasianidae; genus Lagopus; species Lagopus leucura. Next base: position 24,681,393 of record NW_024962250.1, on the reverse strand, counting down.
CACCTTTTTCTCCTCTGTGGCCAAACATGCGCTGCAGGGATCACGACTCCTATAAACAGGTGTAAGAGGCACAGTTATGCCCGTATCCCAGCTGCAAAATGTTACCTGATGCAGTGGCTCAGGCACTGCTTTTTTCTGACTGGGGTGGGGTGGGGGCTATTGGTTGGTCCCCTGATTGAACTGTGGGGCTTGCCACGGGAATTGGAGTGACCACAAGGCTAGCTGTGAGAGTCAGGGCAGCTGCACAGCCAATTGGAAGGGTTAGAGCAAACATGGAACCTGTTACAGGTGTTGGAGGAACCACAGGATACATCATAGCTGTTGGAGCAGCTGCTGGGCTCATTACAGGAGTCAAAGTAACCACAGGGCTTCCCATGGGCTGGAGCAGATGCAGGTTTAACTGCAGGGATCAGAATGATCACAGGGCTTGTTGTAACGCTTGGGGCAGCCCCAAGATACATAGCAGTGATTGGAGAAATTGCAGGACTCATGAGGGTTGGAGTGACAGCAGGATCCTGTCACTATGCTTGGACCAACCGCATGACCTGCTGCAGGAAGTGGAGTTGATACAGGTTCAGTCAGAGCAGTTGGAGGGTACACTGCAATGTTATTAGGTTCAGAGGTATTCTTTTCCCCTTGAGGATGCTGACTACTGTTGGACAGATCTTGATAGTCCAGTTCCCAGCGTGCTGCAGTGTCTTGTGCCTCTCCAAGATTGCCAGAGTGACTTCCAAAAATTCTACTTGTTTTTCAGGGCTATGAAGTTTTTCAGGGATGAAATTCCAAACTGCTGGGGGTGCGTACACGCCTAGGCACCTGCTCCTACCATCTCATACTTCTCACCCCTCGTAACTATCTCACCTCAGAGAAAATCTATGGGAGATAATCTTAAATAGTTGTTTAATTATAAACATAATCTGAAATACATTCTGGACACACAGCTCATTTGAACACCCCAAGGACATCAAAATTTTCAAGAACTATTGTAACTAGTCTGGGCACAGAAGAAAAACTGAAAGAGAAGCAGAGGCTGATGAGCTGCTGGAAAATGTCTTTGCCTGGCTCCTGGGGAGAAAAGCAGAGTATAATTACTAATAGCCTCCAAAGTATGCTTTTTGGAGTCCTGAGATGACTGCAACACTGAGTACAAACACCACGTTAGTTTCTCAGCTGCCAATTTTGTCATAATATAATCTATGTCCAGACAGCCTAGCAAAATGAAAACTTTAACCCAACCCCCAGAGATGACGAACAACACAGCTGTGAAAATAAACAGTGAGGTGCTAGATAATACAGTTCCATGAGAAGACTCCGAAAGACCTTCATAAATAGTAAAAAAAATTAACCTAGTGACTAGCAATTATCAAGGTACCACAACACCCACATTGATAAGATGAGATATGATGTTATTCACCAGGAAAGTATGGATTTAAAGAATCCACTTACATACGCTTTATCCTCAGGAACTTAGTGATTTCACAAGGAACCAGACAGTTAAGGGCATTCAACAAAAACTCAACTGGGCCACTTTGTAGAGGCAAAAGTTGAATTTCTAGAAAGGACAGGGCCAAAACCTCTCCAGCTAGCCTCTTAATGGGAAAGAAAGACAAGAGCAAAAGGGAAGATGAAAAGGTAAGACAAAAAGGGAAGACAGGGAGAGAGAGAGGGGAAAAAAAGAGCTAGAGGATGGTAGAGCGAAAGAGTAAAGGAGACCAGAAATGGAGGAAGAGAGGAATGCAGGAAAGAAAGGTTAAGAAAAAATACAGCAAAAGTATTTTACTGGAATATATATTTGTCTCAGTATGGCACAAATTGAGACAGTCTATACTTTTATATATATATAGCTAACTAGAAAATCTAAATGTTCTATATCCTTTAATGATTGTCTAGCTGTTTGGAAACAATTCAAATAATGTTTAAAATAAATCCGTAAGAAACAAAATAAAAGCACACATCTTGTCAAATTTTCTTGACATTATCCTTTTTTCAAAACACTAGACTCAGAAGGGAACAGCAGTTTCATTTCTTCACAACCTGACTATGAAAAAAATGGTACACAAATACACAACTGAAGATAGCTTTAAAATTGCTATATACAACTGGAAATGTCAGAGTTCACCATAATTGCTTCTGGACTTTTCAGGTTACCAGTGATGCGTATTTTATGTGTGAATTTTAAGGATTGCTATTAACAGAACTTTTCTCCCCAGAGATAACTCTAAATTAACTGGCACTGCATATGATGTGATGTTGCTAACACTAGCTAACAGGGATGAAACCCTACCTCTGAGATTAGAGAGACCAGCGAGATAGCATGATAGCATAATCAACAGAAAGAAAGCTGCACAGTACAGGAAGAGGAGAGGAGAATTACCATGCGGCCTTTCTTTAACCACAGCCAAATTCACCTTCACCATGGGATAAACAGTGTTGTGGACTTGCTTGTTATGATACCTCACATGCCGATACACATCTATAATGTGTCATGATGCTTATCTTCACAGATATGACAGTGATCATCAGTCGTGGTAGTTCTTCTCACCAGAATAATCAGTTTGAGTCCGTCTATGAATGAATGTGTTTCATAACAACCACTTGCTTCATACTAGTTGCGTGTGCACAAGTGCTTGCTGCTGTGAATTAAGTGGGCCAGCTGAGGAGCTGCTGTTTTCAAAGATATTGAAGTAAAAACTCAACATAAATGAATCAAGTAAGTATTTTATTTTTGCAGGACCTGGCTGGCTTTAGCAGCCTTCTCTGTGGTCTACAATTACACAGAATAAAATCAGTATCCAAAAGAGTTCGTTTAATGCTAGCTTGTATCTCTCTGATCAAACCGCTGTCTTTGTCATCAACTGTCTTAATTCCCAACATAACATCCCCATGCAATAATGCTAGACAAATATAGAACAAGACAATATTCCTTATTATTTCTGTTATAATATGTAATCTATTATTTTTGTTATTACTAAATCATTGTTATCCTGGAGCAGAGATAAGGCTAAATCCAAACTGAATTACACTGGAAAGAGTATCTGAAGGTCAAGATATTACATAGAAACACACATACACACAAACGCATAATTATTAATATTAGAGTAAATATCTATAGGGTTTGAATAACAACAATGGACAATAAGGAATATGGGACAATACTAAAAGCTGAAGAACTTAATACATAAAGGGCAAGGAAAATACCAGACACAGGGCTTCCGCATTTCCCATCTCTTTCTTATTGTGTCTACCTCTGGGCAGAAATCTAGGATCTGACTTTGATTTTATTTTATTTTTTTTTTTTTTCAATAATTAAGAGCAGATAAGTGGGCCAACATATTCCTGACATAATTCTCCTTAACATATAAATGTAGACTATTTCATTTTACATAATCACAGATTGTTATGCTTTTAAAAAGTTCCCTAGATTTAATTTGCTTTATATTTTATGAGTTAAATATTGTAAATCCTAAAACATGCTTATTACTTTCAACCAAAAAAATATAATTCCTCTGTTACTGCAGTATTAAATTTTTAAATGAATTTATGTCTTAAATTTATACTTTTTAATGGTTAAAATTATTTGTATAAATCATAAAACCTACATTCCAAGACTGTTTCAGTAAGATACTTCCTTATATTATTAATTTTGAATATGTGAGAAGCCTTCATTTAAAGTAACAGTTGGTTATGTGATAACCAAGTTACCAGATTTACAAATATAGGTTTTCACCACAGCTTCTGAAAAAGGGAAAACAAGAAATCAAATATATTCTCCAGGTTGTTAACTGTTTTTCAGAGTTTGGAGAAAGCCCTTCTTCATTTGGAAAACATCACAAAATTAGCAGGAAGCAATCTATTTAAATTGTATTTTTCAGTGATAACTTTCCTGAAAAAAAAAAAAAAAAAAAAACTTTGGTATCTATATGCATAAAGTATTTCACTATGAAGTCCTCTAATATCAAGTTTTTCATTATATCGTAAAACAATATTTAATACAATACTAATGATCATATTACTGAAGTTATCATAGAAAAAAATTTTTATGGAGAGTTGTTTAATGTAAAATTTATTTAACACTTCTAATGGTAGTATTGCAGGTATTTTGAATTAGGTTTGGGCCAAGATACTGAATCATAAGATGTGGTGAGTTGTATTATGCAATGAGATATTTAGTTCTATTATATAGTGAATTGTATTATGTAGCGATTAATTGTATGCGATTATCCAGTGTAGTATCTGAATAGTTCTGAAATGTTTTTAAGTGGTTAGAGAGCTGCCGTTTTTTTTCTCTAGATTTGCCTGCATTCCTGTGATAAAAAGTCCTTCTACATCGATAGCTCGGAAAGCAATGCCTCCTATTTATTTCCATAGACACTATAAAGAAACTATCTACAAAGAACACAACAGCATTATTTAATAGAACAGCTATAAAACACTAGTTTTCAACAGTCACCACCTACTTTTGCCAGCAATAAACAGGAGTCTGCACGCTGCTCTTGTGAAAATCTGCATCTGTCCAGAACATGACTTCTTTTACATGTCACTGCCACCACTGCTGAAACATTACCTGCAACCTCGCTTTGCTCACATCTACTGGTTGGTCTGCAAATGAATCAGTTTTTTCCTCATGGATGAATCCACTGACACACCTTTGCTTCATACGCACTTCCATGTCACGTGCAATTTTGTCTGTCCCTCTGCAGACTTGTGTCACAGACACAGGCAAAATAAGCCATCCTGAATCTTATTAAGGATTTCTATCATATCACTGCATCTTATTTTAGAAGTAGAAAAATGGAAAACTATTACTTCTATTTGTTATAAGTTATTTATTCATAGTCCATCATAGCCTAATAGATGTTCAAAAATTCTCGAATATTTTCTTTTAAGGATGTTTCCAAACATTTTTTTCTTTTGATAGTTACTTTCAGAGTCTACAGAGATCTTTGAGTATAACAAATTTTTGATGAGACATGAATTACCCAAGAAGACTTTCAAAGGTACATAGAAAATCATCTGGAAACAGCTCCTCTTGGTCTTAAAGTGTCTCTTCCCATCACTACTTTGCATCTCAAAGCAATTTGACTGGACAATGTTACAGTCATTGCATGATAATGTGTATGGTAACACAACTGTTGTGTTATAGTGCAATTCCACTACAGTTACTCATTTACATATCTATATTAATATTCAGAAAGGTATGCAGCATGGATTTTCCTGTTTCCCTCAAAATCTTACAAAAGGATATTTCAAAAAAGAAACTTAGTAGCATGTTCTTGGCTAATGTTTCCTTCATTACTTAACTTTGGCACCTATGCAACTCTTACCAAAAGGCTTAGTCGTCACTACTCTAAAGTTAAAAGTGCAAAGGACATTAATTTTGTCTAAAGCGAAGTTTGTGAACCAAATCCATTAAATGACAAAGTGCATTTATACCTCCAACTTTCTTCCCTGATTAGTGATTATGATTCTTTTTCAACATTTTTGTAAAGCACCTTTCTCATAATAAGATATTTTATATTTTTCAATTTACCTTATATGCAATATCGTATCATACCTTATCATTACGTGAATTTCTATCATTCTTTTTCTGATTTTTTTGAGCAATTTGTCACTGAGTAAATGGCTGCATAGGATTCTACATGGCTAACACAGACAGCGGCTAAAAAAGCAAATCTATCAGATTAGATAGTAAAAGTTATCACAAATGTCATCATTAATTATAATACTGATTTTAAGATGCATTGATTTTAAGTCAAGCAACAGACAGATATTGGTGGACCATGGTATTTCATGGACCATGACTGATAAAGTGAAATGGAAAGACTTCTATTGGAAAAAGGATGTTACGAATGTTTTACCTGATCATGTTTCCTAAACTGCAATTGAATAATTAGTTCTGAAAGACACAAAGACCTCAGAAGTACACAAAATACTCTTTTCACTGATTCTTTTCTCAAGTCTTCCATAAAAACACAAAGATACTTCCACCAATATTCCGTTAAATTTTGTTACCATTCAGTGGATAGCAGCAGAGGGACAGACTGACAAAATAGCACATGACAAACATGTGTATGAAGCAAAGGTGTGTCATCAAATTCTTCCATAAGGGAAAAAATTATGATTGATATTCTTTGATGCTTGCTAAATGTTTATGGAGACCAACCAGTGGATGTGAGGTTGTGCACAGTGAGGTGGTGTGTGGTGCATTTCAGCAGTGAACAACATTGACAGTTTACTTCTGTTCAGGTGCAAATTGTTATGAGCACAGCATGCAGACTCTTGTTCATTGCTGGCTAAAATACATAGCTAATGTGATGACTATGTCGAAAAAATTATGTTTTGTAGCTGAGAATTTCCTTCATCAAATAGAGTTATTGTGCTCTTTGCAGCTGTTACAACTTCAATGAAAATAAATACAAGGCCTTACTTTGGGAGAGGCCTATGCTATGTTTTCAAAGATTAGAAAAGATTCTCTGCAAACAGAGGGAGAAGGTCTAACCAAATCAGATAGGGGACACCTCAAGGAAGAAAAGCCGTTAAGAATCTTCCTCACTAGCTCATTCAATCTCTACCCTTGGCAGTAAAAGAGGATATATCCTTGTAGGAATCTCACTCGTTCAACACTAAGCCTAATAATAGCTCTCCCTGAATAGCAAATTACTTGTTATCAAAATAACATCTTACTTTTTAGATAGAATCCTGAAAGAAAGGAGCATCAGTACATACAAACATTACGATACTTCACAAAAATCACATTTTCAATCATTATCCTAGGAAATGGAGCAACTAGTTTCAAAGAAAAAGTAAAAATACAAAAACAAATAGTGAGCCTAGAGGCACACTTTCACAAACCATAGATTGTGTAAAAACAAGAGCTAAGCCAATACATAAGAAATGATCCATTGCTGCTCAATCAAGACATTTGCGCATCATTAAATATTTATTCTGAGATAAAGCAAAATTAGATTATTTTGTGCAAAATTTTATACCCCATTCAGATACATGCTTTACTGCCCTAGAAGAAAGAAATGAAGCTTTAAACTCTGTCTCTTAGTGAAATGCCATATGTAATACTTCCTTAAGCATTACTCAACATAAATCAATCACTATGAACATCATATGAGCATTATAATCACAATTTTGCCTGTGTATGCTACTTTCTTTAAAGGAGAAGTTACAATACTTGGACTAAATTATGTCCTGTGTAAAAAACAAAATACACTGTTGAAAACCACTAGCAACACACCATGAAACAAATAACTTTGCATATACACCAATGAACATTAAAAAAATGGTTTACATATGAAAACATCAAATTAGGCAGATATGCATTAGAATTTTTGGGTCAGTGTCACCCACTGTATAAATTTAGATATTACTTAACGTAAGTAAATAGCAAAATGTTAACAGGAAACCATTGAAAACAAAGACAAAGTAAGCAAAACATTAAGAAAAAAAATTTAAATAACCCCACGCTGACTCAAATATGAGTGAGAAATTCCCACTATTCATCCCAGGAAGAGACCTCAGGACACTGATGATTTTTCATAGACATCTTTCCCATTCTTGAGATAGATTGAAGTTATCTTTGTATCAAAAGAACAGTGGAATGAGGAGCATAACTACAAATAAATGATAATTTTTATTAGACTATTAAAATTTTAATTAGACTAACAATAAATCCTTAGTTCCATGTTAAAGGTGTTCTTCCTTCGCTCTTGGCAAGACTCTGAGCATAGGATTATTACATGATAAAATGCTTGAAAATGGTAAGTTCACGCTTTAGAATGCTTACTTTCCAGTCCTCCTCCTCCCGCTCCTACTCCCTACATCATAATTAAGATATGACGACACTTAAAATACAACTAATATTCAACTTGCACTGTCTTCTTGAAGTTTATGAGTGATATTGACACATAAATGGTTCATTAATAAAATTAAACTGGAAACTGGAAAAAGATTTCAAGCTGTTAACATTCAAATCCATAACAGTTTTCTAAATAGCCTAGTTAAGACAAGGAAGTAAAAACTTTTAAGATTCTTCTCAAAAAATTATCAAAGGGATGGTTTTTCAATACAGGATACTGTTTGTAGCATTGTAAACATTTAAGAAATGCTTGATTTCTTTGTTAACTCTGAGAGCAGAATAAAAGAAGAGTTAAGGGATTTTTGTTTATCATGTTTTATATTATATTTTTTATTATCCTATGATCCAGAATCTCAACTAGTTGTCTGCCAGGGAAACTAAGGATTTATTTTTTTTTTTCATATGTGGTTTTAGTAATGAAAATTAAGAGAGAAATTGTCATTTGAAAAGTTAGAGATCTCTATAACAACATTCAACAGAAACTGCGTTAGGTATCATAGTTGTACTACAAGTTCTCAGGTTCTCTATCAAGCATGCTTTGCTTATTTAGCTTTAAATGAGATGACAAAAATGTAATAAGAAAAAAATTATCCAGTTCAAATAATAAAAATATCTGCGCTTTCTTTGTGATTTGCCTTTCTTTACATTATGGAATGTATTCTACTTCTAGGGGTCTTTTATGGATCCTTCAGGAATATAAAAATGAAAAACAAGAATGATAGTTTTGATATGTTCTAGGTTTTTGCTATAGAAGTTGTCAGTGTTTTACAGATTGGCTCTGCCCAGTTCCGTGACTAGCAGGGCAGATGGATTTCACAAAATCCATGCCTTCAGAAAAGGAAAACAGGGGATCCCAAAATAATTAAAAACAGCAGCAACAATCTGAGGAGAAACAAACTAATATACTAAATATAGTATCAGAATGCAGGATAACATGCTATAATACAATGTAATTAGAATTGAAGCTAATAAATCAAATATAATTAAAGAGTGTCCAAAAGGTGGATAGGCCTCACCATAACACTGAGGTAAAATGTACAGTTCAGTTGAGCAGCAGGGAGGAGAGAAAATGAAGAAGAAAAGTGCATCAGGTGACTTTGCCAGGGATTATATTTCCTCTCTGACTGCAAAGTCCCCTGGGGCATGTAGTTGTTCTTCTCTTCTGGACAGGTACCCAGAACCTGAGCATTAACACTTTAAGTCCCAGTGCACTACATGATCTTTCAATGTGGAATACGGATAGCCAAAAATCATAAAACTTCAAGATAGTGATTTGAGGAAGTTTTTGTTGGCTTTGGGGAGGAAATTCTCTATGAACCTAAATGAGCACCCCTGCTAGATTAATACATCAATTTACACTCATTTACAAATGTAATTATTAAATAACGCATTGTGTAGCAGAAGTTAACTATGCATAGTGATATATCAGTGAAATACAGACACTCACCACAGGTCAAACACATTATGAATATAAACCACAAGTAAAAGTGCTTGGCATTATTCCTCTTCCTCCAGAGTAGGATGCATCATCCCACATTTGAATGTTTTTCTAGGTAGATACATTACTTTTTCTTTTCATTCTGTGGCTTATCTGCTGCAACCAAGTAACAGAGGCAAGATACTACTAGATAAATTATTTCTTTCTCTCCACACTTATATTCAGCAGAAGTTTTACAATGGGGATCTGTAACCACTTCAGTCAAATGAGTTCCAGTCACAGACGTATCTATCCCACTCATCATACTTAAATAAATAAATAAATAAATAAATAAATTGTACAAAGAGTTTAGGAGTATTTATTTTAAATGCAATAAAGTTCTTAGAAAAAATAAGCTCACTTAGGTGTTGACTTGAAACTCCAGAAATCAATACTGCAGGATGTGATGAAAACTTGCCTTTGGGACCTAATCTAGAACTGTATTTACCAGAAACATTTTAATACTTTCATATAGATGTTTATCTTGATCATTTTCATTCTGTCAAAAATAATTGCTTAAATAACTTGTGTCTACACATTCAGAAATGTCACAGTGATGTTTACAATTAAACCTGTTCTAAAAATTGAAAATACAGCAAGATGGATGTATCAATGCACAGTTAAAAAGAAGTTCAGTGAAATATTTAATTACACAGAACTCTAATGACCTGGTGTGCATCTATCTCTTCTCATACCAAACAGATATTAAAAGTTCTGGACAGTATCTTAATCTTATACTCAGTTTTTCTCAGCTTTGGTATATACAAGAAGTGAGACTTCAAGATAGAGCCTCAAACTGGTTAAAAGCTTTCATTATATATTTAAAGCACTCCATCTAATAAACAGTTAGGCAGCTAGCTCTGGCAATTATCATTAAAATGTCAGCCAAAGCACTTAACAGCTGAAACTCATTACACATTGACATTATCCATTTAAAAGTCGGGCATCTTGCTCAGAATACCTTATTGAACTCCTTGGATTCCCTAATAATGAAGGAGTAAGATAACAATTCATATCGTGATGTAGGTGTTTATGCCCCTCCAATCATTGTAAAAGAAAGCAAAAAAAAAGAAGCTTAAATACAATGTTTTAACTTTCAATAGTAAGCTAGGTAAAGTTAATAAAGTTAAACCTTCTCTTTTCCATTATTTTGACATAAATTTCTTTCTAAAGATACTTACTGCATTGAATCTGTCTGCAAATTCTATATGCAAAAGGAATTCACACCTTCATTTTAAATAGTAAATAGACTTCCCATAGAGTCTTCTTCCGGCTTACAGTGAGAATGCTACTTATCAAAACAATCTAGAATGACATAAATATGCCAGAGCAGTTATTATTTCCAATGGCATTACACTTGCATCAAATACTAAGTCTGTTTTTTGCATTCAGTGTGATTTTCTCTCCTCTCGTCTCCTCATCTTTTTTTCACTCATATGGAAAAATAGACATTTCAGTAAGCCAGTATAAGCCATGTGGCACTGTAAAAAGTTCCCTGAACCAAGAAATCGAATGCCCAAATTAAGAGTTAAAAAGCTCTCTCAGTGTGCTACTAATTAGTGCTGCCTAAAGAATCACCAATATACTTCTACCATAATTTTCCCTAATGCTTTCCTGCCTGGGAAGAATTTGCACTCTTTCAGATCTACTTGAATAACGTCTGTCTTGCACTTTGCAGTATGGAAACGCCTAAAGGCACAAGTAGATTTTCAGAAAATAGGGAATCAGGACAAGAGCTGAAAGACGGGCAAGTTTAGAACACTCAAAAGAACTAAGGAAATTCATTCTTCACTTTCTGTTCTGAAAGATTATGCAGTTTTGCTATGCTGTTGTGTCACTTACGGATCTTTCTGTACAAAAAATATTGTACACATTTAAGTCATTATCTCTTCCAGACTGTTTCCCAGGAAAAGGTATTGCAACATTTCAGATGCTCTCAAGGACCATCAACTCTAATTATTTAGATGAGTAAGATTTGTAGGCAGTAGGAAAGATTTTACATGACTAAAGGAAACATACTGTAAAACCTTTTAAATGAAATACTGAGGGACTTCAAATGATTTCCCACCCATTGACAATTCTGGTTCAGTGAAAAAAAAATAAAATAAAGATGGAGAAATCTGGAATTTTAAATTAAACTTTTGATGCTCTTGCTTTCACATCTGCTTGGCTTGGATCTTTAATTTTCTTTGCATGCTGTGATTTAATATTTTATTCATATTTTCCTAAACTTCAGGGAATGAGGAGTACTTGCACCTGAAATCTTATCAATATGTCCAATAAAATGCTAGTTAATTCTATGTATTTCTATTATGTAAAACACTTGAAAAAAAAACATACATACTTTCAAATATAAACATTTAATAATACTCCCTTGACATGTAAGATATATCTGAGACAACTGATTTATTTTCATATTTTACTTATTTTCCCACTATTTAGAAATACCACATTTTGGCTATTTTCTAATTACAAAAATATATCTCTTATTCTTGTGTGAGAAGCTAACAGCATTTGCTAACCTATGATAATCAGGAGATAAATCATACATAATTTGACTAAACTACATTATAAAACAAAAATATGAATCTTTAATGGAGATCTGAACAAGTTGAGCCTCCTGTAAAAATCAGACAGTCAGTCAGGTAACTGGAATGACCACCACTGGCATTAATTCAACTCAGCTGGGTGGTCTAATTCAGAGTTGACTGCAAAGAAAAATTGAGCTTACAATGCAAAAACCAGCAATCGAAATTAACTAAAATATGGATCTATGGCAAGTTCAGGCTAGATATAACTGTAAACTATGAGGAGGAAAAAAGCTGATGGAGTAAATTGGAAATAAGATTTTTTTCAAGGTGCAAAACCAAAACATCTCTGTAAGCACTTTTATTACAAACCATCCTTCCCAGACCTCAACTTTTAATTTACCATGCTATTCTGGACAACACATGGTTTTCAAAACCATGTAACTATCTTTGGTACTAACTCTTAAATAAATAGTTGATTCTATCTCATTGCTGGTAAGATATGTGACACAGAACACAGAGATAACTAGCTAGATACATGAAAGGTAAAGCAAAGGCATTTGAAAACAAGAAATATTCACTTGACCATAACATTGAACCAGTACATGAATGTATAAAAGTATTGTTAGGGTTCTTTACATACATGAGGATTACACTACATCCTTTGTAATGTCACTATGAGAATTTCCTAGATAAATGTGGAATAGTTTAATAATTAAATCAGAGTGCAGAGAGATCTAACATCACTTTCTCCAATATGTTGTGTAAAAAATAATAATAAATAAATTTAATTTATTAATCTTAAAATAACGGGTTATTAATTCTTATTTTCCAGGCAGTAAGATAAGAGTAACAATGATTCTGTCATGCTATCCTCAATAATCATTACTTTATTAATTGTGTTAAATATAACAGGGACAAAACTTTTTTTTTTTTTTTTTCCCAGGACATTCTCATTGCCTATGCCAAACACTGTAGAAAAGAATTTTCTACATCTACATAAACCAAAATTCCCTGAAATAAGGCTGACACTGGGTATTTAGACAAAATTTTTCAAAGATCATTGGCACCTAATATTTTCACCTGTTCAGTGCCAACATGTAGTCATTAAGCTACAGACAAGAGGAAAACCTGTCAGCCAGTAACAGTTCTTCCTCACCTTCCATTGCCCATTGTAGAAATTTTTGTCTCCTAGTTTGCTAGAAGTAACCAGTTAAACAGGCATAGTTAAATACTTTACACTCCAGTCCTCTATGCTAGATTTTTCATATAATAAACCAGAATGGAGAAACAGAATTCCCTTCATCAGTAATTTAAATAATTTTTAAGTAAAAAGTGAAAAGAAAATTCTGTTAATAGAATAGAATATCCTCACTATACTGGGTGAAGATTTTCCCAAAGACATCAAAGCTAGAAATGAGTATGCCAGCACAGTAAGTACAGGCTAAAGACTCATTTATTTCCCATCACTTCATAACGCTGATAAATTATAGCCATGCAGTGATCAGGAAAGGTGCATACAGATTTCTGCCACTTGAAGATGAACTTTCTAGTCTCATTTAGTTCTGAAATCATGATGATGCATATTTTGTTTTACTTCATCTTTCATTATATTATACAGCAGAAGTACCTACCTTCTCATTAAAAGGGATTATATACATACAGAACAATGCATTTATGCATTTGAACGTCTTCTCAATAGTGTTTACTCACCTGATTTCTTCAAAAAAAGAAAAACTTTATTTTATTTTCTTGTGTGGGTTTCTTTTTTTTTTTTTTTTTTTTTTTTTTTGGGTGGTGTCATGGTTTTATGTTTTTGTTTTTTTTTCTGGTTTCAGTATTCCACTTCAAAATATCATGTAGTGTGCTGGGCATTAAAGTATTAATGCCCCAATTCCAGAATACATTACAGAAGTCATGGGATCTGGCCCTTCTGGGTGGGAGGCAGTCTCTTACTGACTTGCAGTGGGTGCTGGAGGGTGCTTTCCTAGCCGTTCCAAGCTTTTCGGGTTTGATTCAGTCCCGGCAACTCTCTCTCTCATCTTGTCTGATTTATTAGTCTCAATTTCAATTAAATTATATTATATTGTGTTATCTTGTATTCCAATATCACAGTAAAATAAGTTTTCCTTCATAGATTGTTGCCGCTGTTCTTTTCCTCCCTCCCTTCCTTCCTTCCCATTTTGTGGGACTGGGGAGGGGGGGAAGGGCATGGGGCCTACTGCCCCCCTGTCACAGGCATAGATTGATCTAGTCAACTCTGTGACAGGTGGAAATTCTACATATCAGATCAGAGGACAGACAATGTCAGACAGTTTTCATGCAACCCAAAAATAATACACTACTTTGAGTCACATAATGAAACATAAACTATGTGGAGCAATGTGAATATCAAGGCTATATCCACCCCTCTTAGAGTCTTTCTAAACGGGGACTTGATCCTCTTGATTGAACCTTTTAGATTCTTTACTGACAACAGTATAATGGTGGTTTCAATTCCCATTCAATATTGCATAAGAAACAAGCTGGCATGATTTTACTATACAGCAGACATTTTTTTTCATTTGAGGGAAAAAAAAAATCACTTAATACCTTTAAATGTGGTTCTGTAAGGCACAACGATAAGCCATTCCACACGGAAAAGAATACAGCTTAATATGATAAAAAGGAAGCTTTAGCTAACAGGCACTTAACTGAATTTTCAGTTTCTGTAATCTTATTGCTATGCAACAAAAACTAGCTTTTCAGTCAATAAACTAGTTAGTTTTGTAATGCATATGAAGATATTCACAATTCTAGCAGAACCCTTGAAAGAAACTGTAAATAGTTTCACACACTTTGTTTCCCTCAGCAAGTAGCTCTTCGAGAACCAGAGAAAAAAAATCAAATTTTTATTTATTTTATTTAACAATTATTTTAACAAAGCTATTACAAAAAGAGTTCAGCAAAAGCGAGATCCACTTTACTTACTTTTTGCTATCTAAAAGTGAATTACTTAAAACCTCATTAAGTGAGGAACCTAGTGTCTCTAGTACTATAATTTGTCTCTGCAGCAAATGGAATTTTTCATAGAATAATCCATAATACGTTAAGAAAGATGTGTGTTGAAGGCATGGCAGAAGTGTACGGTGCACACACATGGAGTTTAATTATTGGTAATAATTTTCCTCAAGGCTTTTCTCTCTGAACACAGAAAAATACTCATTGCAATTCACAGAATGGCCTGAATTAGAAGGGACCATGAACACCTCCAGGAATGGGGCATCCACAACCTCTCTAGGCAGCCTGTTCCAGAACCTCACCACTGTCATAGCAAAGAACTTCAATTCATAGTTTTACTTAAACAAGATATAGATTATTCCCTCTAAGAGCTACTTTGGAAGAGGTAATTTGGGCCACCTTCAAATAGTTTTTTTGCACCAAACCTTCCTTATGATAGCAACGCTGAATAGTAGCATTGTTGTGGTTACTGTGGTTTAAACTAGCAAGCAGCTATACTCCAAACTGGCATTTGCTCAGTGTCTGGAATCAACCAGTGGAATGGGAGAGAGAATAGAATAGATTAAGCATAACACTAAACATTTCCTTAGATGAAATAGATATGCTTTGCTATCCCTGAGCAATATAAGAGATCCAGCTCATATCAGAAGCTTTCTTTACAATCATCTCCAAATCATGCACAGCTGAGACTTAAATTCCCATAATAGTAAGTTCACATTCTTATTAGCTTGATGTCACCTAAGTAAAAAAATAAGTAAACAAACAAGTTTCATTGATACTCTAGGATTCCACATTTAATAGAATATATTCATTAGAAAAATGAAAGAATAATCCTATATACAATGCTATAATTGGGTAGAAAGTACCGTAGTAGTAGCAGGGTGCCAAAGTCTTTCGCTGCAGTGAATAAAAATGGGCCCAGAAGCAGCAACCATGAATACAAAAATGAAGGAAAAGAGCTGCTTACCTTTGGAGGGCCTCTGATGTCCAGCAAGAGATACCCTCACCTCCACTTCCAACCCTTAAATGAGGTCTGGGAAGGATGGATCCTGACTCCACTGCCTTCCAGTCACTCAGGTGCATTGCATGCTCAATCACTGTTTCAGGCCATGACTTTTCAATACTTCTACACTATATTACATACTTTTGCTTTTATAAATATTTCATTTCTGAAGATTTTTGTTCTTTTCAGTTTGTTTTCTCTTACCAATAAAATACAGAAAGATTTAATATATCAGAGGCAAATTCACAGGATATAAATACAGAAATATTAATTTTACAGAAAATAAATTGTGATAGAAAGATTTCTGCTTCAGATTATCAGAGAAACGTTGAATCATAGAATCACTAAGGTTGGAAAAGACTTCCAAGATAATCTAGTCTAACCATCCACCTACCACCAATATTTTTCCATGAAACCATGTCCCTTAATACAATATCTACATGTTTTCCATCACTGAAACAATCTTGAGATACAGCTTGCAAAATCAATAAAGAAAAAGATAGCAAAATCAGTAACTGTTTTCATAGTTAAGCAGCTGATGCAGCCTAGGCTGATGCTTTCCATTGGTTCTCACCACAGTTCTCTTTGTTTTTCAAATTCATTTCATTTTTCCTGTTATATGCTGTTTCACAGCCTGGTTCTCATGTGTCCCCTGTGTGTTTACTACCAAGAGCAAGAAAACATAGATACGGAGTTTGTGAAGGTTATTTTACAGTAAGTAGAACTGTGAGTCTCCATGAAACAGATTAGGGTCAGAAGAGTTCTTCTGGGTGTTATTTAAATGACCACATAAAAGACTGCTGGATCATTATGGGGCAGAAAATTCAGACCTTATATACAAACATGGGAACCTACAAAACGGTTCTGTTTGCTGCTCTGGAAACTACATACCCCTATCATAGGAACAGAAGAGAATACATTTTCTTTTCCTTAATCCCTCCATTCTTGCTATCTGAAATTATTTTATAATACACAGAATAAGAATGATTTTTAATATGATTTCCATTAAAATTCAACAAATATATGAGTTTTAGGTGTATTTGTTTTTTTGTGTCCTTTTAATTCCAGACGGTTGGGTTTTTTTATTTATTTATTTTTAAAGGCTAATTTTGATTCAAAAAGCTGCTGGTTTCCTCCACCAGAATTTAAAATAGTTTATTGTGATCTAATTCCCTAATTTCCTATTACATTTTTTAATCTCCCTTTTTGCCAGTGACAGTATTGCTCAGCCTCAAATGAAAGAAACCCAAGAATGGAAGCTAAACCAATGCATGAGAAAGCTTGACCTTAACTGAATCATCTGATACTGTTACTCACGACCATCATTTGATTACCAATTTCTAAACTACTATTCATGGATGAGACCTCTACTAATTGAAGCATTATAGTGGACAAATTACTGGAAAAAAAAAAAAAAAGGAGAAGAAAATCTGTTAAAACAGTAGTGTAGTAATTACTAACACTAATAACTAGACATTTAAGATAAAATGTCAAAAAACAAACAAATTATAAAACAACACTAAATTCCAAAGTAAAATACAGGCTTGACTTGTTAATTTACTAGAAAATAATAATGAAACAGCTATCTGTGAGCAACATGATGTAAAATAGATTGTGAAGTCCAGAAAAAAGTATTTATGAAGTACAGAGAAATTCAAACAAATTAAGTAAATGATCAGTTCTATGAAAAATTATTGTGCTTAATAACAGTAATGTTATTAAAATTAATATGTGAAATTTTAATAGCCATATCATTACAGGATATAAGCCAACTATAAAAATACAAGAAGAGAATATTAGTATCATAATTCATGAATTGATGAAGATTTCTTACAGTAACTTTTAAAAGAAAAAGTCAAGTAGGATGCATAAAGAACTAAGTAAACCAGTTGCAAATTTTTCTAGACTATATTATTTTATAATGTCATAAATACTGCTGACTAATTTATAAAAAAATTGCTGCAGTTCAGAGACTGAAACAAGACTAAGTAGGATCTTGAAAAGATTCCTACAGTCTTATAGGAAGGTGATTTCTTAGAAAGCAATGTTACATGCTAAAAGCAGGTAGCATAAATATAGGAAAAATAAATGTAGGGAATAAATATAGGAAAAAAATAGATACTGCTTTCCTTGTTTTGTGAAACAAGAGCTATATGTCAGTAAGGGAAAAGGAAAAGTGAATATTGAAAACTGATGAAAACAAATGCTTAATACAAAACTAGTCTGTAGGTTTGATTGTAATGAGTAAGTTCTTTCACAGTTTTAATTTGAGAGGTAAAATAGTAATTAAAGAAGAGGTTTTTAAATGCCCTATAAAACTGTGTTTCATATCTGTCTCGCTCCAATTTATAGGAGGGAGAGGAGGTTCTTTTATTATCTATATACCTGGTGTGAGATTAAGAAGCAACGGTTCAAATGTTGGTCCGACCAGTTTATTACAAATCTTAATCAGGGAAATGGGGAAGGGGAGGATGGACACTATTATGAATTAGGGTAATGGGGAAGGGAAGGAGGGCGATAGAAAAAATAGGAAAAAAGAAGCAAGGAGTCTTGACAGGCAGCAAGAGGGAGATAGTCACCACCATGGATCCAGCGTGGTTCATAGTTCAGTCTTTGATCCTCAGTAGTGGTGGGTCGTCAGGCATTGCTGTTCAGTTGACAACGACGACGGTGAGAAGGACGACAACGACCATGGCGATGATGGCCCCTTTTCAATGCTTTCAAAGTGGTGAAGTCAGCTGTCTTTGGAGTGACAGCTCAAATCCAAAGTGGTTGAGTCAGCTCTCCTTTGAGTGGCAGCTTCTGGCTCTGGGATCTCAGCAGAAACTCCTTTGTTCCCATCTTCCGGGCCTTGCCAGCAGATAAGAGGGAGCAGGGATGCCCATCTGCATCCTGTTACTCACAGAACACGATGGTATCGTTCCCCAATTTTCCCACACCTAGCTGAAGCTGTTTTGTCACAGGCCAGATCTTCTGCCAGTAAACACTCCTGAGCATTCTCATCCGCTCTTCTATAGAGCAATGAGCTCTGGGGGAAGGGGCTTTCAAATGTTCCCAAAGCGATATCCATTGTCACACGGTTAGCACCCATTAGTTGCCTCCTCAACAAATCATTCAGAGTCTTATCACAAGAAATACCTCAGGAAGCAAGCTTTGAGCCAAAAAAAAAAAAAAAAAAAACAAAGAAGGATTCTCACAATATCTTAAACCTGTATTTTACTAGTAGGTGCTCCTCACAAAAAAAACCTTTTAATCAGAGCAAGATATTTCATCACATTAAACATCCATTATTTTCTGGAGAGGGAATTTGAAATAAAGTCAAGTCAAATTCAGCAGTCAACTACTTTTATATATATATATGCATATATATATATATATATACTTCCGAAGAATTTAAAGAATTGAAAGACAAGTACTCATTTTGTGACTACAGTCACTAGTCAGAAATGAAACCTGATATCTCCTCAAATAATGAACCTATTGATATTTGTTTGGAACTGCAAGAATGTTATCACAATCGCCTACAATGTGGCAGTAGATGGAAGCATCAGGAAATGTTGATCTTCCTAGCTTCTTTTAATGAACTGTTTCACTTTACCTTTCATTGCTTGGCTCTCTGTGTAATAAATTGCCTGTAACTGCAATCCCTTCTTATTAGGCCTAGTGAAGCATAGACCCTAATCTTACTCTCTTTCACTCTGAAACAAAAAGAACTTCATTCTCTGAATCTCAGCTAGCTATATAATAGAGAATTCAGTAATATATATAATATTCTAGAAGAATATAATATGTTAGTAATTATTTGTTAGTACAAAAAAAAAATATATAAAGTCAGTAAATTGATACATTAAATTTGCCATTCTGTTTAAATGTGCAGGTTATTCTTGCAGACACCTACGATGGAGCTAGACACATAAATGGGCATTTTATGAGAGGCAAATTAATCAGCAAGCAATATCAGTATTCAATCATGATGCTGTAGGAAAGAAGAGAAATAAGACACTGGGTGACACTACATTGATTAAAAGAAGAGAGAAATAGCAAAAGACTTGTAGACATTGTGAACTTCTGAATCAATGTCTTATAGTTCATCCTACTCTATTCACTATTAATTTCCTTGCCCTCTTTATTGCATCAAGTTGTTGATAATATTTATAAAAAGGCTTTCAACAGATTTTGAATTTCTCAGTACACTGAATATTTCTTTCTACAATCAGCATCATGAAAACTGAGGTAAGCTCCATCAGCACTGGTGGATGCATCCCATCTGGTCCATAAATCCATGAATTTATGAACACTGGTGTTGCCTAGGCGCTCTTG
This sequence comes from Lagopus leucura, assembly GCF_019238085.1. Classification (NCBI taxonomy): domain Eukaryota; kingdom Metazoa; phylum Chordata; class Aves; order Galliformes; family Phasianidae; genus Lagopus; species Lagopus leucura. Next base: position 24,661,198 of record NW_024962250.1, on the reverse strand, counting down.
GACCGCCTCTTCCCTGACTAAAGGGAAGTCTTCCATTCCCCAGGCCCTCCCATTAACCACCAGGGTCTGGGATTCCTGAGGGAGAGTTTTTTCACTGAAAACAGAAGCAAAGAAGGCATTCAGTATCTCCGCCTTCTCAGCATCCCCTGTTACCAGAACATCTCCCTCAGTTAGTAGGGGAACCACATTCTCCCTAGTCTTTCTTTTACTGTTAACATACTTTTAAAAAGCCTTTTTTATTATCCTTTATCACCTTTACCAGATTCAATTCCAGGCAGGCTTTAGCCTTCCTCGTCGCATCCCTGCAGGCCCCGACAACATTTCTATATTCTTCCCAAGTGGTCAGACCCTTTTTTCACATTTCATGGACCTTCTTCTTCCCTTTGAGTTTGTGCACGAGCTCCTTGCTTATCCACACACGTCTCCTGCCACCCTTTCCTGACTTCTTGCTCACAGGGACGCACTGATCCTGAGCTTGGAAGAAGAGCTGTTTAAATGCCAACCAGCTCTTACAGGCCCCCTCATCTTCTAACAGCCTAGCACATGGAATAGCTCCAAGTAGCTCCAATAGCAATCCTACTTTTTGCTTTGCTTCTTCCACTCAAGATCTTGAACTCCACCATCTCGTGGTCACTACAACCCAAGCTGCCCCTGACCTTTACTTCCTTGACAAGCCCTTCCTTCTTAGTGAGAATAAGGTACAGCAACACCCCTCCCCTTGTTGGTTCCTCCACCTACATCAGAAAGTTGTCTTCAACACACTGTAGGAACCATCTGGACCGCGTGTGCCTTATCCAGTAAATATCTGGATATTTGAAGTCCCCCATAATCACCAGTGCCTGGGATTGTGACTCTACTTCCAGTTGCTTATGGAAAGCCTCATTAACCTCCTCCTCCTGATTAGGGGGCCTGTAGTACACACCCACAACAGTGTCAGCCATACCAGCCCACCCCTTGATTCTCACCCACAAGCTCTCCACTGCTACGCCACTTTCCCCCAGGTGGAGTTCAATACATTCTAGCTGCTCTCTCACATAAAGAGCAACTCCACCACCCAGCCTCACCAGCTGATCTTTCCAAAAGACCACATAGCCCTCCATGACAACATTCCAGTCGTGCAAGCTGTCCCACCATGTCTCTGTGATTGCAATGAGATCAAAGCTGTGCGACCGCACACAGATCTCCAACTCTTCCTGTTTATTTCCCATACTGCACGCATTCTCTCCATCCTTTGTATGAGACATCAACTGATTATTGAATAATCTGAACTTCAGCCGACCCTAAAATAAAAATTATTTTGATTCAAATAATATGATGAATTAGCGCATCAGACATCATGGAAAAAACAAAAACAAAAACTTGTCTCCAGGAAGTTCTCTACACTTCATTCATTGCCAACTAATTGCAAATTTTCAGTTACGGATTCAGGTACCAAACCCCAAAGAGGACAAGCTAGAAACAGATAAAAACTTTTTCTCTCCCTTTACCAAGTCCAGTACATCTCCTTCCTCCTTCTTAGTCTGAACTCGTCTTGCTTTTTCAGTTCTTTACATTCAGTCCCTTCTAGCCCTTTGGTGAGGCAACAGGCAGTGCAGGAGGTCATGGTCAGTGCACAGAAGTTTCTTTCTGCTGATCCCTCTTCCTTAATCTTTTTCTTCTCTTCCCCCTTCTTATTTTCTGTGATCCAACACAGGTTATTTAAGACCTATAAGCCCTTTGGGAGTGTTTCTGCTCTGGCATTGGTTCCCCCACAGCTTCAGTATAGGTTGCACTTTTAGATATAGTACCATTTTTGGCAGCCAGTGCCTTTGTCCGAGTGTACTTTTCAAGTATGTCCTCAGAAAGTCTCCTTCCATGTGCATTTTTCATTTCTTCTCTCCACGCAGTGCAGTATCAGGGGTAGAAAAAAATACTGGAAGAGTGAAGGTAGAATCAGATCAGTTGGAAGAACAAGACCAGCCTGCTGCAGCAGCTGGCTGCTCTCTGGAGCGGCTCTCAAATAGCCATACAGAATGTTCATTCTGAACCATAACTATCTAAATATGTTAATCTCTGTTTAACAAAACAGTCCAAGAGTTCAATACATTTTCTAAACAACTGTCTAATCTTCAATGAAGATTCTTTCTTCATTTCTAAATTCTTTCTAAAACAGGACAAAAGCTCTGTTGTGATTCTTTGATCTTTCCAGATTCTTTCAAATCTTACAACTCTACATAGATCAGCAGTAACAAAGATACTTTAAACTACTTCCCAAAGAAGGGTAGCCTATGTTAATGGGGATCACTTGGATCTAAAATTAGTTTCTGGTAACATCTCTCTCCTGTGCAGAATCTCAGAAATAAGAAACTTCATTGGAAAAGCTGTTGAATATCAGTTTTCACTCACTACCCTCACCATGACTTTCTAGTAATCACCCAAATAATGCTTACAGTGATTTTTTTTTCCTCCTTATTCTTCCATTGATAATTCACCATACAACTCTCTTCCCCACACCTTTCTCTCCCTCAGACCAACACCTCCGACACCTAGGCTAGAAACTGTTGGGATAAGGAGAGATTGGCATGTTTTTTAAGTATGTGACAACTTCTTTTCCCTGCAGGCATCATGATCCTCAGGAAGACTGAACTCATGAACTTTTCTCTTTATTAGTGGCCATAAATATAAAACAGTAAAGTAAGGATATGAATTCTTAACATGGAAATAATAGCATGTTTTATATTCACCCAAAGCTAGATAATGGTGGTAGTGATATTAGTTACATAGAGTGGAGGAGGTCTAAAAATCTATTACTGTAAAAAAAAAAAAAAAAAAAAGTACTCATGCTTTTCTTCCTCACAGGTGCCTGGGCAATCTATACATGTACTACTGTAACAGGAAAATAGTGGTGGTTTGTCATTTACATATGCATAATATTATGCTTATATAATAACTTACTATGAATCTGAAAGTTTTTCTAAATATATTACCAAAATTAGAAATTCATTGTGTTAATAATTTAACGGTGGTTGAATAGATTTCTACAAAGCTGGCTCTATTGTGAAACAATCAGAAAAGATACTTTCCTCTTCCCAAAATTTAACTTGTTTTTTATAAATCTACTAGGATTACATGTGTTATAGGTAAACCTGGTATGCAGCTCAGCACCACACAGTCATTTGCTTGCTCTTGGTGGGATGAGGAGATAATTGAAAAAAAAACTATTAAGTAGAACTTCTGGGTTAAGATAAAACTATTTACTAAGACAGAAAAAGCAAAGGAAAATAATAATAGAAATGACAATAATATAATATGTGTTTAGGAAACAAAAGATGCACCAAACAATCACGTACCACCTGCTTCCCAATACCCAGCCAGCCCTTGATCAGCAGCTGCCCCTCAGCCAATTGCCCAGAGTTTTTAAAGTTTTTGCATGTCACATTATATGAAATATGTTACTGGTCAGCTTAGGTCAGTTTTCCTTGTTCTGTGCCCTTTCAGCTCCTTGCGCTCCCTCATTCTCCCTCACTAGAAGGACAGTATAAGAAGCTGAAACACCCTTGACTCTGTACAGTACTGCTTAGCAACAACTAAAACATCACTGTGTTATCAACATAGCTTTTCTACCTAAGCCAATACATAGATAATACCATACCAGACAGTATGAAGGGAAAAAAATCCTGTCCCAGATGATACCACCACAACATGGTAGTAAAATATTATAAAAGTAAAATAAAACAATAGATATCTAAGCTGACACAAAACTTATACTGCACTTGGTGCCAAGAGTGGTGCTACTCTTTCTCTTTGAAAGGACATTTAAAAAAACAAATTTGCTTCTCTTGGGCGTAATAATATTTGTTCTATTTCTTTTTGATAACAACTAGGAAACAGGCCACATATACTAATAGATCATTCCTACATTGCAATTTATTTTTTCTTAATTTTATATGAAGTTTTAGAAACAGCGAACAGCATAAAAGTTAATATTTCTATTCTGAATTCTCTAATTTGATACTTTTATTCACTAAACTAGAAAATTTGTAGATCGGTCCATCAGTGGAGAGATAAGGGACAGCATTCCCTCCTTTTGACAATTCTGACAGAATGCTAGTTGAACCTATATATGGGAAAATAATAACACATGAATTTTTGTGGATATGTTGATGACTAAATGATTTTTCAAAATGTAAAATTAACAGCATAAAAACAGTACAAAAAGCACAAAAGCTTTAAACCTACCATTGTCACTGCTTCTTTGTTTGATATTTACAGGCATTAGAACCAACCCATCATTCCATTCTGTCACAGAATTTTTCAGGACTTTCTCTCTTTTAAATATTTTTCCTTTTCAAATATTTAAAATGAAAGGAAAATTATTATGAAAAGATTTTTTTTTACTTATTGATGCACATGGTGAAAAGATTGTGTTTTTCACAAAATATTTAATACCTGTTCTATAATCCTCAGTGATAATTTATTGTAGTGCTACCTAATTTCAGGTTTTTCCTATGTTCGATTACTAATGCAGTCTAGTCATGCAAATCAGACAAAAAAAAACGGGAGCCAAAATCACAGTAGTTCTCATAATAGAATGATTGAGCTTACCTGTAGGACAGCCTAGACTTGTATACAAGAGTAAATCAATCATAAATCCTGATTGAAACAAGCTTCTTTGTTAATTTTCACAGCTACCAGATTCTCTTAGGTGCACAGATTCCAAACTGATAGACTGGTGAGCAGCTGCTAGACACCCAACTATAAACTTGAGTAGATAAATACTTAATTTTTTGAAATACTGGACTTGTACCTGTAAGAAGAAAAAAATTCAATACCACAATTACTCTTGACATTAAAAACTTGCATATTCAAAATAATTTCTATTTGGCTGTTTAATCTGTTTGACACCATACTACTTCTTTACGTTTTAACTCTGGCAAAATTAGTTAAGTAAGAGGATCCGCCAGAAAATATGTAATTTTCATAGAATGGCCTGGGTTGAAAAGGACCCACAGTGATCATCTAGCTTTAACTCCCCTACTATGTGCAGGGTTGCCAGCCACTAGACCAGGCTGCCCAGAGCCACATCCAGCCTGGGCTTGAATGCCTCCAGGAATGGAGTTTCCACAGAGTTTTCTTTTGCTTGTGTTACTCAAAATCCACCCATAAAATACTACATTTTCATCGTCATTTTCAAGTGTGATAAGCTGAAATTTAAAGTCTGCTTCCGTATTTGGGCTTACTCCTACTAAATATTTTTTTTTCCTGACATACTTTATCTGCAATTTTGTTGTCTCCCACAAGAACGCATCTTTGAACTCATTTATTGTTTTGCAGACACTGTTCTACTTACAGTGCTTTACCTTTAAGCACTCTCAAGCACACCTCAGTAGCATGGCTTAGATCTTTCAGTTCTTACATTTAAGTCAATGTGAAATTCAGTTGTGTCATTGTGCTCCTATTCATTTGGAATCTAACACGGACTTTGTTTTTTAACAGCTGCCTCTTTACATCATGCTCTCACCATGTCCACTGTGCACATTTATTTAAATATATGTATTCTGCAGCTGTATAAACTACATGTGGGATGAGCAGCAAGCTTTGAAAACACTTTGCCATATTCCTCCATGAATACTGTTACTGTGCATTGGAAAATTCACAGCCTAAGATTCTGCATATTTGTCTTTCCTAACTGAAAAACAAAATCTTGATTGTAATTATTTTTGCATCAGATAAAGATCATTGTCACTTGATAAAAAGATTTATCCCTGCACCATGGAAAGGTTACAAAAGACCAGAAAGATCTCTTCATGAAAATATTTTGTGCAAATATCTTGTCAGAAAACAAGATTTATTTGTTTATTTTTTTACTTATAGATGCACATGGTGAAAAGATTGTGTTTTTCACAAAATATTTAATACCTGCTTTGAGATTTGTTTATGAATCTCATTCAGCACTGTATAAATGAATTTTCTCTTTCTAATGAAAGAGACAATTTAGTGTATCTTACAATCAAGACCATGAATTTGATAATAAGAGACAATACATGGCAGTGAAAAACACTGACCAGAATTAGATGCACTTAATGCTAAGTGTTAATTTGGATCATTAATAACAATGGCAGATCATTTCCTAGAGATATGAAAAAGTGTACATAAGATAAGAAAGTTCTCTCTCTTTTGTAAAGCAATATTTCCTTAGGGGAAAAAAAAAAAAAAAAACACAACACTAAGTTCTTTAGAATTTTTATTGAAATTACTATACACACACACACACACACAAAATATACATAATGTAAGAATTCTGTAACACAATGAACAGATATGCAGTTTCAAATACTTATAAATATTGGAGTAATTCTTCACATTGCAAGATCCATTTCTTTCTATGTATAGGCTTAACTTAATAAACCCAGGCTATCACAGATACGAAATGCCCATTCCTTGAGCTGGCATAAATCTCTGTATTTCAACTAAAAATCAATACATCCACTGAAGTACAATCAGTCTTCTACAATATATTAACTGAAATCCTTACACTAAACTAGAGAAAGTATCAACTTTGGATTTAATTGTGTGACAAAGGAAGTAACAGAGTTACAACTTCAGGCTGAATGTGAAAGGAAAACAAAGGTGATTGATATACGTAGATCATAATATTTTTTTTAAACAGAAATAAAGCTCACAGTATATATAGAAAGTGGGAATAAATAAATAAAATTACTGGAGGCATTAGTGGAAGAATCAAGAATTTAGATAAATTCTGTAAATAACAGTATATTTTTTCATCAGGAATAGTATCATCACAATAATGTGATTGTGGTTTTACTCTCTATATTTTGCAGTCAATATTTTAAACAACTTACCGATATTTCCAAAGATGGCATCTGATACACACATCCTCCTTTGAAATTGTATTAAGCGTACACATTCTTAATATTTGAATTGCATTCTTTTCTCTTTCGTGCTAATATATCACTTTATTAATAATCAAGGAAAATTCCAACTGGATTAAATAGATTTCCATACGGCAATCTGACCTAGAGCAAACTCTTCACCATATCTTGAAACTCTCTTTTTTGGCCAGACTTGCTTTTAAATTACCTGATAATATTTCATTCCAGATCTTCACATCGTTGTGTTTCCAAATTTAGTTGTGTTCTATGGTTAATTAGATGCACACTTGCATAATTCATCAAATTCTCTAATAAAATTCTGTCTATTCAGTATTTCCGTAATAATTTTACTGACACTACGTTGTAGATTAAATCCATCTGTAGGAATCTTGCTGTGATCTTTACTGTAGGCTTTTGAATCCATAATATTTTCTACCACAGTTCTCTCTCATGGTTGTTCCTGCAAGATCCCCACCATACTCCTGCATAAAGAACCTTCTGCACACAAATATAAAGATACTTCTTACAGACATCTAAATTGATGTAACGTACGTTGCCTAGAAATAAATTTCTACGGTCACATAAACATAATTTAAAAATTAGATGAGTAGCATCAAGGACAAGGGGAAATGGTTTGGAGTTGAGGGAGGGAAGATTTAGGTTGGAAATCAGGGGGAAGTTCTTTACAGAGGAAGTGGTGAGGTGCTGGAACAGGCTGCCCAGAGAGGTTGTGTACGCTCCGTCCCTGGACGTGTTCAAGGCCAGATTGGATGGGGCCCTGGGCAGCCTGGTCTAGAATTAAATGGGGAGGCTGGTGACCCTGCATGGCATGGGGGTTGGAGATTCATGATCTTTGATGTCCCTTCCAACCCTAGCCATTCTGTGATTACATTAATTTCGGGTATTGGAGTTACACTAAACCTTTCAAAGACTTCCTTGTTAATGTACAAGCTCTATCTGAAAAATCATCTCTTCATTGGAAATTCTTCTAGAAACTTTCTCCAAAAGAATGATTTGACAAACTGTTCAGTAGAAATTCTAGAGAAAATGTATCTAAAGGTTACAATTTGAGATGAAAAAAGCCCCACAGAAATATTATACATTAAAATAAAAAAATATAGAACCAAGTCTCCTGTAAGAAATTCACACTTTGAAGGCAGTGCCTTGTACGGTAGGAAAATCACACATCTTACACACTACTTACATGCTGAGAACACCACCTTTTCCTTTTCTTCTACAAATAGCGTATTTGAGCTGTCTAGATATCTTGTATTTTAAAGAAACATCACACAGAAAATGAAACTACCTGCAGACTGAATCATTACAGTGCACTGAAGAAAGGAAAACAACATGGGTATTTCTGTCACTAGGTGCCTAAAGCCCTTTTCAGGTTAAAAGCCTTCCTAGAATTCATCATAAATACTCCTGCGCCACTGTCACTACCCACTCATGCCTTCAAACTGTATATGTCTGCATCTGCTAACAACTACAGAATACATGATGTGCATGCATGTTCCTGACAATTCTGGCTGCAAAATTACATACACATCTCATCATGAAGCAGCTTGCAAGTTTCATCAAGGACCTTATCTTTAGTTTATATCCAGACTTGTATTAAGTTATCCAATAGTTTGAAAGTAAAGCTCTTGAATGATGATTCTTACTACTAAGATCATCATTAACAAACTCTTAAATCCATGAATCTTTGTGAACTACATGAAATGAGAAAAAAAAAAAAACAGAAAGTCCTAACAAAGCTGATTTTTTATTTATTTATTTATTTATTCTGGGGGGGGTGTTATTTCTAGCTCATTTCCTGGGGCTTCAGAAAAACCTGCTAGGTTTTTCCTAGTTTGCTAGTTAGATGTGAAATTAATTAAATGTTCGGTGTTCTGTTTTCCTTACGCAGATATATTTACTGAAGCGATCAATTTTTTCTTTGTGTATTTTACTGCATGGTATTTGGAGAAGAAATGATCTCTCAGTACAAGGTTTTGGTCATATCCTTTGTAAAATACTGATAATACAAATATTGTTCTGAGAGTAATCTTGAAGTGCAAGGGTACATATACATAATTATGAACCTACTGGTATTTGATGTAAAAGCCTTCAGTCTTTCTTACTGAGAACACAGTAAGTTTGATATTCAAATAGCTGTTACGGAATATCTTGATATATAACAACATATACCAAGAGGTGATATGAACTGCCCGATTTGATATATGTCAATATAATAATGTCAATAAATCAGTAGACTGAATTTATTTTTCCATAATTTAAGCAATCTAATCAGGAAATAGAATAAAAATCTCAGAAATAGCAGGACTATGAATTCTAGTCAGCAAGTATACCTCAAAATTCCATTCTCCTTCCAATTTTTCTCTATGCTTCAGCAATTTGTAGTTTTTATTACTGTCACTGCCTCTTGTAACTCATTCTGTCAGTTGCTTCTTGCAAATCATTCAGCTGTCCTGTAGCTTATTCCTAAATTCAGTAATAAAAATATCTACAACATACTTTATTTCACTGCATTTTGCTGTAGACGTTGCACTGTGTATGCATAACACAACATTACCTTCTACAGATGCACATCTTTGTATGTGGCTTGTTGCCATTTGGAGTCCAACTAGGTTACAGAGCTGCTAACTGCAGTTAGGAGGTCAAACCTACTGACATTATTTTCTTTACTAGAAAGATTGCAACTGTTTTTCTACTTGCCATGAACATCTCATTCCTATTAATAAAACTTGCTGTGTTCTCCCTTTAAAAGATACCTACTGTAAGTGGGAACACACTGTCAATGAGACAGACAAATGTGTAATGAGTTCAATATAAAAACAAAATGCATTAAAGACAGTAGGCTCTAAAGTGAGTGAAGAACAGAATTACAAATTAATATACTTCTCAGTTTACATTACACAGATCTGAGTTTAACTCTAATAGCTCTGTGTGAATATACATGCGCTGATGTTATATAATTAGTAGTAGTGATCAGGGTAATAATTAATCTGTCCAACAGCTCTGACACATGCTGAAATTTCATTACTTGCAAATACCTAAGAATATTATAAACAATATAATATACGTTATAAAATGATATTGTTTGTGTAATATATATTATAAATACAAATTTTTAATATAAATTAAGTATGATTTTACCATTTAATTGCACAAATTAAGAGAAACATACCTGTAGCACTTCAGATCCTCTCAGAAATTATGTGGAGGTACAAAACAAATATTTAATTTTCATTACCTCTCATTCAACGTAGCCTTTCAAACACAAGAATATTCACCTCCATTCTTGTTCAGCAGATTTCATGGCAAAGTCAGCTGCATGTCCAAAGCATAAGTCACCTTTGGTTGCTGAAATGTTCTAGTTCATTGAACTACACTAGAAGTTTCTTTTGGCTGCAATGAAAATGTTGCAAAAACTGGTAAAGATATGGAGAAAACAGAATGTAAACAGTAGTAGGTATTTCTTTAAAATTCAGTCCCTTCAAAGAAAAGGATTGCTTGGTTAAAAGACAGTTTACATGTTTCCAAATACTTCAACAGGATTTTTCTCAAACTAAGTTCTGTTCAAGCAATTTACTCATGTAGTTCTTAGAGACAGGAAGCAATAAGGGCTTTCAAATATATTTACCAAATATCCCTCTGCAACAAGAATGATTTACGGCTTGTTCACACACCATTTTTCAGAAGCAGCTGTGTGAACTGAAGACATTGCCATCGCACCCACTGCCAGCTGCTTGCTCATGCCAAAAGTTACCGCACCCTCAGGTCTGCCTGGGTTCTACTGCTCTTGTTCTTCTCCAGCCTACTGCAGCCAGAATAAGAGAACAGCAGCCCACCAGTTAAGCCTCCTTTTCTAGGCCAAAGGCAGGCTCTTATTGCTCAAAACACTATGCAAGGAAACTTGATGGAAATCACTGGCTTTCAGCTGCGAGGTGGTGCTTCACAGTACCAGTCAGTTGTGAAAGGCAAGTGAAACTGCTTCACATAAGACCTTGAGTTAGGAACTTCATGTCTGATTTTCTGTAATTGTGTCATTATGTGATACAATACAACAAGCAAAGGCTTTGAGCAGATAAAGACTGTGTCTGAAAAAACATTGCTGTGAATTTAAAAAGAACAATTAGTATTGCACTAATTGCTCTTTTTCTGCAGTTGAATAACATGGAAATAAAGCAATTATTGAAAATGAAAACATCTGCAACTTATCACAGAAACTTTTCAAACTTTACTGATGCATATGGTATGTAAAAGGGTGTTTGGATAAACACACTATATCCTATTTTTCTTTACAAAATAAAAATGAACAAACTAAACTGGGGAACGCATAGGTTTGATTAACTAATTATCTCCAGTTAATATTAAATGCGGTATTCTGTTAATTTGCAACATGAGATTGAAAATTATTGTACATAATTTTCACATGACAAAAGCAGTGAATAATGGGACAAGAATATGAATATTGGTCAGATAAGGGTCACAAATATGAGGCCAATATTTCCAGAATGCATTAGAATGATAAAAGTGGGAAAGTCATCCTACTCTTCTGACATTTGAAGGCCTCGGGGAAGACCTACAGCCTTGTATAGCATAAACTATTCTGAATTATTTCATCACAAACATACAGAATGTCCCTTGTGGTTTTTAAACTAAGCACTTGCTCACACTTCTCTTTTATCAGAGACGTCCATGTTGCTTTCAAATGGACAGGAAGGATTAGCAAATTAGCATCCTTGATCATAAATTTTGCAAGTAAGAAGGTTTGAAAAACAACAATGAAAGTGTAGAATAATTGCTTAATCTTCAAAATAAAAGACACCATGAGAACTCGAAAAATTTAAAGGACTACCATAAGGAAAGAAAAATTTTCTATGTTCTCTGCCCTGTAAGTTAATACCTGATTTTTTTTTTCTTTAAAAAGAATTTAAGATACAAATCATCCCTTCTACTTAAAAGGAGAAATAGTAAATGGAAGTGAGTTAATGACGAAAATTGAATAATTTCCTTTATGATTTCTATCAATTGCTTATTGAGATGTACCTGTTTCACATTACCCAAGTCACTGTTGAACAAGAAAATAGACTAGATGATTTTCTCAGTTGCCCTGTTTTAATAGATAAAAAATTAAACGTGTGTTTTTTATTAATAATAAATTTAATAGTATTATTAAAAATTCATAATCTGGTAATGAAAGAAAAAAGTGACTTAAATATTTCACAGATTTGCATCTTTTTCATTTAAAAATATAATAAATTTGGTGAAGGTCTATTTTAGATCATTACAGACAGAATTCCTCAGGAATAAAAGTCATAAGTGAGGTTTGCAAGTGGAACTTCTAGTGTTTTTTTTTTGCCTTAAGCAATGCATAGAACAGCAAAGAAACACAAATGAAATTAAATAAAATGGTCGGCAAACACCTTAGAATTCTATATTATTTTTTTGTATGAATTCCTAAGATTGTACAAATATGCAAGTGTTACAAAAGATCTTGTAAAATGGGTGTAACAGAATGTAAGCATCTGTAAAGTAAGTTCAGCAGTGGAATATCATCATTATGCATATATTTTATGAAGGGTATGATGAATGCATTATGTACTATAATACAATGCTTTGGAATGGTAACACAAACCATAGAGAGACGGGGCAAAAAGAAACAAACCAACAGGGTGACTGTAAACAAGCCATTGACCCAAATGCAATGGTAATCCAGACATTGTCACAAGAAGTGCACTGATAAATGATTTCCTCAGACTTTTTTCATTGTAAGTAACAAGGTATAAGTAGTGAAAGAACTATTTTCACTCAATATATTAAAAAATTCTGAATGTATATGCTACAGTAAGAGCGTGAACAAAGTCCATTTACCAGAGTTACAGGAAAACTACAAAATCATGGGGAATCCTTCCAGTGTTTTATTAATTTTTTGCCTAGTTACATTTTTCCTCCCTCCTAATCCATTACATGTAATGAACACAAAATTACTAGAGGATGTAAGCTATAGGCTCCAGCTACTTATTTCTATATGGTAGTGTTTATGCCCTCATAAAAATGCAGAAGGGTTTATATGTTCTGACTTTGTAGTTCAGTTCAGTTTACTCATCTTCACTCTAAGAATGAAAGCCATATTTACTGAGAAACTATATTTGGTATTTGAATAGTGAACAACAGAACTGAAGCTAGATGAGATTTATATTGATAATTAAATTATTGTATAATATATGATATTATAAATATATGAATAGTTTTATATCAATAATTAAGCTTTTAAATTATAAATAAAATTAATTATAAATTAATAAACTAGTAAATTTATGATAAATAAATACAATTAAATTTTACTTCTCAGAGTACATTAGGTTATGTTTAACTTAAAATGGATTGGTTAATATCTTCGGTCCTGTAGTTGTTGAATTAAGTTTGCTACATGTAGTCCACTTTAGAAAAACCTCATCTTTTAACAGGTGGTAAATTTAAAGGACTAGAACTTAATCTATTTCTAAAACAGTAGTAGCCAGCTAATATTTTCATATTTTGCAATCCCCTTTTCAATCCATGTACTTAGGGAAAGCAAGATCAGTTGCTCTGCTAAACAAATCAAATACTCATCTTACTTTTTCAAAGAAAAAAAGAAATGTGTTTTGGTTGTATTTTCTTTATTTTGAGATATGTAACTTAATAGTACAGAAACAAAGTGGTAGCACTAGGTAGCAAAATACCTATCAGCTCCCTGTATTCAGAAGAACTAGCTACATACAGGAAAAATGTCTTCTGTGCCTTTTACAACTTTACATTGAGGTTACTAAACTCAGCCAATCACTCAGAGTATCATTCTTTTATTAAGGATTAAGTTTCAACCATGGCAACTGTATAAGACACTATCTGAGAAGATGATTCATTCTTCTATGACTAAAAATCTCAAATGAGAATTTTAGGGGGCCAGAAGAAACCTATAAAAGATAACTAATTTATTAATGAAAGACATCTAACCTTAGGATGTATAGCTGTAGCATATGGCAGATGTATTACTCTTATTACAGTTTTTTAGCTAAAAAAAAAAAAAAGGAAAAAAATAACATAAGCAGAGCAAATTTCATACTGTCATAAATTGACTTGCAATATTTACTGATACATATATACTGTGAGCTATACCCAAATCTAAAAGGATTACTTGGCTCTCTTTGTATGTTTGCCAGTGACAACAGTTTTTGCATCTTTCTGCACTTTAACCTTTCCTTTATCTTATCCGAATACTTAAGTATTACATTTTGCACAGTGGGAAATATCAAAATTTCAGCTATCTAGAAAAGACTTAATCTACAATTTTAATGCAATTAGATTATCATTTAGAGCTAAAGATATATATGGGTGTTAATTAGGATGCTTGCAAACAATGGAAGCAGACATCTATATCAGTGGATCTGATCAGTACTTACATACTAAAAATACATACATAAATATACAAAAATGTATATTTATTTTTCAGTGGTTGGTACTGGGTCTAATTCTGTTACAATGTTTTCATCAGTGACATGCATGAATTGATAGAATCCACACTAAAACACAAAGCTGGGAGGAGTAGATAGCACACCAGTAAGCTGTGCTGCCATTCAGTGAGACCTAGGCAGGCTGGAGAGTTGGGCAGAGAAGAACATAATGAGGCTCAGCTAGGACAAGTGTAGAGTCCTATACCTGGAGAGGAATAACTGCACATATCAGTACAGGTTAAGAACTGACCTGCTGGAGAGTAGCTCTGCAGAAAAGGACCGGATGTCCTGGTAGACAACCAGTTGGTCATGAGCCAGTAGAATTTTTGTGGCCAATAGTATCCTAGGGTGCATTAAGAAGAGCATGGCCAGCAGGTCAAGGGAAATGATCCTCCTCCTCCTCCTCCTCCTCCACTCTGCCCTGGTGAGGCCACAACTGGAATACTGTGTTCAACTGTGGGCTCCCCCAGTTCAAGACAGACAAAACTTCTAGAGAGCAACCAGAAAAGGAGCACAAAGATGAGCGGCCTGGAGGAACTCCTTCATGAGAAAAAGGGTGAGAGACCTGGGACTGCTCAGCTTGGAGAAGTCTGAGGGAGGATTTTATCAACACTTGTAAATACCTAAAGGGTGGTTGTGAGTCAAGGGGGATGGGCCAGGCTCTTTTCAGTGGTGCCCAGCAACAGGACAATGGGCAATGATCACAAGCCAGAATACAGAAGATTCCATCTCAAGACATCTCAGCCAACTCCTATGATTCTGTGATATCTCTGAATCCACTAAGAACACTGAAGTATTAGTTGTGTATTATTAATATTTCTATTATAACATCTTAATTCATAGATTTCCATGGAATGAGATTCTACTTATATCTAGTTCCTCAGAATCAGAAGTCTGAACTCTGTATACAAGCATAAAAACATCAAGACTGAAATATGAATGCAATTATAGTCACAGTAAAAGACTAAAGACATTGCTGAGTAATATAGTGAATCTAGCCATACTGAATAGTTGCAGAACCCACTCTTCTCAGCCGAAGCTTACTAAAAGCATGTGGAAAAGCTGTTCTTTTGGCTTCTTCGTGTTTGTCATGCAGTTAAATAATTTGAGTTTGCAGAGCTATTCATTCATCTTCTCTCAGAAGAGATAAATTCATTTCAAAAAATACTTAAGTTAATTTCTTCAAATACTGCATATGGGAAAATCAAAGGAGTAGACTGGAGGAAAATAAAAGCAGAATGAACAACCCTCCTAGTTAGTAAAACTTCACAGGACATAAGCCTTCACTCGCACTCAATATTTGTAACATTAAATCAGAAAGGAGGATTTCCAATATTTTCTGATTAAAATGATGCAGCATGCTTTTCAGTACCTACCAATAAAGTCTGTGTTGTCTTTTTAAAGCTATTCAAACCCTTCTTGAATAAGATCTTTGTCTCTCTATTTGTTACAGCGGTTATTTTACTAAGGGGAAAAAGGGGCCCACAAAGAATTAAAATACAGAAAACACGTAAAACTTCTGCATACAGTATGTTCATACTGTTTTTCCATTTTAGAATTTCTTAAGATGTACAAATATCATCTTGAAGACATCTATTTTAGTTCCTTCTTTAGGGAGAAGTATAAACAATGAGTCAAGAATGTTCCAAGCCAGAGATAGAATGTATTTTATAATTCTTCAGAGTATTTCACAGTATGGAAGATTATTAATAGCACGTTAAGCAGTGAGAAGTACCATCAATTAGTTTACATCCTGTATGTAAGCACTCAGCAGAATTAATGTCTGAACAAAAAAAAAAAAAAAAACCCACGAAACTACAAATGAGCATTTGTATCAAATCCAGTCTACCTCTCAATCATGCAAATAACGGAATTTCTTAAATCCAAATATCTTATAGTCCCCAGAAATTTCTTCTCCTTTTTCAACAGATCAATAAAATTTATAAGTATCTTGCTGGTTTTTAAGTGGATGCCTTGAAAATCATTTTTTGTTAAATTTTGCTAGGTTTGCCTTAGTTATATGAATTATTAGAGATGGGCTAGGGCATATGTATATTTCCTGCTAGTGCATATGCATAAGAAATATTAAGCTAACTCTAGAGGGCAGAAAAAATTTCTTTTAAACACTGGTTATACAAAAAAAAAAAAACTGTGTATTTTAACAGTTGATCTCATAATCAAAACACTTGTTGATAAGTGCATATAATCAACAAATATACAGAGCAGTTAGGTTAGTATCTACAGAGTATATAACTAAATGACTATCACAGTAGAAAAGGATAATCAAAAATAAATGAAAACACTCACCCATGCCCTGGGCTTACAGGAAAACTCCAAAGGAAGAAATCTCCAGGAAAAGATCCGGCCTTAATGGCAGCCAGCCTTAAAAGGAGTCTAGGAGAGGTGGAGCCAGGCCACCCCTTCCAGTCACACAGGTGAATTGCTTTCACCTGTGTTCCCCTAGATGACTCAGTGCTTGCCTCCGGCAATCAATCAGAGGTTCAGGCCGTGATTCAAAAGTTTGCATAAAGATGTTAGGAGGAAATTTCTGTAATCATTCATTTTGAGGTTCCAAGAAATTTCTTTTTTTTTTTCAGATAAATGAGCATAGAGTATTATTAGAGACTCCATTCAGGGTTAGAGACATTTATTTTGTGAAATGTTGGTGTTATATTCCTCTTCAGACTTAATCCTTTATCTGTCAAAAGGTGACAGTGTAGATAAAGAACAATCAAGAATCTAGATACAGTACCAATGAGCAATAGTGACCAGTGTAGAATTAGAAATAATTTTTAGTTATCACTCTGGCTAATGAATTAGTTCTTTGGCATCTACATTCTACATTGATTTGCTTTTCATTTTGTTAGCATACAGATTGTTGTGGATGGTGTGTGCTTTATAAAAGTAAGAATTAGAACCACTAACCTTTTTCAATCTAATTCACAAGAACCACTAGAAAGGAGGGATTTTTTATCCATCCAATTCTCAAATACATATGCATGAAAAATCTAATAATCCATGCTCAAAACATGCTAACACAGTACATTTCAGATAGGAATGAAGTAACATTCATGAAGGAAGGTTATTCTGCCATGATAATTCATATAAACCTATTGTCTGCACAGTAATGATCCTATGGTCTAATCTCCGGAAATGATCTGCCCCAGTTCTTTCAAACCCTGATCCACACTCTGAAACAGTAAACTCTTGCATATATAGCAAGGCCATGAATTATCAATTCCAAGTTACTTTCAGTGACTCAAATGGAAAAATAAATAATAAAGACTATAACTATCAACATATACAGAAGATAGCCTCAAGTATAGGTATTTCATTCCAGTTTCAGTTTCAGACACAGACATTTGTTTTGAACTTGCTGTAATATATTCTTTTCTTAATATACATCTTTTCATTGAAATACATTGTTTTAGGAAATACAATCTATAGTACTACTTCATAAATTTTATTTTGAAATATATTTGCAAAGCTCTGTATGAATAAATGTAAAACAAGGAATCAACTCTATACTCCTCAGTGTGCATTTCTAGTCCATCTTTCAAACACAAAAAAATGTACAGATTCTATTAAATTTAACTATAGAATCACAAAATCATAGAATGGCCAGGGTTGGAAGGGACCTCAAGGATCACGAATCTCCAACTGGAGGTGCTCCAGTCCCCTGATCATCTTTATGGCTCTCCTCTGGACCCTCTCCAACAGCTCTCTGTCTTTCCTGTACTGGGGGCTCCAGACCTGGACACAGTACTGAGATGGGGCCTCACAAGGGCAGAGTAGAGGGGGACAATCACCTCCCTGTCCCTGCTGGCTACCCCTCTTCTGATGCAGCCTTTCAATATCTAAAGGGAAAGGGACAAGGAGAAATGGTTTGAAGTTGAGGGAGGGAGAGTCTTGCTCTGCCCTCACAGTGGGGTGGGATTTACTGCCCTGGTCTCCACCTAGAGGTTTAGAGATATGGGAATAGAATAAGCAAAGGTCATTCACTAAAAATGTACACACTAATAGAAAAAAAAGGAACTACGACAGCAAAAGACAATAAACATTACAATGAGAACAATTCCAAAGCACAGAAACAACACACTCTTGATGAAAGCTCAACTGGTACACAACTATAGAGACTGAACAGGTCATCAGCGTCTAAAATTACTCAGAAAAACAGTGGTCTTGGGTCTTGGGTCTTGAACAAACCTAAAAAATGTCAACAAACTATAGTATTTGTGCCAAGGTTGAACTATCTAAATAACACAGCAATAAAACTCCTTTGCAAATATGCTGAGAAAAGAATTATACAATATTTTTGCAATTGTTGTAAATAGACACAGATACCAAAACTCACAGAGAAAAAAATATCCTAAGCTCCTATCACATTTAAAATGGAATGGTAACAGAATGGGGAAGTGTGCAAGTGCCACTAAAGGCTGTTCAATTAATTCTCTATGTAGGTCCCAGTTCTGATCTGAATTATTAGAAAAATAGAAAATTGCATGCCTTTGTTTCATCTTCTCTAAATATTCTCGTTGCAAACGATGTACATATATATATATATATGAATCATAGGATAGTTTGTGTTGGAAGAGATCTTAAAGGTCATTTTAGTTTCAATCCCCCTGCCAAAGGCAAAATTGCAACCCCCTTAATCAGGCTGCCCAGGGCCCCATCTAACCTACCATTCAAGGCCTCTGGGGATGGGGTATCCACAATTCTCCGAGCAACCTGTTCCAATGACTCACCATCACGTCATAGCTTCTGAGTAAAGAATTTACTCCTAATATCTACACTAAATCTCCTCTCTTCCAGTTTAAAACATTTCCCCCTTATCCATTCTCTACTGGATTGTGTAAAAAGTCAGTGTCCCTCCTTTTTATAAGCTCCCTTCAAGTACTAGAAACCTGAATGAAGTCTCTCTGGAATCTCCTCTTCTTCAAGCAGAACAATCCCAGCTTCCTTAACCTTTCCTCCTAGAAGAAGTGCTCCAGCCCTCAGAAAATCCTTGTGGTCCTCCTCTGGACCCACTCCAACAGCTCCATGAAAACACTCTGATTAATTCAGAATGTAATTTTCTTGGAAGACTTTAGCTTTACCAAAATTTCACTATGTGTGTGGATTTTAATAATCCTCATTTCTTTGGTCCACAGTATCTGAAAAATTTTACCTGGGAAAAACACAATTCTGGTGGAGTATTAAATATTGCTAGGGCGAGGCAGCCAACTCCGCACCTCAAGACTATCTCCACGAAGAGGGAAATAAGAGTGATTATCATAGGCAAGTCCCTTCTTAGAGGAACAGAAGGCCCCATATGTTGGCCTGACCCTACCCATAAGGAAGAGTGCTGCCTTCCTGGAGCCTGGGTCAGGGATATTTCTAGGAAATTTTCTAGTATGATTCTCCCCTCTGATTATTATCCTTTATTGATAGTTCAGGCTGGCAGCAATGAAGTTGCAGAGAGAAGCTTGAGGATTGTCAAAAAGGACTTCAGGGTACAGGGACTGGTTAGTGGACAAGGTGGACATACAGGTTATATTTTTCTTTATCCCTTCAGTGGCAGGGAAGGATACTGAGGAAAACCCATCTCATAAACACATGGCTGAGTGGCTGGTTCAATTGTAATTAGTTTGTGGGTTTGTTATTTTTTTTTAACCATGGGGCAGTTTACTTGGTGCTTGGCCTGATGTCTGCTGATGGATCTTACCTATGGATCCTAGCTCAGGAGAAGGACTAGTGGGAGATGTGGAGGTTGGGAACTGTCTCAGGTCCTTCAGTCTCAAGTCCTATGTCCAGAAATAGTTTTTATCAATTAAATCTGAAGTCTCTTATGTACATACATCCTGTACCTTTACTGGCCATTAGGATTAGATTACTGAAGTTGTGGTCAGGGAATTGGACATGATATTACATTCATCTTGTCTCCTTAGTAAAGACTATAAATTTTCATACAAGCTCTACTTCTGTCCCAGCAGAAGACTTGGTCAAATAAATGAGATTGTACACATAAGAATTTTAAGGAGTGTAACAGAACAGGATATAGGCTTTAAAGACACTGACTACGAGCATAACCACAACTATATCAAAGAGCATTCATTATACATTCTCATTCATCTCAGAGAAGTCAACTTTAGTGCATGTCAGTGCATCCTTTTTTCCTGACAGTTGCAACCTTCTTTTCTTTGATCTCTAACCTTGGAAGATCAAATTTTACAAAATAGTTGCTGAAATACAGTCTATCAGTCTGCTATGAGATTCAGCCATAAACCTCCAGATAATAAACAGAAATTTGACAAACCCCAAATCTACCAAAAAATTTTGTGTATGTGCATTTGTTCTCATTCTCTGCTTACTGAGGATGTATTTTGCTATCTTTGAAGCATGTGTGAACCTTGACTCCTTCCACTTGTTGGCCTTGTTCCCTAACTAATCTAAATACTAGATGGCTTCCAGAGACGGGTCCTGGATGTACATCAGGTAAAATTACAGTGTAGGCAAATTTTTATCCTCTTTATAATCATATTAATTAAGTTATTCAGATAAAGTCTATGTTTTGTGTTTTTTTTTTTTACTTCTCTGATCGCATTTTTGTAGCTATGTGGACAAAAATAATCTGTTTCTAAAATACTGTAAACAAATCAGAAATCACTATTTCTGTTTCACAGTGATAGCACTATGACTGTGCAAAATGGCCTATTACAAATTCTCCATTACAGTTCATCTGTGAAAGAAGCTGACTTGAGTATTTGCATAGTTTGTGCATAGAGGAAGCCTTCAGGATAAAGAAACAAAACACACTTTACCAGCATTTGCAGTGAAGGTTTCTCCCACGACTCAATAAGTAAATCAGATAAAGAAAAGACATTATTAATTCAGGAGAGTCACAATAAACTGTTCATTCAGAAGACTTTCAGACAGTGGATCCTGAATGCAAAGAATGAAAAATAGTCGAGATTTAATAACAAAAAGTAATATTTAACGTTTTATAATCAGGTATATATTAGTCCAAGTGTATTTCTAGAATAAGAGTAATTAAACTTCACCATGCATTAAATATGAGTAAGAAGATGGATGAGTTAACTATGAATACAGGGTTTTAAACTTCATGCTTTTTAACTGAGTAACTTGAAAGGATACTGAATTATTGAAGCTCTAACATCATTACTGCCAGACTCAAGCTTCCACAATGCAGTAGATGTTATAATGCAGACATTTGGTGGTTCCCTGGCCTAAGACTGCTTGATTTAAACAAGCTTATTTCACTTTCACTTCAAAATGACACGTCTCTTTGCAGTTTAAGTGAGTGGTTCTGAAATTGAACTTGCAGCAAGCTAAATGAGTGTCTTCTCTTTTGCATCACCTATTCATGTCTTAGAGTCATTACAAGGCTTGCACTGTTAACAGTTATGCCAAATGTTGGAATTATAAAAAAGTGACTGGAAACTGATGGATAAAATTTAGGTGTCTTAATTTAAAAATGTAAAAAAAAAAAAAATTAGAAGGCGTTCAAAAATCAAGTGAAATTTCCAAACATTTTGCATCAGTACAGTCAAAAAACAAAAAGAAAACCAAAAACATCTATTTAACTAGATTTCTTGAATGTAAGATAAAGTATTGATAAAGTATATGACCTAGTTGCTATTACTGAAACTTGGTGAGAGCACTCCCATGACTGGAGTGCTGTGTTAGATGGCTACAAGATCTTCAGACAGGATAGATGAGGAAGGAAGGGTGGTGGAGTGGCCCTTTATATTAAAGACTGTTTTGATGTTGGAGAGCTTGGGGTTAGGAATGATAAAGTTGAGTATCTGTGGGTAAGGATCAGGGGAAGACCTGTGAGGGCGACATCTTGGTGGGGTCTGTTACAGACTGCCTAATCAGGATGAAGAGATGGATGAGGCGTTCTACGAGCAGCTTGCGGAAGTTGCACAATCGCCAGCACTCATTCTCGTAGGAGACTTCAATTTCCCTGATAAGTGTTGGAAATATAATACAGCACAGAGGAAACAGTCCAAGAGGTTTCTAGCATGTGTGGAAAAGCTTCCTTATGCAGCTGGTAGGAGATCCTACCAGGGGTGATGTCCTGCTAGACCTGCTCTTCACTAACAGAGAAGAACTAGTGAGAGATATGAAGGCTGGGCACTGTCTTAGGCAGAGTAACCATGAAACTGTAGAATTCTCTATTCTTGGAGATGTCAGAAGGGTGATTAGCAAAAATACTATCTTGAACTTATAGAGGGTGGACTTTGTCCTGTTTAGGATGCTCGTAGCACGGGTCCCTTGGGAGTTGCTCCTTAAGGGTAAAGGGGTCCAGGAAGCCTGGACGTTCCTTGAGATGGAAATCTTAAAGGCGCAAGAACAGGCTGTCCCTGCATGCTGTAAGGTGAGCCGTAGGGGAAGAAGACCACTGTGGATGAGCCAGAACTATTATTGAGACTCCAGAAGAAAAAGAGAGTCTTTGTGCTCTGGAGGAAGGGATGGGCTACTTAGAGAGATTACAAGGAAGTTCCTAAGATATGCAGGGAGGAAGTTAGAAAGGCAAAAGCCCAACTTGAACTCAGACTTGCCACTGAAGTAAAAGAGAATAAATCCTTTTATAAATATATCAATGGTAAGAGAAGAACCAGGGACAATTTCTACCCTTGATGCAGTGGGGAATGTGACCACTGAAGATAAAGGAGAAGGCTGAGGTCCTCAACACCTTTATTATCTGCCTTTAATAGGCAGATCACTTATCCTCAAGACACTTTACATCCTGAATGCTGGAAGCCTGGAATGCTACACAGAATACACCCCCAGTGATTCAGGTGGAGACAGCTAGAGAACTCCTCCTCCATCTGGACTGCCACAAGTCCATGGGACCAGACGGGCTTCATCCTAAGGTACTGATGGAGCTGGCAGGGGTGATGACCAAGCCACTCACAGCCATCTACCAACACTCCTGGTTATCTGGAGAGGTCCTAGAGGACTGGAGGCTTGCTGATGTGGCTCCCATCTACAAGAAGGGCCATAAGAAGGATCCAGGGAACTACATGCCAGTCAGCCTGACCTCCGTACCAGGGAAAGTTATGGGGCAAATTATTTTGGGAGAGATTACATGGCATGTGTGTGGTGTCCAGGGTATCAGGTCCAGCCAGCATGGGTTTATGAAAGGCAGGTCGTGCTTGACCAACCTCATCTCCTTCTACGACTGGGTGACCAGACAGGTAGATGAGGGAAAGGCTGTTGATGCAGTATATCTAGACTTCAGCAAAGACTTTGACATGGTCTCTCACAGTATTCTTCTGGGGAAATTGGCTGCCCATAGCCTGAACATGTATACTCTTCTTTGTTTAAGGAACCTTCTAGAGGGCCGTGCCCAGCAGAAAGTGGTGAATGGAACTAAGTCCAGATGGCAATCCGTTACAAGTGGTGTCCCCCAGGTGTTGGTACTGGGGCCCATCTTGTTTAATATCTTTATTGATGACCTAGATGAAGGGATTGGGTGTACCCTCAGTAAGTTTGCAGATAATATCAAGTTGGGAGGTGGTGTCAATCTGCCTGAGGGTAGTGGGGCCCTTCAGAAGGATCTAGATAAGCTGGATCACTGGGCTGAGGTGAATGGGATGAGGTTCAACAAGGCTAAGTGCTAGGTCCTGCACTTTGGCCACAACAACCCCATGCAGTGCTGCAGCCTTGGGACTGAGTGGCTGGATAACTGTGAAGAGGAAAGGGACCTGGGGGTGTTCATCGATGCTTGGCTGAACATGAGCCAGCAGTGTGCCCAGGTGGCCACGAGGGCCAATGCCATCCTGGCCTGCATTAGAAATAGTGTGACCACCAGGAGCAGGGAGGTGATCACCCCTCTGTACTCAGCACTGCTGAGGGTGCACTTTGAGTACTGTGTTCAGTTCTGGGCCCCTCAATGTTGAAGCCCTGGAACGTGTCCAGAGAAGGGCAATGAAAGTGGTGAGGGTTCTGGAGCACAGGTCTTATGAAGAGCGACTGAAGGAGCTGGGATGGTTTAGTCTGGAGAAGAAGAGGCTCAGGGGAGACCTCATTGCACTCTACAACTTCCTGAAGGGAGGTTGTGATGAGGAGGGGTTTGGCCTCTTCTCCCACACAACAAACAGGACCCAAGGAAATGGCCACAAATTGTATCAGAGGAGGTTTAGGTTAGACATGAGGAAAAACTTTTTCTCTCAGAGAGTGGTCAGGCAGTGGAATGGCTGCCCAGGGAGGTGGTGAAGTCACCACCCCTGGCAGTGTTCAAGAGGTGTCTGGATGAGAAGCTATGAGATATGGTTTAGTGCTTGTGGTAGCAATGGTTATGGGAGGACGGTTGGACTAGGTGATCTTGAAGGTTGTGTCCAACCCTGTGATTCTATGATTCTATTTAAATGTTGGAACACTTTTACTGCATACAATTATACAGGCCATTGCTGGTAGAATTTTTGCCTAAACAATGTAACAGATTTCTCTTTCCTAGTATATTCAGTACATTCAGATCAGTTTGTTCTCCTTTGGAAAAGTAGAAACATTTCTTTCACTGCTAGTATCACTAATACTTCAGCATATACAAAGGTCCTTTATTCAAATTACTGACTATATACCCCAGATAAGCCAGTATTTGATTCTAAGACGTATAGGAAAGTAAAGAATAAATATACCAATAAGTTTTCAATGTATAAATGAAGTAAAGGCTTCAATTTAACTTGCTATATAAACCAAGGCTTTGCTTGAAGGCAAATTTCATTTTGTATCTTTCCTGTTTGCATAATTATGCCTTTGCTTTACCAGTATATGTATTACTGTTATAAAGTACTGCGTATTTGATGCTTGCCCATGGCTATGCAGAGATCTCTGCTAATGGAAGGTTGAACAGCATTAGGACCACATTATAAATAGCAAGTTATATTTAAGGTCTCAATTGGGAACTTTTTGTCTTATTTCCCTTTGCAATTTGCTAACCCTAATTTTCAAAATATTTCCCACTGTTCCAAAAGCGTAGACCCTATAAATGTCTACAGATGATGAAGAATGGGTCATGTTAGTAAAGTGACACTTGCACTATTTCTTTTACAAATTTTGTTACACAGTCCATTTAACTTCTTGACTCAAATGTTTTGAAATGCCAACAATATGATTATACAAGTGATTAGTATGCAAAGTATTCTGAGATAACCAGAATCCCTTGGTTCTTCATTTCAACTGCTGGACCTTTGATCATCCTTGTGGCTGGCCCTCCTCTGGACCCATCAAATGTTAAAAAAGCAGTGAAACTGACAGCCTCACTATATAAAAATCTGGAAGTTTCTTCAAAGATTTCTGTCATTCTTAAAGGAGCTACCAAATGAAAAGGATACCACCATGGCTAAATCAAGAAGAATTGTGAAATTCAATTATTTAGATAGAAATTAAAAGGATCAAATTTTATACCCGTTTTTATTTCATCTCAGAAATTAGAGCCTGCTTAAAGACCACAATAGAACACACACATGCCTGCATTTCTTCCCTTACTCTTAAACTGGATCACATAGTACACATTATTTGAAATGGGAAAAAAAAAAACAGCTCATAAAAGATCAGTGGATCTGGATTATGAGCTGCATATTTACATGTATGACTTGGAATTTCATTCATAGGAACAAGTAACATTCCAGAACATGAGTGGCTTTTCATCAGAGCCCTGACTTAAAGAAACAGGCTTCACATAAAAGCATGATTTAATTCCATTGGATGTTTTCCTGCCTAAGAGTCAGGACTGGTGTTGGTGAACTACATAGAAATCACAATATCAGATTTAGTATATGCAGCCAAAACACTTACATGCTGTACGAATCCAAGGGAATGATGTATCATGTAGGGTAGCTTGTTCAGGTGTACTGAGTGATCACTTCAAGCAAATCTGTGATTCTCTTTTGACACTGTTATATTAAGGGGGCATGTGTAGATATTAATTGCACATTCAAAGAATCCTACTGTTTACACTTAAGATACAATAAAGCAAAATATAAATAAAAAGAAGCAGCGATTATTTTTGGTCAAAATATTTCAACTTCATTTTTACCTTAGCTTCCCAACAACTACTAATTGAAACTCTAGTATGCAGAAGTAATCTAGTTCTCTCAGATTACTCTCAGGATAAAATGATTTTCTGCTGGAATATGCTGCTACGATAAGCAGCAATCAACAATTTACATTTAAAATCAACAGCTGCCAGTAAGAATTTGCTGAACATTAATTTAATGATCTAATGGTGTAACCAGTATGGTAATCAGTATGGTGTATAGCAGGGTATTCTGTCAAAGGAAAAGTTGAAGTCTGGCTGCAAATATAAAGAAGACGGCCAATCACCTCCATGAAGCAAGGATGCTTATTCAATTGACAGAAGGAACAGATTTCTTTCCTCACCCCATATTATTCAGTAATGATAATATATATTTTTTTAACAGTCTCTGCTTTATTCGCAAAAGTGATTGTATACCATCTAAACGAAGAGATTAGTACACAGCATGAGGCCATAGAGAAGGAGAAGCATTTCAAACAGCTATCTGATTTTTATTCAATCTTGACCACTGTCTTGCTCTAATGTATAGGAGGGAGATGAGGTTCTTTTAATATCTGTATATCAGGCGTGAGATTAAGAAACAACAGTTCAAATGTTGGTCCAACCAGTTTATTATAAATCCTAATTAGGGAGACGGGGAAGGGAAGGAGGGTGATAGAAAAGATAGGAAAGAAACAAGAATTGCATGAAGTGAGGATAGTCACCACCAGGATCCAGCAGCGGTCCCATTGCACACCATTTCGAAGGTCCGAGGCAAAAGCAGCAGGGGGAGAGCAGCAGCAGTGTGACCAGCCTTGGGCAGCAAGCAGGTAGCAGGAAGAAGTCGCAGAGCCAATCGGGGACAAAGCAGCAGAACTCAGGTAGCAGGCCCAAGAAAATCTGTCAGCATGCAGGCATTCCGTAGTGAGGAATCTGATGGCAGACACCTTTGTACTTCTTCAGCATTGAGGTAGGACTTGCGCAGAGCAAGTTCAGGAGGGAGAGAGGCAGGTTGTGAGGCTTCTCATGGCAGAAATCTCTTCTTCTTCATGAGGAATCTGTTGCTAGAAAAACCTCATGGTTATAGGTCCCCTTTTTATCCTTCTTCTGCCAGCCTATGTGACATCCCTGGGTGCTTGAGCAAGAGTCATGTGAGTACCCCTGAGATGGCCATCTTCCTCAAGATAAAACCACACAAAAGACTGCTTCCTGGCCATTAATCTGCGGCTTATCACTCTCTTGTTGCCCTTAGCCTTGTCCATCTGCACCCCTCAGACAAAGGATTTCACAACCCTTGCCCAGGACTTGCTTGGACTTGTCCATCTGTGTCCGCAGCAAGCTTTGATACAATGATGTAAAAGAATAATCTCTTACAACCACATAATGCAGAAAAAAAAAAATGACTATTGGGGTATTCACAGAAAATAATATTATAGATGCATATGAGTATGGTGGTTTTTTCCCAATTTATTAGGCAGGAAAAAAGCCAACAGAAAATCAGCAAGATAAAAACTGTGGGCACAGTTGATCTGTCTTAGGTACGCTGCCGTAGAGAACTATTTACTAACATTCACTACATAGATATACAGGTTGTAGTTCCATGACTTTTAACCAATAGATTTGTATAAAGAGGGATATGTTAGGCTTATTTCAAAGAAAAATAATGGTTCAAATTTGCTTTCTATAAGCAGGAATCTTAGGGATCTTTTATGTAGCTAACCTGCCTTAGCCATAATATACTTGTTTAATGATGAGCATTTTTAAAATTATAGTATTTGTTTGGACAATGCTGTTAAAAATATGGTTTGAGTTCTGGGTGGTCCTGTGTGGAGCCAGGAGTTGGACTCGATGATCCTTGTGGGTCACTTCTAAGAAAGAATATTCTATTATTCTATGATTCTCCTTTTGTCTTTTTTCTGCAGGGAGTACTATTCTCCTTCAGTGAGCAATGTTTATTTCGGGGGCATTTTTCTCCTTAATACTGGACTGGCTTGAGTCCAGAAGCCTTTAGCTGTAGAAATTCAGCCTCAGTCACACATACATAAATTGTTTTGGCTAATGTTTTACTACGATTGATATTTACTTACACAGCAGAGACTAAGCCAAAGGCTGAAGCTGTGCTTCCTTCCACTTTGAAGAAAGTATAAAGATATAAACACACGTTTAATCGTAAGTCCAATAGTCTGCAGACTTCTTGAATATGAACAGATGTCTTATCATAAAACAGTTCTCTCTAAATCATTTGAGCCAATTATTATGTCCTCCTTACAGTCTTCAACTGAGTCTCCAAAAGTTTTTTATTTTTTTACACAAGTACATTAATTTTTAGTGTTTATTGAGAAAACCATTGATAAGTTTAACTCCCAAATATACTGCTTTCTACTTTTTCATCTTGAAGACGACTTGTGATTGGTATCATATCTAGAAGTTAAGCACTGTATATGTTTATAAATTAAAGTACGTACTTCCCATGGTTCCTAAGCTCTTCCAATCTCAAAACAGTGGCATATTATCCATTAAAAAATTCAAAACTTTGGACTTGATTTTTTTTAATGTTATTTGTGTGAGAAGGACAAGGAGGTCAGGAAAAAAAAAAAAGATAATATTAATATTTTGTTGCTTGAGAAAAAAAAGGTAGTAAGCTGGAGCCATCCATTATTAGAATCTTCAGTTGATTCAAAAGACAGAGAAAGTGTTTTCAGATAATCAGATAGGTTTCGATTGGAAGAGACATTGAAGATCATCCAGTTCGAACCCCCCCCCCGCTATAGGCAGGGACACCTTCTACTAGATGGTGTTCAAAGCCCCATCCAGTCTGGCTTCAGAAAACTCCAGGGTGCAGTTATTCACCTTCTTGCTGGGCAACCTGTTCCAGCATCACACCACCCTTGCAGTAAAGAATTTCTCCCTAATATCTTGTCTAAATCAATTCTCCTCCAGTTTAAAGCTATTTCCCTTCATTCTGTCAATCGTTATTTAAATAAATTCAGATTTCATATCATTTTTATTTTTATTTTTTAAGAATCTTAACAGTTGTCAATCACAAAAATAAAGTAACAGGAAATGTTGCTCCCTTTAATTTTTTAATTTTTAAAATGGTGAATTTGGATGGCTGTAATTGCTGTGTGTATCAATATATTTCTTAGTGGTGGACAAATAATTTTTCATAGAACAAAAAGTAGTTCAAGAAATCAGTGGAGGCAGGTATATATTGCTGAGAAGTTATCCTTTGTAACACACTTTGATAGTAATGCAAATTTCACATTGAATGTGTTTGACTCTACATCAGTGATTGTAAAATGAATCCCAATTTAAATAAACACTTGCTTCTCTTCTCATAAAAATAAACCTAATATTCAGATATATTGTAAGAGTGTCTTTATATAATCAAATTTCTCACACATTTTAAATTTAAGTAAGAATTATTGTTACAGAAGTAGATAGTTAAAATGGAGGAGGTAAAAAAGATCATTTCAAACAAGTCATTTGGGAAAAAAATCAGGTGAAAAAAAAAACAACATGGCATGCCAAGATACTAGAGATAAAAAAAATTAAAAAAAAAAAAATTCTTGTCCTATACAACATCTCAGATTACAATTGCCGGTAAAAGAAATAAAATTTACAAATAGATAAAATGAACTTTCATAAATGGCTAGTTTACTGTCCTTTTGTTTCTTATATCTTATATATAATTTAAATCTTGATTTCCTAAAAAATTTTTAAAATATTGAAGGAATGAAAGTGCAGTATTTTGAGTATTTAAAAGCAATACATCCATGTGCACAAGCATTAACAGACTTATCACAACTAAGTACTAAAGTACTTCTATTTGAAAAGTCTTTTCATTGACAGCAGTATAAATATACCTCTTTTTGAAACTCTTTGAGTTTCAGCATAAAATCTGAATTTAACCATCTAAAAACAAGTTTTTATCCAAATACGGATTTGAACAAAAAGAGATAAAGTAAATCCTTTGACTCAAAGAACACCTTAAATATGCAGTGCCACGTGGTACAAAGAAATAATTTAACGTGAACTGATGCTGAGAGGAGGACAAGATCAATATTTGAAGAGAGAAGAAAGTACACAAGGTGAAATAGGTTACTACAAACTCATTTTACTAATGCAGATAAGAAGGCTAATTCCCAGTGAGAATACCCTGTTACAGCAATTTTATCAACATAACAAGCAGTTTTTATACTTGATTTTATTGTTTAGTGGATTGAGAAGAACATGTAATTTGACTTCAAAATGACAACTGGATCAAAGGTAATAAGAACTCCTTTACAGAAATATCAGGGAAATCTTACTCAAATGGAGATGCTGAGAACAATGATGGGCAACATCTAGGAAAAATCAATATTTATATTCTATAAAGTCATAAATGAAATGAAAACAAATTAAAATGTATTCAGGTACTGATGCCATTCCTACACAGGTTTAGAAGCCATAGATGTATCGATTAGGAGAAACCTTTTCCTTTTTTCCTTTGCACCTCACATCTCTATTGGGTAAACTTCATTTCTAATACAAGGTACTTTCTTATTTCACTGAAATATCTATGTTATTTTGAAGAGTCATCAATTCTAGATGATCAAGTGTCTCTCCTTGTACTGCAATAATCTGTTTACACTGGGACTGAAGATATTTGATTATGACCTGCCAAATAATACTCTAACTGCACTCAGGCAACCTCACATCTAGTTGTATTCTCAAGTCATGTTTCTAAATGAGAGTAGCTGTTTTATTTTTCTAACAGAAGGCTTAAAAGAGAGAAAGATGAAGCTTTAGCTTTACCTGGTGTTTTAGAAACAGACATGAGGAAAAAAACTCTTTTTGTGCAAAATAATCCTGAAGAGGAAGCAGAAAATATTCACAAAACTAGAGAAATTAGAGAAAAAAGTGTAACAGCTGCAAAGTTATAAAAATGACTGTAAGGAGAAAGAGAATTATCAAGCTGTCCCGATACAGACTAAAAATAGTTCAAAACTTTTTGAGTTTTATGTAAATCCCTCCAGTCTTATCAGGTTGACTACTGTAAGAAGATAATTTCTTGCTGTCGAACAAATTTATTTTAAGAGACCAAAGCTTAAATAAGTACCAGTGCTTTGTGCCCCTCCCCTAAACGGGCA
Organism: Lagopus leucura; assembly: GCF_019238085.1. Taxonomy (NCBI): domain Eukaryota; kingdom Metazoa; phylum Chordata; class Aves; order Galliformes; family Phasianidae; genus Lagopus; species Lagopus leucura. Next base: position 24,629,667 of record NW_024962250.1, on the reverse strand, counting down.
CCCCCAAGGGAAAGAAGAACAGAAAGTATGGATCAGATGTGCGCAGAAAAGTCTGTGCTGAATTTGCCAAGTGTGTTTACCATATTGCACTGTTTCATAACCATAGTTTCTCTCTGATCTATATAATTTCATGTTTTATTTTTCATTACCAAGTTAAAAAGAAAGGCTATTTCCTAACTCTGCAGCTACCAACGTATGCTGGCAAAGAACATTCTTGTCACACATTGTAAAGTATTTTGACCCTTAAATACAGAACATAAAACTCGATTCCTGATTCTACCTTTTGCCTTAAATGATACTATTATCATCTGAAACTCTACCACTGGATTTAAAAAGGACAATGATTTTTTCAAACAGAAAAATCTTTGAGTTGTTCATCAAAATTGATTGGAACCAAAATAAATAAAATGAAAGAAATTATCTTCTCTTTGAGGGAATTTCTCCTAATATATGACAACCCCATAGTGCTTTATGAACAGTAAGATTCACAATGGCAACTTCACTTTTAAAGTTACTAACATTAGCTGCTTCATTCAGACGATAAATCTAGAAAGTACAGAGATTCCAAACCACAGTAATATCTGCTGGAGTGTTTGTGTCAACTGGAATTTAAGATGGGTAGCACCAGAGTAATTTTAAGAGAGAGAAGTGGAAGAAATATCTCAAAAAGTCAGGCAAAACTACATTCTACTGCTTCTTACTGAGAAACTTATTCCACTATGTCAATTCTTTCTCCTAAGACTCACATAGATTAGTTTTGCATACAAACTATAAAATATATATTAGCTGGGAGTATTTACGTAAGTAATGTATGTATGAAACACATATCCAGTCGAAAATTGTCAAGCTTATTCTTATCAAACATATTTAGAATGAACATTTAAAGTGAAGAATAACCCAAAAACATAAAAATCATAAAAATTCTTACAGCAAAAGAAACATAAACAGTAAATAAATAAATAAACAGGAGTCAAGTAAGTTGTGATTTAAGGTAAAATTTCTATTTTTGTTTAGCTGTGATTCCTTATCCAGTTTTGTTGTTATGTTTTAAATACAACCACAAGCTAAACTCTTTTGGTTAAATATTTCTAGTTCGTTGTTGTTTGTTTTGTTTTTAATGAAAAAGTGCACAATTAGCAGTGCTAGAGAATTTAGTTAATTCTCTTAGCTTTTCTGGCTTTTCTAAACTTTCCCTGGGACACTCATTAAAAAGAAGGCAAGGTGGATTTAGCCTTAATTTTGGCAAACTGCTGATTAGAAAAACACTGGGGGCTAATTTTTCTCCAACATTTCAGTTTAACTAAGACTGTAAGGAAACAGTTTCAGATGATAGATTGGATGATAGGCATTGAAGAAATACTTGGGGGAAAAAAGGAAAAAGAATAGGCACAAATAACTGCTCAGGTGATCTGAGAGAAAACATCAATGTTTTATTAAGAGGAGAGATATATTGCTATTTCTTTATTTTTATTTTTTATTTTTATTTGTAATACAAGGTGTGTTTTCCCTTAAGGTTTTAACTTGGAAACAGCTGGTATTCTGAGCCAAGGACCTAATAAGTGCTAAATTAGCAACCTTACAACTAAGGTTTTATTATAATTGTCCCACGTGATTGTTACAAGAGATGAGGATAGCAGATGTAAGAGACTTGACATACTCACAGTCTGTATTGGTGTAAATCACACAAAAAACCCCACATTAGATCTATTTTATGTTGTCTACAGAGTCTCTAACCATTAGTAAGGGAGTCATTCAAACTGTGCTAATTAAAAAACTCTTAGCAGCCATTTTGATAAAATGTATTTGACTAAATGCAGGATAGTAAAGACAGGAACTGATGAAGCAATTAAATAGAGCGAATGCTTCACAAAAAATGAGAGGCTCAGATCCAAAGTTTGAGAAGTTCAATGCTACTTGTATAGTTTTGAATACAAGTTCATGAACACAGTTTTATTATTGACGCTGAGAAACATCATACTGGTCAAAACTCAATGTGTGAGACAAAGACAGGGTTTTAATTTCATTATGAGTTCTAACAGTAATGAAAGGAATTATGTTGACATCTGGCACAGATGATCGTTTTCCATCCACATATCCTGAGAGTTAAGGATGGCAGGTAAGGAATGGAGCAGTAGTACACAGGACCTTATGTGAGATGCTCAGGTGGCATTTTGGCCAAAGCTATTCTGGAAGCAAAAATGATTCCCTCAACAAATTTGGTTTCAGCTTAGACATGCTACCCAGTCCCAAAGTTTAAAAGTTTGAAAGACTCATAATAGAAATATCATGTGTTGATTATATCATAGCATAATACCGAGTCTTACTAAACGATACTTAAAAACTGCAGAATATAAAAGCACTAAAGCAGACTTCAGATAAAGTAGATATAAAATTCCATTCCTGTGGATGCAATTGTATTTCGAGCAAAGGAAACAGTAAGCAGAGGACCAAGGGTGTTTGTCATGGAAGTGTACTTGACATATAACAGAAATCTTGTCTACGTATCCCAAGGCTTGTTTGCTAAAGTAATTATCACCTTCTTCTCTTATTTCTGTGTCTGAGCTTTCTGCCATTCCCTCTTAAACCTGGAGCATGTGCTTTAATCCAGCATATTCCTTTCTCTTTCAAATTCCCTGAATTCAGATGAACTAAACTGGATTGTGAATACTTAATAGATAAAACAACGGAAAATTGTAAAAATCACGTACTAACTTTTTGAACTGCTACCTCTAGTAAATTTTATTTATTGCTATAATACCCACAGTACTAACAATACATCTTTGAACACATTGATTTTATTGAAGACTGAGAGCAATAACGACTTGGAAACAAAATGAAAAATGTAAAAAACATTTTCTCCAAATGTCTCTGCTCCTGTAACTCCTGTACAAGTTCTGTCAACATTTTTATATGTCATTTATGACATTTTTTATGTCACCCACTGTTTTCTAATCTGGAAAAATTCTGAAAATTGTTTTTTCAATGAAAAGCCCTCATTTTAGTAATGAGTACTTTAACAACAACAGTAACAACAAAAGAGTTGCTGAAGCTACAGAAAATATTCCATAACAAATAATCCCCATTCAGGCAGCATTTAGGAAAGGAAAACTCATGGAGTCAGGAAGTTACACAGCTTGGTGCCTTTTTGCACACCATGAGACACCTGTGAGTCACTCCTGTAGTTCTGTGTCACCATACAGGTGAGAATCAGCAGGAGTACTACACACTCAGCTTCCCCCATCATGTAGCAAAATGTTTTGAAAACTGGCTGAAATCTCCTAGTGTAAGAAAGCTTTTCAGAAAGTTTCCATTAAAGTTCTGCCTCTTAGACTGCCCAATGGCGAGTACTTAACTGGGAGTAGTAATGTTAGTTGCAATAACATGATCTGGTTTTGGCACCAAATCTGAAGAGGTGCATTTTCAAAATACTAATGCCCTCTATGTTAGAAGAATAAAAACACGCCAACTCGTCAATTAATTCAAAAGTTTGAAAGAAAAGACAGAGGAAATCCACAAGGAAATTTAAAACAAATAAGAACAAAAAATGGATCTGCTCAGTGGTATTTAAGAAAAAAATTGAATGATGCAGTGTAAGATGTTGCATGATCTCCTCACTAAAATTAAATAATTATCAATAATAGAGCTGACCTTCTGTCCTCAGAAGTTCCCTCTGTGAATGCCTTTTGCGCAGTGTTTCCAATGAGCTTGATCCTGAGAGAAGAAACAAAGAAAAATCTCAATGTAATACCTGTTTTGATTTTTCAATTGACATTACCAATGGCAAGAAGCTGAACAAACACTATCAAATCAAAACAATAAGATACAGCTAACATTTTTCTGAGAAATACAAACAGTGGATCTGAGGCCATTTTCTTGTTCTGTTGAGGGTGTAGACTGCTGAATCTTAAATACAAACCTGGGTTTCATATAGGTAGAAGAAAATATTGGCATTGGATCTGACCCATGCAGTAGAAAATTTTTTCATTTGAGCTTAGTGACACTGACGTGTTAGATGCTTCTTGCTTAGAACGAGCTTTCCATATTACTTTGTTCCCTAAATTACTACTAAATATTTAGATGGCTTTATCAATGCTGAAACTGTTGTTAAGATACAAAAGTAATACCTTTATTAAAATACTAAAAATATTTTTAGAGAGGAAAAAATATTTTTTGCAAATGATCTTTCATACATTATGAATAAACCTGTAAATTCAAGTCATGGGATAAATACTGTTTAATGTGTAACTATCAACATAGTAACTTCTCCATGAAGCTAAAATCTGAATCACACAAGTTGTCAGTCAGAAAAGAAATTGTAGCAGCTGTGTCTCTGCCTAAATTTCATTAAATTGAAACAAATACTTATTGCTCACATCTTATAACCTAAAGTTTTATATTGTAATTTTTGTACATAGCTTTCTTTAGACTAAGAAAATTGTGTCACTAGGGTTTTACTGAATTCTCAATGAAAGAAATTTCTGATTATGCATTTTGTAAATATTGAAAATAGGTATGTCTCTTGTACAAACATTGAATGCAAACATTTAACTTAAAAATTAGATTGACAATGAGCAAAATGCATCTAAAAGCATTACAAATACTTCTGCTTTTAATCAACCATGATTGCCAGAACACAAAAAAAAAAAAACAAAAAAAACAGTCAAGTGGATTTAAATATGTACATTCTTGTAATGTTGGCAGCTGATCACTTTGAGTTTTAGTTGTGTAAACCAGAGAGAGCCATGCTGTAAATAAAGAAATATAATGGCAATGGTTGTGAATTATGAAATTGTCTGGCCTAAATAAATGACCTAATGACTAGAAATCAAACATCTTTGGACTTTATATGATATTGGACTGGATAAACATAAAACTCAAATTACTACCAGCTCATTTTAGGCAAAGTGATTGAGAACATCCATTAAAAGAGTTAAGGAGAGTTCTACCAGATCATTTCATTCTTGGCTGAAATTGCTTATATTTTTTTGTGTGCCTATTAGTGGTTGCAACTTATTCCCCAGAATCAGTCTGTTAGCAAGATGCTAGGCCATCAATATAACGTCAATCAGGTCAATAGAGCTTAGCATACCTAAAAATACTATCACCAATATGTCAACATTTATATTTAGCTTAAAATAAGACTTGGAGGGTGAGGGGGGAGGGATGGATGTACATTTTCAAATGTGGCAAACTTCATAGGTTATAACTTAGTTTACATAGGTATTATCCTTGTAAGAATAATACACAGACTGAAGAATAGACAATAGCAGTAAAAGGTTATATATTTCATGCTTTATATTTATTATCTAGCTTCTGAATATGAAATAGCTCAGAGTTCTTGAACTCAGTTCTTTCAAGTAATGGTGGAGGTATATCAATCTTTTACATGCATCAATAATCCATCTAATTATACAAATATCCTATAATGTGAAAATATATATTACATAATTCATTCGAAATGCAGTTCAGTGCCAATGATTCTGGCTGTTCAAGTGCCCACTGCCTCCTCTCACAGTTACATGGCTGCAGGGTAAATCACCTCCACTTTCCAATCTAGTAGAAAATATAATTCCCTAACAACTAAAAATATTAGCTTCCCATTAGACCAGAAATTCAACTGATTTAGCCTGTTGGAGCACTACCTTCAGATCCAACACAGGAGAGAGAATATCAACAAAATGCAGAGGTTTGAAAAAGCACATAGATTTTTGATGGTAGCTGGGTAGCTTTTGGCACTACTGCCTAAATACCATCTAGGAAGGGAGAGAATATCTGGCCATGAGGGAAAAAAGGCAAATAGAGGAGATAAAAATGTAGCTTCAAAGCCTAATCAGCACACAGCCAAGCCAAGCCATTTATCTAATGAATTCTTGTTCTAGACTTATCAGTGCCTATTTCTACATAAAAAGAGCACTGATAAAATCAACAATAGCACTACAGACTTCGAAAAAAAAGTTCAATCTCCATCATCGCCATATCAAGTAGCCAAAACTACTACTACAGTACATCTCTGGCAGAGCTTGAAGCAATGTATTTTCCCACTAACTTCAATTTCTTTATATAATAACATAATATTTAGATTAAAAATTCTATTTAATTTGTGTCTTTGCCTTTATATTTAAATCTGTGACTCAAACACATCCCATACTTACAGTTGATAAAGACTTGAAGAGCTTCAAAGAAGCACTGCAGCTGAAAGCATGGAAAAAAGACTGTACATCAACTCTAATCACTGGAGTGCTTACAGTGGACTTTCAGCTGTAGCAGGGATTTTTTTTTTTCCCCACTCTAAAAAGAGTGCACTTTGCAACAGAAGCACTTAAGCCTTAGTGGATCTATTGAATTCCATAGAGTACACTTCCTATGCCTGATTATGGCATGTTTTAGAAGTAGCTTTAATGGCTATTGAGGTTACTTTTGGCATTGCTGTCAACTTATACCGCAGAGTGAATATCACAGGCAGTAAACAAAAAAAAAAAAAGGTAAAGGAAAACAGGGCAGGTGCTGTTGCAGTAATACTTCGTTATGCTCATTTCTGGGGCCATGAAGGAATGAGTAATATTAAGGGGGAATTTAGCTTTTTTTTTGATCAATAGTTGGAAGGTGGGAACTTACTTCATAATGCAGCCTGACAATATTATCTTAGATTTTTCTCCTTTTGGTACTGGGAAAAAAAAAAAAAAAAATTGATATCTTATTAATTATACCTATAATCCAAATACAGAAATTTGGAATTATGCCATGATATATAGATTTGTTCATTCTGTTATACCAATGTGTCATTAGAGGAAAAAAAATAAAGCCATTATGTCCTGATCTTTGACAGTTTTCTGTTGCCACAGAAAGAGAAGTTCATTGGTAAAAAAAAAAAAAAAAAACAGTTGTTTATTTCTGTTGCTGAAATCTTTATTGAAGGTAGATCAAGTAGAGAATCTAAAATGAGTTCCTGGGATAAAGGTCTTGAGAAGAACATCAGATTTTATCATATTTATGTTACATCTTAAGATAATATACTATGAAAGACATAAAGGCAGAAACTGAGCCAGGGTTTAAGTTTGGCCTGGTATTTTCAGGGCTATTATTTGGAGATTCCAACATAAAATAATTTAGGAGCATATCATCTTCATCTCCCTTCTGGCTGGAATATCTCAAGTTGACTCTCAAGCTGTTCTTTAGGAAAACTCATCCAAGTCAGACATATGATTACCAAATTCAGAAGAGCAAAAGTAATGCAAATTTTCAATCAAGCCATTGTTTTTATATCTATTTGTCCTGCAATCAAGTTTTCTTTGATGAAGATTTTTTGCTGAAACAAAGACAAACTATGTCTTGGAACTATTACAAAAGCATTTTCAGACATAAAACATGTTGCTTTTTCTCCAATATTTAGTTGTTCACAGTCATAGGAAATTAAGAATACCTGTCTAGTCTGCCTCTTGATCCACAGAGGCAACTGAGGCAGCACATACAGCGTGGAATGGCCAGACTACACCACCTGATTGCTGAGGTATTTGTCATCAGCACATAGCTCTGCTCTGCAGCCCTAAGCTCACCCAAATATCCTACACTTCTCTTTGGTTGTATTTCCACTGTTTGACAGTACAGGGATGGGAACTTGTCCATGCAAGGCTGAGGACAAAGGCTAGCACAGAGAAGCGGCCACTTCACCCTCCTGGTTAATGAGCTGTGCAGATGGTCTCTTCCCTCCTTCATATTCTGCAGTCAGCTCAGGATATACCCTAAGAGCTCCCAGATGAAGGGACCACATATTGAGGACTAGCAAGAACTGATGGCTTCTCTATGGTTCTTGACACAAGATAGATTGCACAAGAATAACCCTGCCTGTAGGGTACACTTGCAGTTATCAGCACTATGCTAAGTTATTACAAACTTATCCAGTGTGTAATCTCTTCCATAGTGCTTTGATTGATTGATTTCTTTCTAGAAGTAGAAAGAAGCAAGATCATGGGATGCAAGATAAGAGGTAGCTTCATCTAAACCTAGACACGGTTTCTCCTGAAAGTAGAAATGCTTCTAATACTACCTTATAGAACATATACTAGGTAGGTCACTCCAAAAGTAATGCCTCCTTATTTATTTTCATAGAAAATACCAGATAAAAAGTAAACAATAACACCATTAGATAGAGTGAATTCTCAGTTATAGAACTCTAGTTTAAAATTGTAACAAGACTACCATGCATTTTTGCCAGTGATGACCAAGAACTTGCTTGCCGTCTAATGAAAAACCACTCCAGCAGAGGTTATCGTTTCACAGGTTTCACAGATGCTATGATAGTATCACTGTTGAAACACGACCCACTACTCCACTGTATTGACAGACACTATGTTTTCCAAAAAGATTCCGCAACCATCAGTATCTGTCAGTAAGTGCCATTTTTTTTCCCATTGGACAAAATGAACTGCACAACTTTGTCTCATACACAAATCTGTCACATGCACCGAACACAATACTGCCATACTCCAGCATTAGCTTCTGATGTCATGCACCAACTTACTAAAATAGGAGGCATTACTTTTGGAGCAGTCCTTGTACAATTTTTTTTTTTAAATTCATATTCTCTCCTGCCTTACTCTCCTAAAATGTAAAGTTATGCCCACCAGAGTCATCCTTCTTGCATCTTTTCAATGGACATAACCATCACATTTGAAGCCACAATCAAGGCATTAATTCTGTACTACTTTCTTGTTATAACACATTTTAATTATTTTTTCAGTAACAGCCCATTTTTCACAGGAAACGATGGCAAGATTTTCATACATCACTGAAAGAGATGGAATTTGAGATCAAGAACCATGGAATAGTTTACAGCCAATTTGTACAGATGTAGATTCTGAATTTCTAGCAGTGGTTGCCAAATAAGGTTGCAACATGACACCCATTAGGTGTATCAAATCAGTGAGCTTTGATGAGCTTAGGTCTGTCTACACTGACAATAGAGTAGTATCTTAGATGAAGGTTTTTCAGTGATTCATCAATTTCTTCTATATAATGCTGGAATTTTTTAATAAAACATGCTCATCTTGCTTAAGTTTGTTGAGATTTTGCAAGGAGAATAAGTTACTGGACATCAAACATGAGATCAGCTTCACTGCAGAGAGCTAATGCAACCAGTAATAATTGTTTAGTTGGTGTAGCAGCATTATGCAGTATATATAGCTATAATAAATCACACACATTACTATTCCCCCCTCATGTCACCTGGAGCTAATGTTAATACCTAATCACTTACACCAGACATCAGTCTCTTCCTTCAAGTCTCTGTGGAAAAAAAGTTATACTAAGAAACTTAGAGCAACTTGATGTGAATCTTGATTATTTGATCCCAGGAAATGTAGTTACATTCCTATATTTTGATGTGGTTTTGCACTTGCTTCATAGTGTTTGTTGCAGGCATTTCCTAATCAATGTCTATAAACTCTTAGAATTTCACAGCTAAATTTATTCTTCTTTTTGTTTTTCTGTTGACTTAATGGTAACTGCTTATTTTATACAAAAACATTGTCAATCTGAGATAAAATGCATTAAAGTTAATGGATTTTAAAAGCATTAAGAGTGAACACAGTCAAATAACAGCCAAGCAATTTACTGTTGAGTGGATACTTAATTTCACTGCAAAGTGAGGTGTGCTCCACTGAATGCTTCTGTGAGATTTCACTGTCAAAATGAAATGAATGGGCAACATGAATGTGAATTAATCAGTATTTTTTCATTGAGAGGAACTCTGTGCATATTTCAAATTATTCTGATAACAATATTCTTAATCCATAGCAATTTGAAATACAGATACAGTTCATAAGCTACTATATACATAACTTTTATATATTTTCCTAACTATTTTTAGCAAGTTATATACTTTTAAGACTCTAAGTACACAATTGATGAGAACTGCAGAACAGTAGAGATCCTTATACAGCTACATCTCAAATACTAAGAGATCCAAATTAGCTTGGATGAGGGCTGCTCCAATAGTACTGCCTCCTATTTCACCATTTTGGCCCACGATATGAAAGGTGGATGTTGCTGATATGGCAGTAGAAGATGAATTTTCTTGCAAATACTCCATTATATTTTGTTGCTGTACAACAGATGGCAGAAGAGAGGCAGTCTGACAAATTGTTATTCGACTTGCAAATACACATTAAGGAAAGGTCTGTCTGTAGGTTTCTAAGAAAGTAATGCCTCCAATTTACTTACATGGAAACTACATCAGACACAAAGATCCCAAAAACGCTATTTGATACAGCAAATTATCAGCTACAAAATTCTACTTTTCAATTTAGTCACTATCATTTGCCATTCATTTTCACCAGTGATGAACAAGAGCCTGCATGCCATGCTCGCGTTGCAGCGGAACTTCACCACAACATCACCTATGCTCACATACTCTGTTTGGTCTCTATAAGCATTCGGCAAACTTTGATGACTGTTAATGGGTGCCATTTTTTCTGCATGGAGGAATTCAATTACACACATGAATTCTTCTTTAAGTATGTCCACTGTCTCCAGAATTAATAAGCAGGAACTTTCCTTAGTAGGCATCATTATTCCATGTTAATACTACATACTGGACAAGCAGGATGTCAACACCAGATGTGTGGAAAAAAGGAATTTGAACTAATAGCTCACATGGAAGAAAGGAAATGAAATAAACCAATGTAGTTTTCTTGATTGTTTGTTTGCTTTCAACAAATGCAAAGTTTACCATCAAGAGAAATCATCAGCTTTCACAATCCCACTATAATCCATACTGTTTATAACAATACCTTTGCTAAACAAATTTCAGGACACGAGTCAGGGAGATTTTAAAGTAGGTTTATACCTTTTTCTATGTTTACACACATTTTTAAAATATCTTGTGTATGGAAAAAAAAAAACAAGTCCAGAAAAATCCTGATTGAAGTGAATTTAGGTTTCTACTGATCAAATAACACTAATGCTAGTGGAAACAAAAATAGTAAAATGAATATTAATTGTACACAGCTCCACATAAAAACCACTTTTTTTTTTTTTTTTTTTTTTTTTTACACTCTCATTCACCACCTTTGCACCTTATTGTAGCGCTTTGTGTGGAAAGAAGAATTACTGATTGATTGAGCAGTTTTTTCATGTAAAAAACAATTGAGTGTCATTCAGACAAGGGATTGATAAAACATAATAGCAAAAGAACTCAGCTCTCAGAGATCAAGTTAAATTGAGGAAGAAGAGGTTAACATAAGCTAGTACTTAGATAATTTCCTTTATAGTGTTCATATCATTTTTTAATGAATATCAACATCTTACGCATCTTAATAATTAGTTCATTTTTAATGAGTTCCATTGTTAATAAATGAGAGGCTGATAAAACGCTTTAGTTAGCATAGGTTACTCTTTCCTAACTCTACTTCTAACAGAATTAATAAAGGCCATGTGAAGTATGCACTTATCAAAGAAAAGGGCACGCATCAAAGGTGAAGTTCATTCTCTCCCCACTTGAACTGGATTGGGAATTGCTGAATGGAAACACTTCATTACTCAAACATGCATTTCTCAAAACAAATTTGTCACCGTGCTAAGTTTATGATTAATGAAAATACCATTATTACTTCCTAGGCTGCTAAGCATGAGCACAGATTCTTGAAGCTGCATAATGCAGGAGAGTTTTGGAAGGTTTCAGGAGGAAGTTTAACTATGATACAGGAAGAATTAAAATTATCTCATCTCAGACTTCAGCTTTCTCTGTACACCACAAGACATTTGCATTTATTAAGTGTACTATTGACTCTTTCTTGCCATAACCTGTAAAAAAAAAAAAAAAACTCCTAAAGCTAAAATCCCTGTATACATGAAGCTGCTTTCATAGCATTTCTTGTGATTGATAAGTTTCCCGAGTAATCATTTTTACCTTAAATTTCAGTCTTTTCACTGAGCATCTGTTGCTAAAGTAAAGCCTATAATAAAAATTTATGCTCCTCTTTATGCTGATTGTTGTTCTCACCTACGTGTCAGGGCTGTAGGAATATATTGAATATTTATGTAACAATAAATTGTACCTTCTAGCCTATTAAACACTGAGTGGAGCAGCTGGAATTCTCTAAATGCATTCAGGTCACTAGCTGCATCCGTTATTTATCTACATTACTGGCTGCATTTGCAAAGGCTGTTCACTCTTCCTCCTCAAACATATGACATGGACTGAATAGCAGCACACTTTTTTTTAAACCGCCACATTTTCATTCCATTCAAAGTGCGCTCTGGTTTGCGTTCTCGTTATCATGAAGCAGCAATTTGAGAAAGTCAAGAGGACATGTTTCCTAAGAGAACAATGCTATTATGGAGCCTAGAGGCCGACTCATATTGTTGCAATATGAGTTACTCTTGTAGAGCTTCAAGATGACTGATGATTTAAGTCAAGAAGAGTAGAAATCCCTGCTAGTGAACCTACAGTGTATGCAAGTACAGGAAAAGATTATAACCATAACATATTATATATATATAATATCACATGAGCATTCTTCTTTGAGGTGGCTTCTCTCAGCTACCACAGAATAACTTCCTCAGCTTCACAGATGAGGGAAGAGCCCGTGTCTAAAATCTCATGATCTCTGTGCTTGCAACTTCATGCTCACAAATACAGACTCTAATCACACACAAACTGCCAACAATCACAGGCCCCGTGTTCTTTCAGTGGCATTCTTAAGCCTTCCTATTTCATTTCAGAAAAGCTGGATGAGAATGGAGTGGCAACGTAGTCAGAAAAGAGACACATTCACAGAATGCTCCTTGCATGAGGGCGATGCTTGGTTCCATATTCCATTCAGATGATTTCACATCCTGTGTCTGTGTAGCATAACCAGTAGCAGAACTGTCCCTGGTGCAGCATCTAGCTACTATTCTCATTACCTTGGGGAGCAATTTTTCCTCTCTGCTTGCAAGGGAAGTACATTCCACCATCACGGGGAAAAAAACAGTCTCGATCTTTTCCCTGGGTGATTTCAGAACTTCAGTCTTCCAAATTCAGACTCTCCACATCTTGTAGCTCTGCTAGATTCCTTTAAAGCAGATAGAGGTTATATCACTGAAGTGGAACCTCAGCAGAGCTAGGAAACCTGATGAGAATTCCCCTTAATCGGATTAAAACATAAAGCTTCATAGCTCAGAATAGTTCTAAAATCAATATAGCTTTCCTTCAAAGCATCTTCAATGTTTTGAGGCCCGGATGGACTGACTGTGCATCATGTATTCAAAACACTGAAGTGCTCACAAAAATGAGGATTTTGTGTTGAGTTGAGGAGATGCTTTTTCACCTGTGAATTAAAAAGCCAATTAAGGGACACATCTTTTGTCCAATTCAAGCACTTAACTCTTACCTAAATGAGCTTTCTGGCCACCCATTCAGAAAAGACAAATACTTCCTACGAGAAAGTGCAATCCTCCATTCAGCATTAAGTTCTCTCAGCTGCTCCCTGATTTCTTTCCTTACTCACACTTTCACTGCCTGCTTAACTTCAGCCAATCTTCTTTGTGGACCACAAGACAGATTTTGTGTTTGAGAAATTTTAATGCCGTAACTTACGATTGTTCCCAAAAGCCTTACACATTCCTCCTCCCATTAAATTAAAATGTTGGGATAATAGTAGGGTAATTATATTAATAGAAGTTTTTGACTTCCCAAATTCTCATTAACATGTTTGTACAATCTACTAATCAAAAATTAGCAGAGTAGTGTGATTAGGCTGGTATTTCACAGGTTGCAGAACTAGAAGGATTATCATGGTAGAAGGAGACAATCAAAACTAAATGAACCATCAGTAGGTTCACAGTAAAAACCTCCGAAGTGAGCAATTTCCAGAAAGAGATCTTTTCCCAGTGGCAGTGAGACACTTGTATGCATCATGGATTTTTAGGAGTCACTGACTGGAGGTGTTCAAGGAACATATGGATTTTGTGTTGAGGGATATGGTTTAGGGAGAGCTGTTGGTGATAGGAGGATGATTGGACTGGATGATCTGGAAGGTCTTTTCCAACCTTGGTGCTTCTGTGATACAGGAAGTTGAAGGTGTATGCATATAGGCAGCCCTATAGTACATGGCAGCTTTCTGAGAAATAATGTGCTGTAAGTAGTAAGCATGTTGAAGAGTTCCATTAATTTTTGAGCACAGGAATGTTCTTCACGAGAAATCTGAGATTCCTCTATTCATGCAAATTAATTTTGTAATTGGAAATATGAGCAGTGCATGTTTCTAAAACATCTGATTTGTTGAAATTCTTTTGCTCTTTTAGAATCATAGCATTAGTACTTTTCATGCCCTTTTCTGCATACATGAAGTTTTTAGGAATGAAACTAAGATCTTTATAAGTTCTGCAAAGACTTAGGCACAGAAATCTGCAAGCATATGAGTTTGCATCAAGCAGAGCCCAGCTTGATAGTCGTTGAAGCCAACAAGTCTAGTCTTCATAGCAACTTCATTCAAAACTGCCCTAAATTCACATAGAATTACATTCACATAGAACTACACCTATGTAGTATATGTAACTCACAAATGTCTACCTATTTATCCATAATATCTTTATATAGTACAGAAACGCTCTTCACTTTCAAAATTTTAAATAGGATTGCAAATAACGGAAATAAATATTTTTTACCACAATTCAACAGTGCCCATTGAAAAGGTCTGTCTTAAGTAATAGTCTAATAGACTTTCATGTTATGCACAGCCAGAAAGAAAACTCGGATAAAAGTAATCATTATTTTTACTCTTTGTTCATGTTTTGATACTGCCCAAAACTCAATTAAAATCACGTCCTATTATACTGAGCACAAAACTGTGTATCAGAGGAAATTTTTTGCTGTATGAATGAAAGTCATTAATTCTAGTTTTCAGCGTTGTATATATAGTCTTTTAATCATTTCTGCTGAGACTTTATTTATAAATGGCCAAGCCAGTAGCACTTTAAAATGAAAGGCTTCGTTAGAGAAGAATTAGTGTTGCTCTCTACTTGCAAAAATGCAGCATAGAAAACCAGGTCAGGCAATGCTAGTTCTGAGAATTGTCATTTAACACAATTACTTTCATTAACTGCAATCAGAAAACAGCTTCAATTATCTGTAATCAGAGCTGTTCAGAATGTTTTCATAAAAACTTAAGCTCCACTAGACCTAGGAGCACTATAATACTTTCAAAAAATCTGGAATACTCTCTGATGCAGTATCCTAAATGGTATTGTGTAGAGAATGCACTACCTTATTAACATAATTATTTGTCATTTTTAATATATTTTCTGACATATGCTCCTCCTTCTAATTCTGCTAAGTCTCCCCGCTAAACCTCATTTCTTTCAACCTTAACAATTACATTTGGTTTTCCCTCCAAAAGTTTCATGCCATTCATTTTTTAATCAGGCTTCCTTCATCTTCTAAGTTCTGTCACTCACAACAACTGTTCCTCACAAACAGCGTTCAAATGTACCTTATACTTCAGTTGGTACAGTTTTCTTTTTCTTCTTGATTTGGCTTTCCTTATTTCCGTGGCTAATAAAGGTGTGATAAAATCCAGAGTGAAGTTCTTAGATGGGAAAAATTTTAAAACAAGGGTCACTGTTCTCTGGAATTTTCTTTGAGATATCTGAACAAGCTATTTAAAAGCTTAAGTACACAAAAGTGCAGTAGCTCACAAGGAACTGATAAAGACATTCATCAACATGTCCATCTACATACATAGTAGACTTGAATTGGGGAACCATGTGTTTGTAAATGTCTGGAGGGGCAGTTTTATAGGAGAAAGAAAACTAGAAAGGCTCAAAATTAGATGTGTGATAGAATCCACAGTTTATCGTGTATGACCAGAGAAACACTGAACACTTCCTCCCTCCTGTCTCCAATATGCTTGTACACAATTCCACTTGATAGAATACTGAAGTAAAACAATACTAGAGATGAAACACAATATTCATGCCAGCTCAACTGAAGGCACAAAATGGGAATACCATAGAACTACTATCTTCCATTATTATTGTTGTAATTAAAAAAAAAAACAACTCTTCCTTAAAAAAAAAAAAAAAGGAAGAAAGCTAAGAAAAAAAGACTTATTTATCTTTTTAAAAGAAATAATAATTAAATAAACCAATGGCAAATCTGCTGAATCTCTTTGAGAACTCCCTATTTTCTACCAGATTTCAACATAAGATTTGTAAGATTCAGGAAAAAATAGCTTAAAAAACACATTGATCAAAGATTTTAGT
This sequence comes from Lagopus leucura, assembly GCF_019238085.1. Classification (NCBI taxonomy): domain Eukaryota; kingdom Metazoa; phylum Chordata; class Aves; order Galliformes; family Phasianidae; genus Lagopus; species Lagopus leucura. The sequence goes on along the minus strand of NW_024962250.1, from coordinate 24,613,425 downwards.
TATCATCGTAACAGTTTTTGTAATCATCATAGCAGCAGTAGGACCAGCACAACAAAATGGCATTATAAAAAGAAGGATGCTCACCTACCTCCAGAGATTCAGGCTCACAGAAATACTCCACAAAAGAGAGATGTACAGTAAGAAATCTTTTCTTTATCAGCCCATAAATGAGGTCTAGAAGCCAGGCTCCACCCCCTTCTGATCGCACAGGTGAATTACCTTCACCTGCACTTGCAGGGCTGACCAGGTCTTTTCTCCAGGTGCTCGATCAGTGGTTCAGGCTGTGATTCAGCAGTTTTGAATCAGCTGGAAATCCATGTTTTTGCACTAGGCAGGACCATAAACTCCTCACGTGCTCTTAGACATTCAAGCATTTGCAACATAGTTCACTCTTATTTTCATTCTTCTGATGATCAGTTTGAACTATCTGAAATTAATTATGTGGAGGATGGTTTCTCAACTAGCCATTAAGAATGCTTATCAATCTGCCTATCGAACTTCATTTAATAGAAATTTAAAGCATTGGTTTCAACCGTCACCAGGATGCCTGTTCATTACCTATTTCACACACAGAAAGAATTCTGTTTAATCACACACTTCTTCTCTATCAAATAAATTTGCATAAGGGCTGGGCAGAATGAAAAACTAAATCCAGCTGATATTATTGATTAGGAAGACCTGACACCCAAACTATGCTTCATTAATTATCCTGGCTTCCACTTCAGAATGCAGAAATTTGGAAGTTTTCATAACATTACTTCAATGCATGAAGCATCAATATATTTTATGATGTCTTTATCACTATAGACTCATTGACTAAATACAGTCTCTAGTGTGACAAGTAATGTGTCAGTGATTTATAGAAGATTATACAATTTGTGAGTAAATACAATCTTGGAAGTGTCTAAATTTTCAAATTGCTAAGACTGTACAGTGATCTCTTCAATACTAATCAGAGGAAAACTGGTTAAGGACTCTGCATTAAGTCTTTAGTCTCTTTAGAATTTACAGACCTAAAATATTGATCTCATCTGAGACATAGACACCTAGAGTACCACCATACCAGCATTCAGTGGATTTTTTTTGTACCATGTGAGTGTGCAAGAAGGTGTTTAATGCAACTTTTTTAATGAAAGTAATTTTAGCTACTCATATGAAACACAAAGAATATAGATTGAATATATGACTTGTGCACATTCAGAAGTTTGAAATTTGAAGGTTAGAAAAAAATAAGCTGTGTCTTATTTTTGTAACATATATATTCCTTCTTAATTTAGCATGTAAGAAACACTGATAAATTACTTCATGAGTAACTGTACAGTTCACTACAAGATTTCACAAACTATTTCATTTTCCACTACAAAATATATTTAGGGTAAACTGTTTCTCTTAATTAATATTAATTCTTAGAAATTGTAAGATACAACTAGCTCTTGAGGTGCCTTTCACTGAAATGTCTAATAGTCCCCAAACATTTTTCTGGCTACTAACACAAACTTGTATGTCTTCATTTATAGTGTATGTTGACTCTACCACTTTCATTGCCTTCTGTATGGGATAATTATATGATATTCGTCTTTTTTTCAGAAACATACAATTGTACACAGAAAACATAATATATCAAGGTCTCTAATCTTAAAATAGTCAATTTTATTGACTTCATTGTAGCATGCATCAAACACAAGATCAGGATCTATTCTAAGGATCAGTACTAAGGTAACAAAATTAAGTTAGAAGCATATGGAATAGCAATGGATCTTTTGAGCTCTTGCAAATATTTTCCAGTCTTGACTGATTATATACTCATTTACTCAGCAGGACAAATTATTATTTCATTTTTAAACCTCATTTCTCATAATGAATATAAGATAACAAATGTTTTCATTAATAGAGTTTTTGAACTCAAAGACTGCATTTGTAAAAAGGAAATTTTGTTTTGACACCATATGAGGACATCAAGAAAAAAATACCCCTTTGTTATCCTACTAGTATTTTTCCAATACTATGATGTTGCCACATTAACAGAGATTCAGAAAGTAAAGAGTTTATTTCATTTTCTGAAAACATTCTGATTCAATTATTTTTTTTAATTTTTTTTTTTCCTTTAAGCTTGGTCTAAAGTCTAGAATTTTAAAATTTCATAGGAAATTTCATTTTTCATCAAAATAACTTCGGCAAATTCACAGATGGTCCTGGAACAGTGTTGAGATATTCCAATGGCAGTTCCCACAGCAAGAAACATTCTTCAACAGGAATTGTTAATCAGAAAATACTAAAATTAACTTGGTCTATCAATGCCTTAATCTTAGAAAGCTGAAAGAGAATTAAGTTTTCTACTATATTCAAGACAGAGAAGTGAGCTCTAACTAGTTTCATCTGTGAAATTTACAACACTATAATTCTATTCTGTAATCCTCTGCAGTAGGAATTTGTGCATATACTGCATGTATGAATGACTGGTAGCACTGATACAAGCAAGAAAGACATTCAATACATGCTATGGAGTATAGATATCTCTACAGAAAGATGTGTATCCCTGTCATTCTTAAATTCAATGAGACAGGTTGAAAATCTTCAGATCAGAAATACTGAATAATGGCATGTTTTCCTCTGGCTTCCTCCCTGTACTGAGAGAACTTGGCACAGGCTGAGACTAAGAGAGAGAGATTTAGTTTAAATTTTTGCATTAACAGACAGTTTCAGATCCAGTTACAAAGTGAGTTCCTAACTCCCACTTGACACTGGCCCAAACAGAGGACAAACTGGTCTTCACATATAGGTCTTGATAACCTGGCTGAAGTGATATCTCAAGAGTAGAAAAGATCTGTTTACATTGAAGCAACACCCAGTGTTTTCTGTTCCTCTAATTTAGAGCAGGCATACTCTAATTTACCTGACCAGTAGAGCATGATTTTAAATCCAGGAGGGACTATTTATGACTGACACTCAACACCTCAGCAAGTCATATACTTTGTGATTGGTCTTCCTTGATAGCCAACACTCTTAAGGTCTGATTCTATTTAATTATGATATACAAATATATAGTTATACCATTTATTTTGATTGCATTGCTTCATCCTCCTTACTTATATTTTTCCCTCTTGAATAACAGGTGTCTATATGACAAAGATTTTCTTAAAGGTCGTATACAAAGAAAACTTTTCTGCAGAGGTAATTAAAAAAGTTATATTTTAAATATTAGAATGAGAAGTATGAGTACAGCCTAAGAAAAGGGTTTGCTTGTTTGTTTTTGTTTTATGTTTTAGTTTTGTTTTTTGAGAAAAGGATCTTAAGAGTTTTTCACAGATGCTGTGGCTGCAAATTCAGATGGAGATTCTGGAAGGAGAGGAAATTACTGGAGCTGGAGCTGCAGACTTACTGTGTTGGCAGAGCTCTAGAAGGGCAAGGGAACAGCCAGAGGTATTATATTGAGCACTGACAGATATGTGTGGGGTCTCAAACACAGGAAAAGCAGCCTGTATTGTAACGCAAAAGTGAGGTGAATTTGAGCAGAGCCAGTTGCTTGCAAAAGTCCTCAATTAGATCCTTCAGAAGCAGCAGATTAATAAGTTTTGTAAAATAGAGGGGGAAATGCTTTAAACACATCCATTGAACTCAGTTTATGGTAAGATTTCCTCACAGGATTGCGCCTCAAGAGAAGTTAGAATTCTTTGAAAGCTGAGAGAGTATCTTTGTTTTCTTTATGCTTCCTCTGCCAAGAGTCAACAAAAGCTCAGCTAAAACGAAGCAGCCAAAATGCCATTCTGTGTGACTAAAAGAGGTGAGGAGATTTGCACTTTGAATAGTAATGAGGTACACGTTCTATTCCTAATTGAAGGCTTTAGTCCTTTTCAAGATGTTTTTATTGCTCATAAAAAACAAAAGACCCTGCATGTTTACCTTAGCTTTTTCAGAAGATACCAGTTAAGACAAAACTATATAAGATTTATACAGATTTTCTCCCAGTTTCCAAAGTCCTCCAAATATTTCCTGTTTAGTCTGTCTCCTCATGAATCTGAGATCATGTTAGTCCCTATGTGTTAACAGTGCTGTTGATTAAAGAAACAATATTACTGATAATATTTAACTACAGCAGAATTTGCAGATCCTTATATTCCAGTCAGACTCGCGTTCTAAGTCAATTAGATTTGCAGGGCCAAATTTCTATTGGATGTCTTCTGCAGTTTCTCTCAGGTGACATTTGCTTAGATGTTAGATAAAAGTGTCAGATTTTTAATTTGGTCTGCAACAAATTAGTTCCAGTTTTCTTCCACCCCTTAATCCTACCCCAGCCTTCTTCCCCTGGTAAAAAGTGGTGGAAATGGTTATGTCAGTTCTAACTATTTCTTTTGATGGATGGATATCTGGGATGTACTTTGGCTCAGAGTCTGCTTTTGCACAGCAATAACTGTAATAAATTCATGCTATACGCAATCTTGTCAAAAAATTTAAAGGAGGCATGTTGCCTCTCTTATTAAGTCTAACAATTATTAAAATGAATGATTACAAAGAATGGCATCACACTTAAAAAGACAGTTTAAAGAAAAAATAAATTCCTTAGATATATCTTCAACTTAAAAATGTTATTAGGTCCTCTGTGCAAAATATCCATTCAAGACACTTTCATGTCCTGATCTTGAAATCTCTCTGTTGTCAATTACCTCATCAACTCATAGGAGTTCACTAAAGGCCTCTCATTCATTGACTTAAATTAACTATAGGGATCTGATTAACAAAGGATTGACCTATCAGGAGGGGTTTGATAGAAACTCATCTTTCTCTAATCATGTCAATTGAAATGTTATTCTGTTTGATACTTCCAAAAACTGATCTGTTTAGTCTCAGACTGTATCTGCTTAATTTAGTCTTCTGTGACAGGATTCAGGCTGAGACTAAAGCACAAAATCTCATATGTCTGAATCTACGTTTTTACACTTGCTATCTTGAATATCTTGGATCCCATTATTGTCAACAGATAACTGCTCAGCAATTATACTACCATGAAGATGGTCATTTAATTACAATTAAATCATCCTCAAAGTTATATATATGCTTCTTTGGATTTCTTGGTTTGGATGATACCCCTGGGTCCAGTGTAAATACAAACAAATGGTGCAATGCTCCTGCAGTACATACGGTAAGCATCATAGGAATGCTACAAAAGCCTGGATAAGAAAATTATAAGTAAAAAAATATTTTTTAAGAACCACTAATTATCAAGCGTGTATAGGCAGTGCTGCTACCTACTTTGCATTCCCGCACACAGACAAAATACTGCCCACGCTGAGGCTAGGATTAAGTATTTCAGTCCATCATTGCTGTCATAAAGCAAAATTGCCACTGATTCTCTTACTTATTTATTTACAGAGTAGATTCATGTTAACCTTTAGTTCCATTTATTTTACATCCTTTTTCATCCAGCTAATACAGCTACTTATAGCCACACTGATTGCATGTTTTATCATTCAAATGTTTAAATTTGAGATTGTCACTATTTTTAGGAGTTTCTTCCAAATATTAGTTACATCCATAAAGCTTGATTTCCCCAGATCAATTTCAAAATATATTTCCACAGATTCTTCCTCATCACATTTGTAGCTTTTATTGCTTCAGTTATAGCACTGGTTGTATTTGGATTTTTAAGACAAAGATCAAATGGATAGAAACCAGAGTTGAATTGCTTTAATTTCTAATTGTTGCCATTGATTTAATTTCTATTCCAATTCACTTTTGAGGAAGAAGAGCACATCAGAACACAGCAACTGTTGGATTTTCAGTTCAACTGCACTGAATACAGAAGAAAATCGAGCTCTCTGATAATTTCTAATTTTCACTTTAATTTTTGGTCACATACTTCCAGGATTTCAGTCCCTCTTAGATACCCTAATGAAAGTCCAAATGGATATAGTGTCAGTAGCTTCATCCCATGTCACTAGAAATAAAAGAAAGCTTTTGCTAAATGACAAGTAAGCCCTTCTTACAATTGAGTGCTTTGAAATGCCACTGGAATTACTTCATCCATTTCTGGATAGGTTTTTTTCTTTCCTAAAGAGACTGATCTATGTGAAAATTTCTAAAAGGGCTTCAGACTTGTTTCTAAGTTTTGTGCTTACTTTACTTGTCACTGTCTTTAACTATTTAATATATGAATGTGACTATGATTACACAGTAGTGTACATTTATATTACTGTAGAATAAACAGTGAAGGGAAAAAAAAAACTCAATCTCATAAATCATTATGATTAAAGATGGTTTGATTTAGAAATATCATCATAGTAATAATTAAAAAATGAAGACCATTTATAGAACTATTTACACAATTTATTTGCCTTGGGGCAGATTTTCTTGGGGAATAAGCTCAATCACTGCATTTGCAAATAACTAAATCTGAGCCTGTAAACTGTGTTGAGATGTAAGCTCCTGCACAGATAATTTGTTTATGTAGGCTCCTTGAAAACCTTTGAGTTTTTGTCAACATTTCTTTTTGTCATACACAGCTGTCAGGACAAAACGGAGAAACCATGCATTTCTAGCATTCAATAAACAAATATTCAGGGATATAAGGAGGATATTGTGTCTTGGACACAAGAATCTTTAACAGAGAGCAGTAATGATCCTGCATTCAAATTTAACATTAGCTTTGCAATAGTGGGGCCAAAGAAAGTAATTCTTTTACCTCCTTGAATATAAAATGTATTCTCACTAACCAAATTCCAATAAATTAAATCAACAGAACCTGATTTTGCACGTGTACGCTGGACTGTAAATCACTGGCTTACAACACTGAGAACTATGAACTAACTATGGGCTTATAAAACTCTTCCCAGTTTTATCTATCACCTGAGACTGCAAAATCCAGCACTGTGGATAACTGAACTGCTAATGCTTAAGCTGCTATGCACACTAGTCTGCATTTCAGATGACGCCATGCTACAGTGAAACAGAAGCAGAAAACCATAGCGTCAGAAGTCTCAAAAATTTCTGGTAAACCTCTGGCTTTTTTAAAGACCTTATTTAATCACATGCTTATAGTAACAAAGAATACACAAACACTGTTCTCATTATTGATCTTTTCATATATTTTTTCTTGTGGCTGTAAAAGCAGACCTCAAATCTAACGGATTTCCTTCCCGATCTCAGAGTTGAGAACAGGGTAGAAGTGAAGTTATTTAAACCTTAAAGTTGAAGAAGGTCCTCTGGAAAAAAATGCTTGAATCATAAACAAAATTAAATATCGTGGGGAAAAAATGATAGGCCCTCATGTAGAGACTGTGTAACCAGAGCAGAGATTGGCATGATTAGGTACTATATGTTTTAACTGTTTCCAGGCTCCTTGCTCTGACAAAGCCCATCAAAACTAAAATCGTATTTGCTCAAAGCTGATGGAAACTTTATTTAGATATTCTTGTACAGAACCAGCGAGATATAAACGTCGTGTGACTTGTTAAATGAGATCCATTCTTCAGAAGAAAACACTGTCATGTTCTTCTGACTGAAACAATTGTGAGTGCTGACTTAATGGAAGGGAAAGATTCCACTAGAGTATCAACTAGTGTACCAACTCTGGACTCAGTGGTTGTTCTTGATATATATTGAAAGAAATGTAATTCTGTATTGCTCTCATTAGCCTTACAGCCAACTGTGGATTCTATGCGGCATTAGGATGATCCTTGTAACTGCATCCATAATCTTGAAAAAAAAAGAATATTTTATTCTCCTAACAACCAGTAAGCTTGGCTAGCAGCATTATTAAAAACTACATGAGTCTTGCTAGGACACATATGAAATGCTACTGAGACTGGCTGGCAGATTTAGAGTTTGCTATTTACTATTTTTATAGAGTATTATTTTCCTTAATCTGAAATAAATTTCATTCAGCTGGAACTTCCACATTTGATGTTTGGAATAGAGTAATTGATATTAGGGTATGGAATAGGGAACGAGCAAGCAAGCAAGATGACGTGCTTAGTGGATGAGGGAAAGGCTGTGGATGATGTCAGCTTGAACTCAAGAAAGGTATTCAATACTTTTTCCTACAGCCTTCTCCTGGAGCATCTGGCTAGATGTACTGCTTGCTGTGTAAAAAGCTGGCTGGATGGCTGTGCACAAAATGTTGTTGTGAATAGAGTTAAATCCCCTTGAATCCTAGAATAGTGAGAAGGGACATAAAAGATTATCTATTTCCAACCCCTCTGCTGTGGGCACCTGTGGGTTGCCACCTACCACATTAGGCTTCCACCAGATCACTATTTGCCACTGAAACTGAAGACACCCTCTCTTTTTGTCACTGTGTCACAGGATTCTCTTTATGCCCTAATCAAGTTTCAGCGTGAAGATTTTCCACTTTTTTCTTTTTTTTATTAGGTAAAAGTTCTTACTTGCTCAAGACCTCTGCTGTTGAAATTATTTCTGAACTGCTTTGAAATGCTTCACAAACAAATGATGTAAATGCAATGTATTGTTATTAAATCTGAGAGAATATCTTCTCCACCGGAGGGCATTCAAAGTTCTCTGGTGTAAAAATAAACACAATAAGCATGCCACACAATAATCAGTGATTTCTGAATTATCTTTCAGGTTAAAGTACATTAAAACAAAACAACCTTCAGCATTGTATGTCAGCTACTGTTTTCCTATGGATTTCTTTCCACTGACAAAGCACACAGCAGAAAAATCAAGAACTGATGAGTAGTAACTGAAGCAAAAACAAGTGTATTAGTGGATGAAATGGAAAAGCACCAGCTAACATTTACTAAATTCAAACTCCATTCTGCAGCCATCTGTATCTAATTTTCAGTAGATCAAACTGTTGTTTATGATTTTAACAGCAGCAAACTAGAATAGATTCTCAACTAACAGAATGCTTATTTTGTAAACTAGACATCAGAGACCTCTCTGGTCGCAAAATAAATAAATCCCACTTTTTTCAATTTACTCTAGAATAACTCTGTATTTATAAGGATCATTTCTTAAACTATGGCTCAACGCATCTACGATTGTATATCACAATCAGTTTTGCATTATTTGATGAGCTTTTTTTTTTCTGTATACTTTGAAGGATGAGGATTCACAGGCAGCCAGACAAAAAGAACCCATCATTTTCAATGTAAATATACAGAAATGCAATATGTATACATGTATTTTGGACACCCTGAATTACAACTTCTTGGTTGTTCAACTGTAGTGCTTGATAATTATCCTTCTTTGTTACACTTTCAGGGTGCAGTTGAGTTTAGTATAATATAATTCACAGAGAATGTCCATTAGCTCTGAAATCAAATGCTAGCTTTTCTGCTAGACTCATCTCTTCCACGCAGCTTACATCCTGGTAATATCCTGGCAGAGCCACTACATTATATGTCAGTAGTACAGATGAGTTGTACAGGCAACTTGCTTTCAGTCAGGAGATATGTCTGTCAGGACAATGAAGCACAATACCAAAGGCTCAGAGGCAGTCCAGGTTAAAGGCTTCTCCTTAGAACTTCTATTATGTTTGTTTAAGAATAGATATAGGCTGAGGGGTCTATTCTAGTTCTGCTTTTGGAGCTCAGAAACACTATTCTCCTTTAATCTGCAAGGGCAAAATAGAAAGGGATATTGGGAAAGAGCAAGGCTAAAATAATTTCTTGGTATTAACAAAGCCAGAATGTATTGTTTTCAGTAGGTTGTAAATCTGTTTACATAAAATTATTTTAAAAATAATAATAATCTTCCATTAAAATATCACCTATGAAAAGAGTTGAGAAAGTGTAATAGAATATTACTGAATGAGTCTAAAAAGGCTTCTAAACAGCCTATGACATAATGTAATCTCTTATGAAGGTCTATATGTTCATTTGTATCTTGACTTACAGGTTTTAGCTGTTTTCTGGAGATCTCTATCTTCCATTTATTATCCAATATGTCAAATCACATAACACAGTCCCTCACTTGTAATCATACTCTGAGCAGATGAACATTTCCCCCTGTCTTCAGGATGTGTCAGTGGCCATATCACGGCCTGATGCGATATTGAAACACCATGGAAAAAGGTCTGCAGAACTGTATAGCACAGCAGTTCTCTCTCAACAAAACTTATGTCACTGTAGGATTATACATAAATGCACCATTTATTTGGGCAATGGAGAATAAACATGTACATACAGAACAAGAATATCCATTCTTATGTTGAGCATGTTCTGCGATTGAAAACTGGTTTTAATTTAGACATTCAGCACACAAGATTATGCTGGTTATGCCTGCGCGTATGCAAATACATCCACATAAAAGAAGCTATCCTGCCCTCCTAGGCTCCTTCAGTCTTCTTTATACAGACAGATATGCTTTGCAGTGATCATTTCTGTGTTTATACACATTCTAACCTATTATTCATATTCTGAACAGCCATAAGTTTCACTTGTGATATTTACAGGCTACTGAAACCTGTAAGAATGACTACAGGTGGAAAGAGACACGAAGATGATCAGGGGACTGGAGCACCTCCCCTGTGAAGACAGGCTGAGGGAGCTGGGCTTGTTCAGCCTGGAGAAAAGAAGGCTGCGGGGTGACCTCATTACAGCCTTTCAATACCTAAAGGGAGCCTACAAACAGGAGGGGAATCAACTCTTTGAAAAGGTTGATGACTGCAGGACAAGGGGAAATGGTTTTAAGTTAAAGAAGGGGAGATTTAGGTTGGATGACAGGCGGAAGTTCTTTACAGAGAGAATGGTGAGGTGCTGGAACAGACTGCCCAGAGAGGTTGTGGATGCCCTGTCCCTGGAGGTATTCAAGGCCAGGTTGGGGCCCTGGGCAGCCTGGTTTAGTATTAACTGGGGAGGTTGGTGGCCCTGTATGTAGCAGGGGGTTGGAGATTCATGATTGTTGAGGCCCCTTCTAACCCAGGCCATTCTGTGATTCTGTAATATTCAAACGTACATATTTAATGTGAAGATGTCTAGACATAGAGTTCCAATTATTTTAGAAAAAGAGATCTACCAATTCTTGTAGAAGACAGAAGGAATTGTATAAGCTTTAGGCTCAGTTACACCCCTTTTCTATGAAAAATAATCATCAAATGGTATAGAATCACAGAATGGCTTGGATTGGAAGGGACCTCAAGAATCAACCAGTTCCAACTCCCCTGCCACAGGCAGGATTGTTAGCCACTAGATCAAGTACTAGATCAGATTGCCCAGGGCTCTATCCAATCCAGCCTTAAACATCTCCAGGGATGCAGCATTTACAACCTCTCTGAGCAACCTGCTCCACCACCTCACTGCTTTCTCAGTAAAAACTTCCCCCGACATCTAATCTGAATCTCCCTTCCTTTAGTTTAAAATCATCCCCCCTTATCCTATCACTATACACCTGCATAAAAAGTTGATGTTGATTTCCCTCATGTTTATAAATTCCCCATAAATGTTGAAAGGCCGCAATGAAGCCTCCCCATAGCTTTCTCTTTTCCAGGCTGAACAACCCCAGATCCTTCAGCCTATCTTCATAGGAGAGGTATTTCAGTCCATGGGTCTTCCTCATTGCCCTTCTCTGGATCATCTCCAACAGCTCCACATCTTTCCTTGGTTGGATGCCCCAGACTTCAATGCGGTACTCCAACTGGGCCCTCATAGAGGGGCACAATCACCTCCCTTGCCCTGCTGGCCACCCCTCCTCTGCTGGTACCCAGGATAGCATCAGCCTTCCAGGCTGCAAGCACATGCTGCTGGCTCATTTTAAGTTTTTCATCAACCAGAACCCCTAAGTCCTTCTCAGCAGGGCTGCTCTGAAGAATTTCCTCTCCCAGTTTGTATACATACCTGGGATTGTCTCAATCCAAGTGCAAAACCTTTAACTTTGCTTTGTTGAACTTCACTAGGTTCACAAGGGCCCACCTTTTGAGTTTACCAAGGTCCCTCAGGATAGCATCTCTTTCTTCTGCTCAGCTTAATCACTCAGGTTAATTCAGCTTAATAAATCACCTTAATTTAAAAAAAAATGTGTTTCTAGGACTTGTCCTAAAGGTGCAAACTTTATCTGAACTCGATACCATCAGTTTTCTCAGTAGTAAAAGTTCTTTTAACAGCCAATAATATAATAAAGTTAAAAACTTGTGGTTTTGTGCAGAGAAGCTAAGCTTTCTGTTTAGATGATAACACCGGCCTTCCCTGTACCTGGTCATATCCCTCAAATATCCATCTCAGGGGTGAAGGATCACATTAAGATCCAAAGATAGTTTTCTCTCTCATAACTTCCCAGTCTAGAACTGAGTCTTGGAGCCCACCAGTTCCAGTCACACAGAGCCAGTGGCTTTGATTAAAGTCAGTATCTCATATCTGTTAAATAGCTCAGCAGTTCAGTAGAAATGTTTCAGATTGTTTACATTCCAGAAGCTATAGAATTTCATACTGAAAAACTTAAATAGAATGTTAAATTATTCAGGATCAAATACGGCTCTTATTCTGACTATATGTTGCAAAGCTATCTGCAGTGCTAATCTTTTGTAGAACATCGTATTTTCTGTTTTCCAGGCTAGTAAGATAAGAAGCCCACTTACCTTCCAGGAAGGTGGTGAAATAACACAAAGGAGGAAATCAGGTAAAGAAGTGAGGAGAAGAGGGGTAAAAAATAATTTTTAAAAAGCCATTTTTTGCCATGGTACAATAACATCTTTCAATTCAGGATCTCATAGCATTTCAGAAGCACTATAATTAAGCTCTCCACTTTCCCATGCTGTACAAAAGACTTTCAACGCTCCCTTAACAAGAGAAGAGAAAGAAAAAAAAGATGTGCAAGTAAACGTGTGTGAGAGAAAGAGATAAGCTTGTGTTTGCTCATCCAGTTCATAATGAGAAAAAAATTATGCATAGTTTAATTATTGGTTTTATTTAAAGCTTTCTTAAAGAACAATCCTTCTCTTTCCTACCCTAACCATGGAGCAAACACACACCAAAGTTGTAGAACTTAAGGTCACACACAATATGACAGGTTAATTTCATGAGCGTTTCCTTCCTTGCAGCTTTCAGCATTTGTTTCTATGTTTTCATTCTCTGTTGTCTCCTGATTCAGTACTTCTATTTACCTTTCTTGACATGCTTTCTTTCTCTTAAGTGTGTTGATTACTTTTTTGTTATGATTGTGTGATCTCAGCAGAGAGAGGAGAAAAAGAGACAGGATGCGTTGTATCAGTTAAAGAGTAAGAAATTTAACATGAGATGCTCTTTATGTCAGACAAAATGTAATCAGTGAGCTAGATGAAAGATAGTGAGAAATAACAGCACTTCATACAGCTATGAAATTACTTGAAATTAAAGCATAAACTAAAAAGATTTGCGTCTTAAAGAACAGATTGTCCTTTCTTCTCCTCCACTGTCTCAATGTTCCCCTATGAATTCTCCTCAGCAGGGAAGATTTTCACACCAGAACCAACTTTTAGTTGGTTCTTTAGCTAGGCAGAGGGCTGGACACCTACAGTTTTTGGAAACCCTTTATTTCTCTGAATCTACTTGTAAAATTTCCTGTCTTGTATGACTGCTTCAGGGATTCTGAAGATAAGATGTGCATCCATATGTGTTAGTCATTTAAGACAATATTCAACCCAAGGAGAGGTTGATATCTCTGTGCTATGAGAGTCTACAATAGCTGCTTTGGGCCCACAGTGAAATCGTTTCACTGTTGCAATGCAAAGAAACATTTTGAAATAGCAAGAGCAGCAGCAATATAAAATTATCAGAATTCGTTTCAAAATTTTAAGACTACCTCAGAAACATGACTCAGTTGTCACTGGCCTTTAGATGTAATACCAATCTTTTGTTCAGTGCCAACATAAGAGATCTCTAAGCTCCATAAAAAGCCTCTCCTAGGCATATCACACTTATTTTAAGCGATATATTACAATTGTCAGTCCTATGGGAAAAAGTAATGAAAATCTGAAAGCCACCAGCACGCTGTGTGTTCCGTACCTGCCCCATTATATACTCAAAAAATATACTATTTTGAGAGAGCAGGTGTATCTGGAAAGACAGAAACAAACATTTACTCATTGTGTTCAAGCGAAAGATCAGCTTTGTTGGTTTCTCTTCAGAAAATATATCCCTCCAAATATGCTGAATAAATCCAAAGCCTGCTCCTCCTCTCACTGATTTCATGGTAAGCCATGATTCACCAGTGAAGTCCATTATACTGGTTCAAAAAGAGAATAGTACCCTAATCCCTTCTATTTTGACAGGTTTTATGCCTCTGCATGCAACTACCAAGTTCAATGAATATTTCCTATAATAGAAATTCCCACCTTTCCTTTGGATGGATGCGTCAAAAGATAACTAAACCCCTTAGCTAACAAAAATATCCTGGTGACCAGTAGAAATAAAGTTGTTATACTGCTAAGCTATCGTATCTCCAAATCACTTTTTCTTAGGCTCACTCCTCATTTGATATGCAGTCGTCTACTCAACATCCTAGCAACATCTCTGCAAAGATAGACAAAAAGTAGCATGTCAGTAATAAAGAAGTTCTCATCTGCATGATGAATGACAACCTTATCAAGCTCTTTAAAGCCCTATCTGATCCACTCAAGCACAGTTGCTGCATTTGAAGTAGCAGCCAGGTGCCTTGAGAAAGGAAGGCCTGAAACTGCCAAATGATTTACTGCAGTAAATACAGGTGAAGAAGAAAACTAAATACAGTTGCTTACTAAATTTAGCTAAATCTGAACGCTGCTGGAATGTGGATGAAGGACAGAATTGTCTAAAGGAATGAGAGCAATTTTTTTTTTTTACCTCCTACTGAGGACGCAATAAACAGAAGGGCTGTAACACAACCTAAAAATACACAGAAAGATTTAACTTGCCTCTAGTGTGAAACAAACAAATGAAAGCAACCAAACAACTTCTATCTACATTACTTCCCCCCCCCCTTTAAATAGACTCATTTTTATGGTACATAGTAACACAAACAATAACATGATCCTGAGAGCTCAAAGTTGTTTAATTTAGCAGGTGAGGTTTACTGTAATTTGGACAACAGCAGGCAGCTCTGTCCCTCACCTTACTTCAAAATGCAAATACAGAAACACACACATATTTGGTCTACGCTGTATTTACGAATAACCTGAAAGCAGGCAATTCTTGATTTGACAGAGGTCAATACACAGTCTCACTTTGCTTAATGCTGAATTTACAAGATTTATAAGGCACTGTAAAAAGAACACACATGCTTCATAAAATACAGAGAACAGCACGCTAACAAATTAGCTGCAGCTTTTTTATTCCAGCTTGCTCTTAGCAGCAGTGAATACAGGGCTGTGCTCTAAGTCATAATCTGCAGGTGGATTCGTTTCACCAAACTTTCAAATGCTCTAATTTCATTTAAAAAAATGGAAAAAGCCAGAATCATAGAATAAATTTCACATTTTCCAAAATATGTCATTTTGTCATATGAAATCGAGGAAGAAAACTCTCTAACTCTAACGTGCTGTTAAAAATCAGCATTCCTTTATTCCTAATATTACATACTGGGTGATTTGACAAGCAATCACACCCTCACAGAGTTCAGGTTCTAAATTTGAACAGTTAAGACGTGTATGCAGTACACTGGCATTCCTTTTCAAGGACTCATAAATATATGCTAATATCTCTTTGGGCATTCTCAGTGATATAAAGGGTGGTCAAATGCCCACCTACTTCTTCCCCAGTTTATACCATCAGCTTCATCACTGAGGCCCTTGACTCACTTTCCTCCACTCTGGAAAATTTCCATTGCTTACAAGGCCTTAGTGAGCAACTTTCTAAAACAATATACATGGAATCCTAGGAAAATATCCTTGCACCATTTGAGGCAAAAGATAAAAGTATTCTATTGTGTCCCCAGTGCAAAATTATTGAGGAAAACAACACTATTCACCCACTAAAGTTGAAATTGAAAGTTTTAGAACTATAAATCATGGATTGCTAAACTATTATATTGGTTCTTAAACTAATATACCAATCCCCATTGCTAAATAAACCAGCCTATATCAGTTTACATCAGTGATGTTTCTTTAAAAAGGTCACTCTCCATTCATATAAAGGTTGTTACTTTAAGAAATAATACCTTGTCAGATCTTCTGCTACATTCTTCAATAGGCAGTAGTAAGTTTACCTCTGGCAGCATACAACTCCAAGCAAAGAACTGATATGTTATTTCAATAATATTAGCAGATGTGAAAGTGACAAACTCAAGTGCAGTAGAAGAGACAAAAAGATGATAAAGCACAGGAGCTAAAAGAAAGCATGTTTATGCCCAGATATTTAAAAAATATACACGTAGAAGAAACAGCTTAAATTATTTACTTCACAAACACAGAGAATGTATAGGTTACTCCAAAAGTAATGCCTCCTACTTGTTTCCATGGAAATTACAACAGCACAATAACACTGTTTGATATCCCAAATTCTCAGCTATAAAAAATAAAATTCAGCATAATCACCATCATTAGCCGATTTGCACAGATAAACTGAGACACTCCTTGTTCCATTGTGTGATAGCTACGCATGGCCATTCAGAACGTGGCTTGTGTTTCAGCATTGGTAGCACTGATATGAAGGAGATCACCCACTGACTCACTGTGCTCCTATCTACTGTTTGGTCTCCATAAATTTTCAGCAAGAATCAATGAATATCAATTAGTGCCATTTTCTCTGCAGAGAGGAATTCACTGACATGCATCTTTGCTTTGCAGTCACTTCCACCACATAGTCAGACACCATTCTATAAGACTGCCCCTCTGCTGCCGTCTGTCACACAGTAACAATATGTAATGGAATATTGATGAGAAGGTTCAACCATTACCATACCACCAACATTCATCTATGATGTTATGGGCCAACATAAAAAAATACTAGTTATTACTTTGAGCAGCCCTTGTATTATTATTACTGACATAGAAGATCTGTTATCTCTTATGGGAGCTATCCATAACATTATCAGCAAATATCATTCAATCAGCAAATACCTAAATAGTTATAGTCATGTTATAGTGATTCCCACCCTCCTCTAGAAATCCTGCTATCTTAGCAGTGCACAATAGATTGATCTCTCATCTTTTCCAACCTACACTGAAGCAATCTTGTCTTCTACCTTTAGCTTCCTTCTTCCCACACACCTCCAAACCATTTTGATTTGGCTTTCATAGAAGTCATTCATTGTATCAGCCTGTATAATCAATAGATATCAAGATGTTATAATCACAATATAATTGTATAATCAATAGATACCAAGATGTTATAATCACAATACAATCAAGAGAGTTAGGCAAAATAGACAACGATCACAAAAACAGAATAGGTGGAAGAGCTTACCCTTCGGCTGAGCTCACCAGAAGACACCAAAAGAGGTGATCTGCAGAAGAGATCCTTCCCCTCTGGTAGCCAGCTCTTAAATAGGTCTAGGAGAGGTGGAGCCAGGCTCCACCCCTTCTGGCAGCACAGGTGAATTGCCTTCACCTGTGCTCCTCTGGCTGACTCATGGCTTGCCTCAGGTGATCAATCAGAGGTTCAGGCCGTGACTCAGCAGTTCCCATACACAGCCTCTACCCTTTAATCAGACACTGCTTCCATTTGAACTAGCTGGTTAAAGGACTGAGGATCCATTAAGTGAATTATTTCAAGCTCTCATCCCTTTCCTTAATCTGCCCCTAAAGCAACACAGCAAGTAATACATTTGAAATACCTCTCAACATAGTGAAGGAAGCAGACTGCGCTTTACAAACAGCAATTAGCATAAGGGCTTAAGGTATTTTTCTTTTCTCCCTACAACTGAACTTGCTTTATTTATTTCTTTTTTTTTCAAGAAGAAAAAATACTAGCCTTGCTCAGAGGTCACTGACTATCCCTGCTAGCTTATTTTCATATTCGGTCCTTTGGTTTATAGCAGCTTAACATGTAATGATAATCAGTAATAATTTCTATAACTTCTGTGATGGAACATTCCAGGAAATTATAACACTCCTATATAACTATTAGTTAGATACATTGCCATCACCACACACCTGTTATCTCCACCAGCTTTTACATCACACTGGGAAATACAGACATAAGACAGGGACTTACAAGATAGATTTTGAGAAACAAATTATCCTATTATTCAAGAGTACAGGGTATCTATGTTGTGGCTATGCATTATAGTGATGGCAATTAGAACAACTAGAAGTGAATTTAGCTGCTTAATTCTAAGACATGAGTGAATTTGTTCTCAAAACAAGAGGATGCAGAAAGAATCACATACCAACTTCTTGTCTCTTCAATAAAGCATGATGTGAGAGAAGCTTAGATGATTTCACTGGCATTCTGATCAGCATTTCAATTTGTTACTTTCTCACCCTTTTCTTCTCCTTTTTACTAGAATTTACTTTGCACTCTTTGTTATCCAGCTCACTTTTCTTCTATCAGCCTTCTGACTTCCACTTGCCCAATATTCTTTTTCTCTCCTGGGACTATGCAGGTGAGAAGAGTTGTTTCATCTCTGTCAGCTGCATCTTGTAGTACTTTGTTCTCCTCTGTTTCTTTTTCCAGCTCAATTCATATGCTTTGTGATACAGCTTTTATCAGCTTCACACTTACTCTTGCTATTGCTTGTTCCGATCAACTGTTTATGTCATCAAGTACAGTATGTGCTCTTGGCAGAACATCTGTAATTACTAGATAGTTTCTCATCTAAAAATGTAGGGTGTTAACAACACTGATATAATTGAACTGAACTATATATGTGGACTTTTTTTTTCTGTTACAAAGACTCTAAGGAAACATGACCCACTTCAGTACTAAAACTAAAGGACAGGTGAAGATTTCTTGCAAGGCTCAGCAAGGTGTAGATCAGGTGTAATATGCCAGAGATGTTTAATTTTGCTTTTTCTGGAGGAAAAGCTGTCAATTTAATGAGACAGAGGAGCAGCTGAGTGGGCATCATGATTAGCACTTTGCTGCATAAGAAAGGCACCTTTTCTTGAAAATCGACTGCTAAGTCAGGTTGCATTCTCATTTCTCAGTTATATACTTCAAGGAATATTGCTCACAACTTTTAAAAAAGAAATTGTTGCCAAGGTAACATACAATTGCTTCCCTTTACTCACACTGAAATCTGATAGCAATGGTCTCTTCTGTCCATGAATGGGCCTATTATTTCTCGGCTGCTAGTGATCTTCCTGTTTTTCTTTACCATAGAATAGACAGTAGGAATTAGTAACTGATGAATACAACTTAGCTGAGAGCTGAATTTACCATAGCGAAAAAAAAGTTAAAAATACACACAAAGACAAATCTAGAGGCATTAACCTTCAAAATAATTTCAGAAGTAGCAGTCTCTCATTAAAAGATTTTGTGCAAATCAGCCTTAGTAAAACCAAAAGAGATTAGTATCCCAAAATGTGACCAAAAAATGTTAGGAAGTTTGAGGTGTTGTTGGCCAACAACAGAGATGAATTAAAATAGATCAGAGCTGCCACCAAGAGTTACAGTGTGTCTAGGAATAGGTCATATTTATCTGTATATATATACACACACACACTGAAATGAGTAACTGTTTTGACTGCTTAAAGTAACTGTGTACACTAATGAGATCCTGGCATATGGTTGACAGTAAAGCCCATGTACATGACATAGTTTTATCACTGGATCATTTGTTTTAAGGAATATAAAGAATTTGTCAGACAAAGGTGGCAACTCTGAGGTTGTCTCAGATGGAAACTACGCATATCACTCATAAGAGAGATACAGAAATATATTTATGTATGGAATATAGGTATTTAAGAGACCCTAATCATAAATAAGGCAGTAACTTAAACTTCTATGAGGATGATACAATTATTTACTGCACAGACGGTAGGTTTCATCTATTCAACATTTCAACACATTCGTCCAGGCCATGATCCAATTGAGTCAAAAGGTTCAGAGTGGATGCCCCTTAATTTCTAAATTCTTTCCTAGAGAAGTCTAGGTGCAGCAAAATCTAGCCCTAGTTTCAGACTCAAGCAACAGTTTACATGTAGGGAATTATAAGCATACAGTTAAAAATACGATCTTAAAGGAATCTTATCTGATCAGTCATTTAATGACGATCAAGATCAGGAAAGAGTAAACATCAATGTGTAAGAGATCTCTGCAGCAAGCATAATCCCAACTCACACCGCTACTGAAGAGTATATCCTATCATAAAGCCAAGGAAAAATCTATAAAGGAAAAATCAAGAGGCTGGTGGACTGCTCACTGTTTATAAGGTAAGATGGGTAACTCGTGGTGGCGGGTCCGAGACATGCTGAACTGGCCCTTAGCTGTTCAACCTGGTGTCTGCTATCAGAACTTTCAACATTCAGTTTGAGACTATAGTGCTCTTTCAGACTTTGAAAGTTGTTAGCCTTGAGGGTGGCTGTGGGCACCTTATTATGGCATAAGTGAGGTCTTGTGTGTAATGGTAAGCTTGAAGGAGAAAGGGGATAGTGAGAAAAGGAGGGAGCATACCATCACAGTGGTGACAGTTCTTAAAAGGCCTTTTATTCCTTTTCATTACCTATCACTTAAAATATTGCTCACAGACCTTTCTCCTTTGTCTGCCCTACCATAGTTCACTTAAATTAGGAGCATTCTTAGTGAAGACCTGCTGCATTGGTGACAATTACTAATATCATTCTGGATTACAGCCTTCAAAAATACTACATGAAGCTAAACTATTCCAGAGACTTAATCATAGTGACAGAGGAATTGTGCTGGGAGAAAAGAAGAATATGAGTGCTCAAGAACACTCAAAAGAGGTGATTCACTTTGGCTTTTAACTTGTTTTGTCATTGCTCTTAAAGTATAGCATTAGCAGCAGGGCACACAAGTGCTTGTTAGGGAGTATTATTAAGGTATGCTTCTCAGTATTTATGATTTAGCTGATCCAGCTCATAGGTTAGCAGCAAGTTTTCTTTTGTTGCAGTCTGGCTGGGGGTTCCTCTGATGCTTTCAGCTCTGAGAAAGCTCCTACATGACTTTAAAGCTTTCACATCTGTCATTAATTGCAGTTGATTAGCTTTCTTCTTCTGATCCATTCCTGATCAGCTCCATTACATCTTCCTTTCTTCTTACGCAAATACTTTCTTCCTCCACTATATCTCTGTTAGAAATCACAAGTGGCAAGTGTGGGAATAAAGAATTTTCTCAATGAACTCTTAAGGTTTTCCATTACTAATTGAAGTTCCTGGCCTTTTAGAAATCTTCTCACCTCCTTTTTCATGAGTCTCCTGATCCTTAGGTTACCAGTAATCATTCCATTACCTATACTAAAACTAGTAATATACATTAATATAATTTATAACCATCTTCCTCCCCACAGTCCTCTTTTCACTATTTCCCTTTATTTTTTTCAGTCACAGTGGTTGTGAGTTTTCCCTCTTTCACATTTTATGTTCCTGTCTATATTTCTCAGTGATTACAGATTTTATTAGATTCAAGAAACTTTGCATCACAAGAAACCCAACAATTCTGTTCATTGCTGACTGAAGATATAAGGTTTATGTATATAGACATGTATGTATGTATTTGTGTACATATATATGCATACACACACACACACACACACACACTCTTGAATACCTCAGCACTAGCTACTGTGTTTCACCCAAAATATTATCATGAAGTTAGCCCCACAGTTTTCGCTTTGTTGTTAGAAGGACATCTCTAGCGTTCTACAACTCATTATTCCAATTTCTAAATATCATAGGGATAGAGAACCTGGCTTTTATTCAAGATGGATTAAATACTTTTTGCTTAAAATTATCCATTTGAATTCCTAGCAGATAAAGCAAATCCTCATCCCTTCCTTGCAATGGACTTAATCCATATAAAATGACTACTGAAATTCTGGAACATTTTACTGTTATATTTGCCTCAGAAATGGCAAAATTCAGGCCCAGCAGATGCTGTTATTTCAGAGGAAAATGACCTGTTGTTCACATTCATCACACTGCAAACTAGTTACATTGTAATTGTCACCCCTCTGCTGCTTTTACTCAGGAAGGAGTCCCCCATGGGGCTGCTCATAATAGCATTCCTCAGATGTAGAATGGAGAGCAGAGTCAAGCCTTTTGTTAGGCTATACAGTAGATCTACACAGTATAATTTCTCAAGATGTGAAGCTCTAGACAGATGTCAGTAATAACAGTAATAACACTGATGACAATTTAGCAGCTTATGCTAGCAATATACTCAGTAGTGAATAGCAATTGTTGCCAACATTTGAAACAGCAATGACAAAATCACTGATGGTATTTCTTTTCTTGGCTTCTTTTCATTTCAAACGCCATGCAAGAAATGCAGAAATGGCTTTGTTAGAGGAGAAAAGGTTTAAAGTGTACAAAGAAGGTACAAGGAGATTCTAGCTTTATCTTTGCTTGTTCATTCACTCTAAACTTGCTCAGGCAAAACACTGCAGTCAGAGAGTTCTGTCTTATGACTGCAGACTGCCTTATGACACTTAAGGGTCTCCAGTTTATTTCAGTTCTTTGCCCACTGCACACATGAGGTTGCAATCATTCTCTCAGAACTCTCATTGAGTGTTATACCTGCTCTGAAGCAAACTTCTTAGCCTTCCTGGATATCTCCTTATTTTGTTTAAGTTAGAATCACAAAATACATTTTTTTTTTTTTTTTTAACTTCTTTTTTAAACCCATGTGAGTATTGTGAATCTGAGGACACCAGACACCAACCAACCTGAAAGTCCAGAACTTCACCTTTACTATTACTAGGAAAAGCTGCTAGACCAATTATATTCCCCACAATAATATACTCACAATGGATCATGTTAATGGTGAATTTTACTCCTTATGAGTATTAAAAACAACTAAGTTTAGCTACAAGAAAATGACTGCTTTCTTGATAGTTAAAGGACAGCAATGGTAGTTACTGCCACAGACAGAAGACTGTACAGGGAAGATCCCATCACAAGTCCTTCACTTGCGTGTTCCAGACTCATGCCAAAACGGTGCTATCTAGATGCTAATGGAAATTAAAATCTTAATTTCAACTGCTATTCTGCATATGCTTCCTCTCATTCCGTGTATTTTTAATAAATTGATTTCCTTAATCTTATCCCCTTTAAAAAATGCAGGAAAAAGGAACATAATCTGTCCCCCCCACTCCCCTAAAGGATCTTTATCTTTGTTAAAACAACCTTACAATGTCCCCCTTAATAATGTAAGATTTATTTTGTTGTGCCCTACAGGGCCTCTGTATCCCCAGAATCCTGGGGCAATGGCAATGCTGAGCTGGCACACTAGCAGAAATGTCATTTTTTAATTATGTGGTTCTGAGGGGAATCTATTATCTACCACTGAGATGTTGAAATAAGATGATTTATCTGCAAAGCAGCTCTGTCTACCATCTAGAATATATATCTCTCATCACTGCAGGAAAGACAATGAAGGGATGTTTTTATTTCTGGTGCCTTATAAGTTTATTCTTTTAAGCTCTGTAAGCAGATACCTGAGGGTGGGGAGCAGAGCTGCAGGGTGCAGAAAAGACAAGTTCTAATGCTTCTCTGTATTCTCCTGATCTCCCTAGAAAACCTTCCAAA
The DNA here is from genome assembly GCF_019238085.1 of Lagopus leucura. Taxonomy (NCBI): domain Eukaryota; kingdom Metazoa; phylum Chordata; class Aves; order Galliformes; family Phasianidae; genus Lagopus; species Lagopus leucura. The sequence continues at coordinate 24,589,871 of NW_024962250.1, read as the reverse complement.
GTCAGAATGGACCTAGCTTCCCTTTAGTCTCATACATCCTGAAGAGCTCATGTGCAAATAGTAATTAGCTTAGGAATTAGCATTGTGCTGCAGACTCAGAGCCTCAATGTGCTGAGAGCACTGTGAAAGTGAATAGCATCAACAAATTGGGCTGGCAACCTGTTTATCTTAATTACCATAAATACCTCTGCCTGATATTTCAGGCTGGATGTCTACAACAATTTGAATGCATTTTTACTTCTCACACACTGGGCAGTTTTGCTTAACTGTAAAGTAATATATCTACCAGCTCATTCACAATGATTCTGAATTATTTCTCTTCTTTCCCCTAAGGCATGGAAGAAAATTAAAGAGTTTAGTCCATGTTTTTTTTTTTTTTTTTCTTGTGTTTTATCTGCAAAATTCACTACACAAGCCACTCTATGAAGCAGGGTAAGAGCTGCTAGCAAGTCAGAGCTGTTAGCAAGAAGGTACATTTGAAATATTTCTAAAACAATCTTACCAAGTATACTTTAATTTAATATATGTTTTATATATCTTACAAAAGTTTACCAAAACGTTGCAGGGACAGACATTTTGGAATACCCCTGCCAAAATTGTAATAGTCGCATTGCCCTCTAGTGCATACACGAACACATGACACTTTTCTGTGGGGGGAGGGGAGAAATTCTTCACTCTATAATTATCTTTAATGTCATTTGATGGTTTGCTGCATTTAATTTTGACAGAAATGTTATAGACAGTTTGTTAGCAATACATGACTAAATTCTTGCTTCTCCCCATCCCTTCTGGCAAATCTGAGAAACATCAATTTAATTGTGTAGCTGACAGAAATGCAGGTCATGTCTTTTCAAAACAAAATAAATAACATTCAGAGTAATGCATTTGCAAAAACATCATACCTTTAAACCCACCTGCAGCACATCATGCATAAACCAGATTGTGCCTAAATTCATTGCAGTATGAGGGCAAATAAAAATCTTCTAGACTAAATTCATTAGTCTGCATACACTTTTAAGTCAGGTGCCTCCTGCAGATAGAGAAAGATCAACATAAAGAAAAAAATGGGTATGTGCAGAATGGAGTTAAATTAGGGACAAAATTTGCATATCAAAATGAAAGCTATTGTAAAACATACTAGAGATGAACATTTGAGAGGCTATGGTTACAAACAAAACACTTATTTTTTAACTGCCTAACTGTACAAGACTCTAAGTTTCTGGCCAACAATTTGTGGTTTTATAAACTTAGGGACATACATATTACATTTAATAAAACTAAGCTTAGTACCAATTTCCTCTGGTAGCATATAAATTTTTGTGGAGAAAATAGCTATATTTGTAATAGAAGTAAAAGAAAACTCTTTGCAATATATTTAAGTTTAAAAAAAATCTGCAGGTTACAATGAGAAATGGCCTAGAAATTCATTCATACCTACAAAATATGCTAATATTACATTGTGTACTACTATTGGGTATGGACAATGTATTTTCATTTTAAAAGTTTGATGGTGTGACACCATCAACAAAAAACGTTGTCATGTGGTGAAATTACAGCAGCTCCCATTGTCAGAATTTCACAGTTTTTTCTCTCAAAGACAAAACTACATAAAAAATTCTATCACATTTGCCATTATTTTTCAGATGAGGGATTGCAGCTCACAAAGTTGGATAAGCAAGTCAGTCATGACAGTTAAGCTGTTACGATATTCTCTCACACAACACTAAAACATACAAGAGCACATATAGAAGATGTGCTTGCATCTGTACAAATATGAACGCTTGCAGAACATGAAGAGCCTGGAAAGATGAAATTTGTAAATAACACAGGGAAAGAAATGGCAACAATGTTCATGGTGTTAGGGAAAGAACAGCTGTTGAAGGAGCCACTCTGCAGTCATCTGTCACAAAGCAACAATCCATAAAAGAATACTGACGGGAAGGTTCAACATTTCCTGCTATACCACCAAAGTCTGCCTCTGACATCATGGGCCAACATAATAAATTAGGAGACACTACCTTCATGGCTGGACCCATATGTATAATCACATATGCGAGCATTCTTCTTTAAGGTGGCTTCTCTCAGCTACCACAGAATGACTTCCTCAGCTTCAGATGAGACTCTAAGCATACACAAACTGCCAACAGTCACAGGCCCCGTGTTCTTTCAGTGGCATTCTTAAGCCTTCCTATTTCATTTCAGAAAAGCTGGATGAGAATGGAGAGGCAACGTGGTCAGAAAAGAGACACATTCACAGAATGCTCCTTGCATGAGGGCGATGCTTGGTTCCATATTCCATTCAGATGATTTCACATCCTGTGTCTGTGTAGCATAACCAGTAGCAGAACTGTCCCTGGTGCAGCATCTAGCTACTATTCTCATTACCTTGGGGAGCAATTTTTCCTCTCTGCTTGCAAGGGAAGTACATTCCACCATCACGGGGAAAAAAACAGTCTCGATCTTTTCCCTGGGTGATTTCAGAACTTCAGTCTTCCAAATTCAGACTCTCCACATCTTGTAGCTCTGCTAGATTCCTTTAAAGCAGATAGAGGTTATATCACTGAAGTGGAACCTCAGCAGAGCTAGGAAACCTGATGAGAATTCCCCTTAATCGGATTGAAACATAAAGCTTCATAGCTCAGAATAGTTCTAAAATCAATATAGCTTTCCTTCAAAGCATCTTCAATGTTTTGAGGCCTGGATGGACTGACTGTGCATCATGTATTCAAAACACTGAAGTGCTCACAAAAATGAGGATTTTGGTTAGTTTTTTCTTGTGTTACATTTTGTTGCTGTTGCTGTGTTTCTTTCTTTTTCTTTCCCTTTTCCCAATCAACCCAAGTTGAAGAGATGCTTTTTCACCTGTGAATTAAAAAGCCAATTAAGGGACACATCTTTTGTCCAATTCAAGCACTTAACTCTTACCTAAATGAGCTTTCTGGCCACCCATTCAGAAAAGACAAATACTTCCTATGAGAAAGTGCAATCCTCCATTCAGCATTAAGTTCTCTCAGCTGCTCCCTGATTTCTTTCCTTACTCACACTTTCACTGCCTGCTTAACTTCAGCCAATCTTCTTTGTGGACCACAAGACAGATTTTGTGTTTGAGAAATTTTAATGCCGTAACTTACGATTGTTCCCAAAAGCCTTACACATTCTTCCTCCCATTAAATTAAAATGTTGGGATAATAGTAGAGTAATTATATTAATAGTAGAAGAAGTTTTTGACTTCCCAAATTCTCATTAACATGTTTGTACAATCTACTAATAAAAAATTAGCAGAGTAGTGTGATTAGGCTGGTATTTCACAGGTTGCAGAACTAGAAGGATTATCATGGTAGAAGGAGACAATCAAAACTAAATGAACCATCAGCTGTGTCCTAGGTTCACAGTAAAAAACCCCAAAGGGAGCAATTTCCAGAAAGAGACCTTTTCTCAGTGGCAGTCAGACCTTAACTGGAGTCTCAGAGAAACGGAGCCAGGCTCCACCTTTTCCCATCACACAAGTGAATTGCCTTCACCTGTGCTCCCACAGCTGACTCAGTCCTTGCATCAAGTGATTAAACAGTGGTTCAGGCCATGATTCAACAGTTCCCATACAATTTACTTTATCAGTACAGCAGTAATTTTTTATTTATTTTTCCCCAGAAATAAGCTTTTGGCTTAAACTCTGTAATGCTGCTAGGGAATTTTCTTAGCCCTTCCAATAAAACCAGAGTTGTGCTAATCATCTCCACCCTATGAATTTCATTGTAACTTCTGTCTAATTGTCTCTACTCAGAAATGATTTAGAGAATATGATCTCTGCATGCCAATATACATGCATATAAGAGAGAACATAAATAATGTTTCCAGTGCTAATGCAATATGAGCAGCTAGGAAAAAAAAAAAGAAAAAAGAAGAGAAACAGAACAAACATGATACACTTTGCCCACGGCTCAGTGCTCTGTCTCTTCTTCACTAAATGCTGCTCTGTAGCAAATGTGCAGTCAAGTCAGTAGAAAATGGAACAGCAGAATGATGGAGAATGTAAATTAAAGGTTTTACTGCAGTGATTGATTCTAGCTTTCCTAACCAAAATCAAAATAGTTTGGTATGAGTTTGACCTTAGGCTATAATTTCCTTTTTAACCTGTTGAATAAATACTGATCTTGGAATGGATCAAAGATTCCTGAAATGCTCAGATGAACTCATTTTGCAAAATATTCCTGGTGAGATTATGTTTGACAAAAGTAAATGAGAAGGGAAAACATGTAACAAATCTAGATACGGTGCACAGCAGCTCATATAATAAAAAAGATAATAAATAAATAAATAATAAAAATATACGTGACATAGAAATTAGATTTTGTTTATATCTTCTAAGTGTTGGTACCTGATTCTAAGACAATAAGGAGAAAGGCTAGCCATAAATGGATTAGTTCACCTGAAGAAGGGTTACTTACTGTGTTTACAGTGATGTCTTCACAAAAATCAGGAGGCGTCATATTGCTTTGCACTAGTTTATGTTCTGATCCTAATCTGATTCTAGGTATTTCTGCGTCAGGTTGCATAGATATAAGGATGATGGGAAGTGGAAGGGAAAGAACATTCAGTCTGTTTCTGTGAAATTGCTTATGATTTGCATTGGAGCAAAGAAGTCAAGTAATTGTCTCATAACTTTTGATTGCTATGTGCTTTTTTCAGTGTGTAAAATCTAGTTACGTTTTTGCTCTTAGTCTTGGACAAACTCACCTTCTCAAGTGAGATATTTCATCTGTCAACTCCTACACGCTGCAACTGACATCTAATTATCCCAATTTTGCAAGGATGATGGCAAAACACCATCCTTGTACAAAAGAGTACATGGGTCATACAGAAACATTTTTAATTGAGTTAGAGATCTTCTTTCATTCTATTTCTGTCATTTTAAGCACCTGACAAATATATGCTTATTAATACAGAGAGGTATCATATAGTTCTGACAGAATGCCCTGACAGGCCAAGTTGAACACTGTGTAATTTGCTTGACCTTAAAAGAGAGGAACAGTTTATTTTCGTTTAATTTTTTTTTTTTCTAAGCTGTTTTCAAACACTGGGAAGGTGCAGAATATTTCAAAGACAATATGATAGAGGCAAGTGGTCCAGCTGTCTTAAGAAATCAAGTTCCTCAGTTTCCCCAATAAGTTAAAGGTTACTGCTCACTTCCACAGAGGGACAGCTAGAGAAGGCAGATTAAGAGAGGTATAAAAGGCATCCTGTCTGATAGCAAAGTGAATATACAGATACCAACAAAATATTAAGAAGCTATGTATTTTTTAACCCTAACCAGCAACACGAAAATAAATTCATTCTACAAGAATGTTTCATGTATTTTTGTAAACCTAAATGTATCCTCTACAGCATAGGTTTTTGTTCCACTGAAAAGGAATTTCTGCAGAAGGTTCTTCTGCAAATGACAATACAAACTCCAGGTGTCTAATGTCTTTTTAGCTTCAGCCTTCACTAGGAATACCAAAAGGAATCAAACTATTAACATAATTGAAAGAGTGACAAGAAGTTAGAAATTCAAGTAATTCAGCATTATTCGAATCTCTGACAGCAAGACACATATATTAAATCTGTTGCCTAAATTTACATAGTATGACTCGTAGCCATAGAGACTATATTAAAAAAAAAGATTTGAGATGAAAAACTGAAGTGGTGTAGATCAGTTGGGGTTCACAGAATACTGAAAAAAAATAATGAAATACATAATTAGTAATAAAAAGATAAGTAAGAGGTGACGTGAATTTGTCAGGAAAACATATCGGCCTTGAGCTTTCCTGCATACATAGATTTTCATCACATACAAAGATTAATAGATGAACATTATTAGAAATAAAGTATTCAGATATTCTAATGGGTTTAAAAAAAAAAAAAAAAGGAAAAAAAAAAGAAAAAAAAAAAAAAAAAAAGAAAAGAAAAAAAGGAAAAATGTATACCTAAAATCCATACATTCCATCAATCAGTCCAGAATTTTCCATTAACGAGGAACACCTATACAAAAAATTAAACCTAGCACAACTGTGTGACAGAGCACATGTTAAAGTACCAGGTGGCTTTGTACTATTTTTCAGTGTTTTTGCTAGTACAGAGATTAACCTTCTTAACCCACTGTACTGCTGTTTCTGCATCCAGCAGCAAAATAACATTTAGAGGACTACTCATAGTCTTATCTCTATGCTATTTTCTCCATTGTTTTCCAAATGTGTACCTGAAACACATTTTTATTCTTAAATATTTTTCATGCAGTGATCATTTCTGTCCTTTATCTCATCAAAAACATCTCTAAGCATCATCATCCTTTTCTTCTTGTTGATCTTTTTTAAAACTGTTCTTTTCCTTCTAGACGGATAAGCTTATGCTTCACATGACTAATAGTTGATCTTGTTTTTGTTCTCACAGGCACCTTTTTTCCTCCACCTGAAATATGTAACTATAAGTAAACAAGGACTGATGCTGTACTGTTTGATATTTTATCTAGAACCATCTTCCTCTATGTTAAATCCCTGTTTCTGTACATAAAGTCATACCTATAACCTTGCAAAAATCTCTCTAAACAAGTGGGAAAGAGACATTTTGTTTTAATTTCCAAAACAGTTTGCCTGGGATAGACTGTTGCTAAAAAGTGAAACCACAAAAACTGGCATCTGAATAAATTCTTCAGCTGGAAACATGAATAACAGAGTAAAGCACAATGGGTAAGTAAAGATACTAGGTACAGCAATTTCTCGTATCAGAAGCAAGGTTGAAGGACAAAGTTAAAGAAGATCCAGCTAGACTTTAAGTCTACATACCATACCAGCTACATACCATTTTGTACTTTTTTTTTTTAATACTTCTGCATTAGGCTAGCCAGCAGCTATGAATCTCAACTCAAGTGTTATTGAAAATTCATACACAGGCAAAAAGAAAAGTGTTCCAGAGGTGTACCATCCCCAACAGAATAAAGTTCCATGTGCATATTTCCCAGCAAACCTTTCATATCATAAATCACTTCTTACTATTTGAGATGTGTCCTTAAGAATTTTCTTAAATATATGAAGGCTATCTCTGATAAACATGAACAGTGCATTTGAAATTAATCTTCATGTATTTGTTGTTCAACAGATCTTTCACCACTGATTATTTTTGATTAACATGTGGATAAAGTCACAGTGTCTAGAAATTCAATGCTCCTTTTCTTCAATATTCACTTCTGCTTAAGCTCCTTCTGTAAATGCTCCCTAACAGTTAATTGCCTGACAAGTTAATGGAAATAAAATGTGGGAAAAAAAAACGTGACTTTATTTAAACATTTGAGTGGACATTAATAGAAATATTTTGCAGTAATAATTACCTTGTGATAAATGAATCTATTAAATACAAAAGATGAGTAAGTATTTTATTCCTAAATATTAATTTTATCCATGCCCATGCTGACCTTAGAAATAGGAATTGAACATGAGCATTTTTTGCCCTACTACTAGATTTAATGCAACAGTTAATATATATTCAGAGGTTCATCAGAAGGTGAATTACGGAGGTACAATTATTAGAATTCACTTTAAAATGTGGTATGACTTCAGCATTTACAGCAGAATATTGTATGCTTTATCTACAAGTTTCACATGGGTTTTGTATATGTATTAATTAGAACAGATAGTATGAAAAAATTAGAAAAAAATTTATTATAGGTTATTCTTTTGAAATTATTTTTAGGGGTGTACTTACAGAAGGCTATGAGATTTTTTTTTCCTTTTTCCAATTACGGTGCAATATTCTTGTAGCGATACTTCAAATTTCATTCCTGATTAAACCTTCAAAGTAGGAGAAATAGTTTACAAAAATATAAGAACTTCAGCTAGCTGAGTTAATTCCTATAACCTCTCTTTATGTGTTGTTTTGTGTGCTTGTTTTTTTTTTTTTTACTGTCTTATCCATTCTTATCCACTTACAGGAATGCAGGATGACAGTCTACTTTTCACTTTGATTTTGTTTTGTTTTGTGTGGAAAGACCAGCAGATATATTTCTTATTTGGAAGATAGCCTGCTATACAAATCTCTGTGAAGTAGAATGAAAATGAAGTGGACTTAATATAAGGATTCAACTCACCTGATTGAAAGGCTCTAAATTCAAAATTATTTGTATAATTCACAGATGTATATTTATCATCACTTTGTCAAGCAGTTATGACATGTAATTGATCAATCTGCACCATATAGAACAAACCCAGTATTTCTGACATTCCAAAACTTAATTTTCCCTATTAGACACACAATGGCTTTCACTCAGATTCTTATATAACTGTAATTTGCACAATTGGAGATCAGTGAAGCATTAACAAATATCTTTACGCATTCTAAACTGACCAAACAGATTCTGAGAATAAATATAAAGTATTCAGTGGATGTTATCAGAAGAATTTATTAAGAAGTTTTACTTTTTCTTGATTTTATTTTCTTTGGGTAATTAATAACAAAATAAAAAAGCTGAATTAGTGTATAGTATACATTTGGAGTTTTCACAACCTCACACCACTATTATTTGAAGACTGATGAAGTTGTTGGATTACAATTCAGCAGATATATTATGTATTTCTGACTGGTTCACATTTTTTTTTTCCTAAAATTATATTCCTTATATCATCTACAAAGACTATTAATTAGGTTAATTTACAAGTTTTTATGAGTGTTTTGAAATCTCACCACTGATGACACTATATCTTAGTTGGAACATCTTATCCTTATATAATGCATTCTGATTACTGTAATCATGGCAATAAAGATTTGTATATGATTTGACCTTTTAAATTAATACTTACTTTCATCAGCAAGATCCCTTTGTAGAAACTTCTGTGTTTTTCAGACGTTACCAAATACTTCTTATGTTGTCCATGAACGATACGTTGTCTCTGTTATAAACTTATATAAATATGACATGAATTTGAAGCAATTACATAAAGAAATAAAATGGCTCCAATTTTCAAAACAGAATTACAGCTACTTTTTAAATCAACAAGGATGCGTATATTAATTACCTACTCCCTTAGAAGTTATTTAAAATTATGCTGTATACTCACACAATGTGTACAGAAATACTGTAGCTATGTTATAGGCAGACAGCTAGGAAAACATTTATATGTAATTCTGCTAAGTTATATAGTCATATGGTTTCCTAAGAAAAAGCTAATTCCCTCTTCACCCATCAATATGTCACGACTTTATAATTCTTGGTCGGCATTTCAAATCATAACATCATGCAGTGCATTAGAAATTAAAGTGTTAATGCTGCAGTTCTTTCGATTGTCAATAGTTCTGGTTACATGTCTTAGAAGAGAAGAGTGAACTGCAACTTTCAGAAGACTTCATTTTTCCATTTTCATTCTCTGTTTGGAGGGAAAGATAAAACTGCTGGGAGTCATGAAACTGTCTTTCTGCTCTCTTTGCTTCCTGGCCATCTTGCCTACAGCATTAAAGTAAAGATTCCAGTTTCAGAAACTCCCTCTCATTTTATTTGTTAGCATCAATTTCAATCACATTGTATTATATTGTATTATCTAACATTCTGTTATTGTATTTAGTAAATTAAGTTTTTTTCCCGTAGATCGTTGCTGCTGTTTTCCTCATCTAGGTCCATCTCCCCACCTTTTTCCCTACCCCTCTTACCCCTTCCCAGGGGCTTGGGGCCAAAGGGACATTTGCCCCCTGTCACAGAACTAGAGTGAAGTGGGCCAAACCATTACATATTCAAATTTTCCTCTATATTTTATTTTAAAAAATCCTGTTAAAACACAAAACAGATAAAATCAAGTTAAGAAGCTACGCATTTGTTTAGACTATATATTCATACAAGAAGACAAAACTGATAAATTAATATTCTTTCCCTCTCTTTCATCTTCTAATTTCACTGCCTCGGAGTCTTCAAAATCTCAGTCCAGATCTGTGAACATCAGAAACAAGTGTAGTAAGTAAAATAAGAGAAAGAACACTGGCTAAATGCCCTCATTTGCTCAGGTACATAGGTGGTATAGTCGTGAATTTTATAGTGAAGAGGGGAATTTCATGATATATCTACATCACTGTGCCACACAAAGTCATGGTCTAGATTGGTGTTACTTTTCAGCCTGCTGATATTCCACATAAAACTTCCAAATTCATTTCAGTTAATCTGATCAATCTCCCCTAACTCCTTCTATTTTATTTTCACATTTACTACTGAGGTGCTTTTGATAAAGCTAAGTATGCTACAACAAAATTTAAAGACATATTTTGCATATTGAGCTAGTCTGAACTAGGAGGCAAACTATCACTCACTACATATAAAGCAAACAAATCGATTGTCCATGAGACCTACAGTACCGTTGCTTCAGAATGCATGAAAAAAATGCTGATGGAATTTTTAAAATTAATTATCTATTTTTACTCAAAAATATATTTAATAAAGGTACTTAAACAGCAAGGAAGTCAGCTGTATAATTACAGCTATTCAAATATTTCTCTCTGGAAACTTCTTTACATCCTTGGAAGGCTAGCACTGTATTATGTTTGCACATAACTGTCCTTGCGATTAATTATTTGATATTCAGTAGTTTCTCTCATTAAAGCAAAATCTCTGCCAAGTTTCATAGCACGAATAATCTTTGAATTGTAATGCAGTCTACTTAACTCAGTCTTTCTGGCCAAATTTAAACTAAACACATGCCACTTTCTATTTAAGAATGCACTATTGCACTGAGTTAAGGTTTTGCCTAAATCAGGATTCTCCTTTAGTAAAGGAGGTAAAACACCACTACTTTCCTTGCAGCTCCTAAGAAATACAAAATTATAACAATCAGAAATTAATTATCATGTTAGATAGTTAGATAGGTTAGATAGTGTCATGATTCCAAAAAGCATTAAACAGTACAAAGAACTGGAAGGAGTGGGGTGGAAAAAGATTGAATAAAAGGATAATGGTTGTAAAAAAATGACAAGCCTGTCTGTAGGAATGGAAAATAAGAAACCAGGTATGTCTTCAAAGCAACGCTCTGGAAGAAGGAGGCTAAATGAAGAGAAAAATTTTGAAAAGTTAGTTAAAAATTGTGGGAATAAGAAAAAGAAGAGATTGTGATAAGACGTTAAGGGAATAAGTAAAGGAGCTGAAATTAGAGTGAAGCATAGAAGCGTAGTTCTGAAAGTTGAAATCTGAGCAGAAAGGAAGAACAACTGCACTTTTATGAATCTTACCCACAGAGGAGTTTGTACCAAGTACCAGAGGACATGACTCTTCTGCTGTGTGAAAGCATGCTCTGCTTTTGTTGGGAAGCAGATTAAAAACTGAGGACACAAAATCTGAGAAGTAAAATAGAACTCGTGTTTTCCCTGGAATAAAAATAAATAAAATATTGTTTCAGATTGCATCAATAAAGTGCTTTGTGATACACTTTTGGAACATGCATTGCAAGGTCAATGCAATAAGTATTCTCTCATATGTACCATCAATGTTTATTTTTAGTTTGGGACTGGTGAATAAAGCTTTAATGGGATTTTAATGGCATGTTGGACATATTTCAATGTCTAGAGATGTGGCATCATGTCCAGAAGTGTCATTATCTGGATTAATTATCAATACTAGGCAGATATCATTAGGGAGATGTGAAAATGAGAGAGGTAGTAAATGAAATTTGCTGTGCAGAGAAATAAATAAATAAGAACATCTGAGAAGCCACCAATAGGTATTTAAAAAATGTTTTCAGTTTGATAATTTTCATACTTGTTACTTCTTCCACTACTCCAGAATATGTCCTGACTAAAAGTATTCCCTCCAAGCTAGTATAAACCAGATTCATTCTTCAGAGAAGTAACATATTTATATACAACTGACAGTACCTAATTTGCTCATTTGGGTAATGGCTTAATTTGAAACCTTAAGAAGCCTCTGTGCTACATTCACCAGCAAACATATATCAGCAGTAAATTTCCCTTGCTGAATTTTTTAACAAGTGATAGCATTAGTGTCATGTGTTAAGACACGGCTGATAAAACATATTGTAAGTATGACCTAATATGAATGATGCAATCTATCATAAATACGACTTAAAAAATCTAAAGACTAGTTGCATCAAGGGGTATGCATCTCAAAGCTCTGCATGCTTTTGCAAAACATGTTTTAACTTTTTTTTTTTTTTTTTTTTTTTGATCAATGTAGTTAAAATGACTTTAAAATGGAGAAGAATTTTTATGTTCAAGACTTAGATAATACTGCATTTATGACAACATTGTTTAAACAGTCTGCATTTAACAGTATTTATTTTAATATAGGCAAGCATAGGCATAAGTGGAAAAAGAAGTTAGCTCATCATTTCCCATAAAAGGGGGAGATCTGTCTTGAGAAACTAAGATCAGAAAGGGCCTGTGGTTCATTTGGTTACTTGTTTCCACATGAGTTTTCAGTGCAAGAATGTAATAAAAACAAAACACTGCATGGACATACAAGCAAAGTTAGTGCAACATAAAGATTTAAAGATTTAAAGGGCCATATTAAGTAAAAATAAGGCATTTATACTGCTTTTACACTCTTAAAAATACGATTCCTGTTCTCACAGTATTTTTTGTTCTCTTCAGAGTAGTAAATTTCTATTCAGAAATATAATGTTAAATTGCAACACCTTGTCTGTACTTATTCTCCTGTCTGCCTGAGAAAGTATTAAAGAACTACCTGTAACACAAACTCATACAAGTTTCATTGTTGAATCTTTGTAAATTGAAACAAGAATAATTCTCAGAGAGAAAATATCTTCCTGAAATGCGTATCCTACTCCGGAAAGAATATAATAAATATATCACTAAATACACTGTAGCTCACTGGAAGTATGCAGAAAAAATTAAATGTCTGTCCAACTTGCAATATGCGTGGAGTTTGAGGAACCTTTCCAAGAACACATTAGTCAGCACTTCACTGTCAACTTTCTACAACTTTTCAATTTTAGCTTTGTCTCTGTTAATACAAGACTATTGAAGATGTTTAAGGCTTACACTAAATAGTCATGCAGCAAGGATTTTGAAGAATTAATTAAATTGTTCTTGCCTCTGTATAGAAAAGGTAAACAGATATTTTTGAAAACCCAGAGGTGCTCTGGCTTAAAATATAGCAAGTTATGATTATACAGGACTCTTCATCTAAGGAGCTGAAAATGATATTAATACCAAGTTAAAACCAAAACAAAAATTATTTCCATGTCCAGATTAATTTATCATGCTTTGTAGTATACCCTTTAGACACCAAAAGCTCTCACATACTAAAAATAGATAAAAACACCAGAATCTCAGAACACAAAAGACAGGTCTAATTTTAGCACGACTAGTTTCTACCTTTATAGTAATCTGAAACTCCACAGCAGCAGACCCTTAAGATGTTATGTGGTTGACATCTATTCTTTTTTTTTTTTTTTATTATGAAATCCATTTAAGAATCTGGACCATTTACAGTCTAAGAAAGAAAGGGAAGCTAAAAAAAAAAAAAAAAGGAGAAAAGGGCTATAAATAAACTCTGTGACTTATTTCCCCTTTGTTGAATGATGAAGATATTGACCTCCCAAGGATTCTATATAAATGCTGATTTTATCTATCAACAGGCCTTTGACCTTGGTAAGGTTGACAATTACACCAATCAAATGGATGAAAAAGACTCTCAGATGAAAAGGGATTTCGTCCACCATAGATCAATAGGTCATCAAAAGTGAGACATCAAACCTCAAATGGACTATGTTAAGGAAGTTTTGAGTTTAAGTGAAAAGGAAGTACAGAGCCAGAAATCAGCAACGTGGATTAGCAAAGTGAGAAACTCTATACACTTCTACTTGTCCAGTTATGTCTGAGAGTTTGATATCCTGCCTCTCCAGTTTATTTCAGTTTTAATTATTGATAAAGTGATGTTATCAAGTGAAGATACTGTTAACAGTAATTGTACACATCCATGAATTCCCAATCCAATTGTGGAAAATCAGTGATTTTTTAAATCTTTATCTTGATATTTACATTTACATTTTTATGTAGTCTTCTTCAGCATCCAACTCCCAGTATGTTTTAGTGTAATTATGCAAAGTTCATGCTGTCAACACCTAAGAAATATTTGTGAACCAAAAAAATCACCTTGAAAACATAGAGAAACTGTTCTGATATAATGTCATGAAGCTCACTTTCCACTGGATTGCATTTTTATACAGTTTAAGTATTGGAGTTGTATTAGCTCATGTCATTAAATTTTAATGTCACATCAGTCAACATGAAATGTCCTTTATGCTGAAGAATGATTAATAACAGAAGCAACACCAATTTTGTATTATGGCCAATCAAGATCATCAAAGCTACAACTACATCTACAACAGATGGCATAGGGGAAAGCACTGCAGCAGAATATGCAGCGTAATTTCTTCCTCTCAAAATTCACACCTTATTGCATATTACATTTGTCAAATAACATCTACGCTCAGAGCCCAAAGAATAAGTCATTACACAATTTTACAAAAACAAAAATAAATGACTGTGAAGACATACATAGTTGGAAAGCAGTCAGGCTTGTGAGCATACTGTGTTTATTGCTTCTCATGTAGCCTCTCATCAAATGCAATTAGAGGCTTAGTCATAGTGTGCTGTTTTTTCCTGACCAGGTCTTCCAGCTTCAGGCAATACATTTAAAAGTAAAGAAAGCACTTCCATAGGCTGCACACTGCATATAGAATTGACGACAAGCAGCCCCCATTTGTGCATGGCTGTGATGTTAAAATTAAAAAGGTTAAACTCTACACATACTAGAAAATATTAATATTAATCTCTGTGGTCATAAAAGCATCTGTCTTATTTTGCTAAATAAATGCACATTTTGAGATGACATAGCTGACTCTGATTATGTGTGTGAGAGAGAATTTGATGACATAGCTGGCAGTTTTTGATGAGTGAGAGAGGAAAAATAAATCTGAACTTGAAACACAACTAGTAAAATAAAGGGGAAGTGAGAAGTTCTTTAATTGCTCATACTTCAAGAGGATCTTCAGGCCAATCTAGTAAGAACACACAGGTTGAAAAAAACTTTGAAATAGTAGCACAAGGATAAGAATATATATCTTAAGAAATGCAGTGGTATGCAGGTAAATGGCAACTGATGTGGAATCACATCAGAATAAATACATATATATGCATCTAGTGGACACAGCTTCAGATGTGAATGTTTTTCTTGCTTTATCCAGATGTTCAAGGACCTTCCACAAAGGATTACAGAGCTGAAGCATGAGTCAATGATAGCAATTGCACATTTTCTGAATTCAGCATCCCTTGCTCATACAGTCCATTGTGTCTGTGATTTGTAAGCCTTGGCCTTTGTGTAACTTTTGGGGTGTATGTCAAGCGTAAATGTGTTTCATGGCTGAAATAAAGTCAAACTCTAGTTGTATAAAGTCACAGTCCAAAACAAGTCAATTCATGGACCTCCAATTTACAGTCTGAATTTTTTCCCCTCTTCCTTAACAAAACTTCAGTAAATAAATGACAGAAGTCTTCAACTTAGAAACATCTCAGCATCCAAAATTCAATGGAGGTGTCGTAAAACACATACATAAAATATTCATCCCCATGCACCACCCATGTCTCAAATGTATTCTTCCACATTTCTTCTCTTTTACCAAATCATTTTCAAACTACAGTTCACATAAAAAAAAGCACATTGAAATTATTCCTTCTTTGCTCCAGCAGCAAATTTATCATATACATTAAGGAGAGTTTCAGGAACAGCAGTGAACTTTCATTATCCACAGATAGTCTGAAACAACCACTAATTCACTACTAGCTCACATGCTTGATCCTGATCCAGAAGGCTATCTAATGCAACTCCTTCTAGCACTGTAATATGCTGAGACTGCACAAATATCTTCCCATCTTTATCTCTCCATGGGATTTTTCTTTTTTGATTTATGATGGTCTTATCCTACACATAGGACTGATTTGTACCAGGCAGTTTAAAAGACTACAAACTTAACTTACTGAAAAGTAATTAGCACCACTATTAATTTTTGCTATACTTAGTGTCACCAGTTTAAATGCTATAATTTCAATTTAGAACTAAGAGAACAACATTGTCAGAAATTAGCATTAGTTTATCCAGTCTTTTCTCCCACAGTAATTCATGCTGTAGAGCCCTGAATATTGACTGAGAGCACAAGGAGTGTGTGTGTGTGTGTGTGTGCATGTGTGTGTGTGTATTCTTGATCTTATTCAGCTCATTTACTTGGCAAAGCCTCCCAGTTTCAAGGCCTGGAAGCTGAAGTCTGCTTAAACAGAGAATGAATGCAGCGGGTAACTTGGCGAGTCAGGCATGCCTCTCCAATTAATGTCTCAGAGCCTAACTGTAGGGATTGCTTTGTTAATTCTGATATTCCCCATTGACTTTCCAAAGCATCTCTATTTCTATTACTCTGTGGATATTTATCTCAATGGAAATGGTAAAAAAGCTGAAACTTTTAGACTGGCTGTAACATACATGTTTTGCTGATAATTTAATAGAATAATGAGATTTCCTGTTTGTCTGCAAAGTCTGCCTTACTTGACATTTTTATTTTTTCTTGCATCCAAAAACCAAAAGAAAAGCCTTTTTTAAAACAATTTTCTGATGCTTCAAGGGTGGAATGAATTTGTTTTCACCAAAAGATCTGTTTCATTTCAAGAACGAGTTTATTTCTGGAGTATAAAAAATTGTCCTCATTTTATAGGGTAGAACTAAGGTACAGGGCTCTTAGGATCCAGAACCCAAAAATGTCTTGATATTTAATTGCTGCTATAGAATCATAGCTATTTTCTAAGAATAGTGCATATATAGTGTTTAAAAAATCACTCTAGGACTCACAGTGGAAACTGAAATGCATTAGCAGATACCAGTGTAATGGATGACGAGGAAACAGACATAGTCCCCAGAACCTGCAATACCACCCAGATACCTTCACTGTTTTACTGCTGTAAATTACAGATTATCTAGCCTGCATATTCTCTATGCAAGGAATAAATGACGAGTCTGCAAGTTCGGTATGACTATGCAATTAAGACTATCTCTGAACATGTGCTTGTATTTAGGTCCCAAATCTTACCTAAGCTTTTCCCTCAACGAAGACATAAGAAACTTCTCAAGATCATGCAGATAAGCTAGATCACAAGGTTGGGGAAAAAAAGAGACACGTAAGAGACAACTCTTTAAAAAAAAAGAAAAAAAAAGTGTAGTTAAATTGTATATTTCAATGGTCATAGAACATCTGCCGTATCAGCAGATATTTCAGTTTACCTATATCACAGAATCACAGAATATCAGGGATTGGAGGAGACCTTGGAAGATCATTTAGTCTAATTCCCCTGCCAGAGCAGGAATACTTGGATCAACACAGGAACATGTCCAGGCTGGTTTTGAATGTCTCCAGAGAAGGAGACACCACAACCTCTCCTTTTCTTTTTTTTTTTAACTTTCTCAACTTTCTATAATTTAATGACAATCAAATCAAACAATAATAAGGATAGTCTTGAGTGTTATAACATTAAAACATGACTTTGGGATTGTTGTTTTGAGTCAGCTAGTGTGTTTGTTATGGCAAGTTATACTGCGGTTAGCAAATCCATGCCTATCAAAATTGACAAAATACCAGCTTCCATCAGACAATTTATATATATATAGTGTTTGTCTGTGAAGCTGAGAATGGATCATGTATAATAGCTTTCCAAACTGAAAAGGCCAACTGAAAGTTGCAAATTGAAAGGTCATTCCTGGTGGGACAAAAAGACTGAGAGAAGGTCAGCCACTTCTAATTAGAATATCTTCTTATTTCCAAATTACCTGGGATTTGTGAGCTTCAATCATACTCTGAGAGCTTCCTTCTACTTTGTGAAAATGAAAAAGGATAAGGAATATTAACATGAAGAATTGTATGAACTGAAAAACAAGGTTGGATAAAAATTTATGATATAAACCTAGACATAGATTCAGGCATAAAAATTCATCATATAGCCAAGAATGAAGAGAAATTACATTCTAGCCTACTATAATAACTTAGATTTAGCTAGATTTTCAGAAATTTGCTTCATTCTCTGAAAATGTGGCACTCACTACTGCTGGTGGTAAGACACCAGTTTAAATAGCCTTTTGTTTTGCTATGATTTATACTGAAGTATAACAAACCAATCAATACTCTTGAAAATCTTGGTCAGCAAAAGATAAGGCCCTGGACTTGCGCTAATCAGTGTTTCTCCATGAAAGTCACAGACTATATTTTTTCCCTGTACAGTAGTACAGCTCACTTAACTATAGAAATCATTAATCGAACAGCAACACTGAACCCTGGGACGCTGGACAGGATATAAATTAAACAAGAACTTGGCCCTCTTTCTCCTCCTTTGATTTGCTGCCTGCAGGAAATCCCTTATTTTCTTCAAAATTTTACTTAATTATGTTGATATTAACTGCACAGTAAGTTATATCATGGTATATAACTATGACCACAAAGACAAATTAAAAAATAATTAAGTATTTAGAAAAATAACTAAGTATTTAGAAGGTTGGAGGTAAGTGATTGATTGCTGTCTGGCAACACATTGAGAATTCTCAACCTCTTCCTTTCCTCATCTCAATATTGAGATGAATTAGACATCAGTATTAAAACAGTTTTATTGTAAAGACTCTGATCTAATCAGAGGTATATTTCCATTCCAATTAAATAGATTTTGTTGTTTGTTTTGTTTGTTTTTATTTTGGATTCCTCACAAAACGAGGCTATAGGTAAGGATATAACTTCTTTCCTCCTGCCACAACTAAGTAACCCTCCAAAAATGAAGGTTACAAATTTTATAAACACTAAGTTGGATTTAAAAAGAGCATAAGAAATAGCATAAGTTATACTCATAAAAAGTGCTTAATGTATTTTCCACAGTCCAAAGAACATTTCCCAATTCCTTAATTAGGTAATAGAGCATTAGAGTAGGCTAACTCCTTTTAATTCCCAAATATTCATACAACTAGGCTATTTAACTATTACACTAGCAGGGTAGCACCTTTAGACTATTCCATCCTATTTTTCTCTTCAGATATCCAATATTTAGGTGAAGAATTCTTCCTTTCTCTTTATGCTTCCTTTAAAGTTTTGAGAGTTGGCTGCTCTTCTCTCTGTCTGAGCCCTGGATGAGAAGTAACTCTTAAAACACCAGATTTCTACAAAGCTGAGAGTGATTAAACTGAGGTGGTACTGCTAAAAGAATCTTACCACACCAGGAAACTGCTCTTGAATTGGGGTTTACATAAAGTAATCTTGTAAACCCAGTGATCATTATTTTTAAGTGATGTACATGTGAATGTTCCAAAATTCAAGTCACAAACACCTGATTGCTTTTTAAATCCATTCTTCACTTGGCTGAAAAAATATATACACTATGGCCATGAGACAATTAATGGTCCTTATGATAGCCATCAATCACTGTCTCTGCCAGCTCTGATCTCACTCAGTGGAAATCAAAGGGAGCAACAACTCATTTATTGGTTCCTCTATTGAAGCAACAACACAGGCCAGTTTCACATAATATTTCTAGTATTATTCTCAGTTCATGACCCCTGACATAATCCATAATGTTAGCAGTACAGCATTTACTATTGCTAATAATTTGCCCATAATCTTAAGTGGAGACACAATCAATACACACCGTAAATACATTTGTTAATCAGTCTTGTGAGGTGAACTTCAAACAAGTTAAATATATCTGCATACATATCTCAATTCAAGATCTTTTCATTTATTATTAGATTCTGACACAGTTTAAAGTGATTTAAAAGTAAGAAGAGACAAGCCTTATGATGTTCCCAGTGATTACGTAGACAGACAGGAGCATAGACTCAAGAGAATTATTTGGTATAAGTTTGTAGCAAGTACATCAATGAATTTATGCAAAGATGCATTAGCTACCATATACTGCTGAATTACTAATAATTATTCAGGCTTATTTCTTGAGGTTTAAGGACTACGTAATTATAGTGCCTGCATATTTCATATGCAGCTGTTGTTACACTGGTTTAAATGGGCTGGTAAATGATCTGTTGCTATTTAATTAATATGCAATTAGTGTGATATTAAATCCAACATGTAAATTGAAACTAAGTTTAAATCACTTAAATCTGAAGTGTGATGGAAAATGTCTTTGGACCTGGATGGCTTTCTTTCAATTGGCTTCCTTCTGCTATTCAAATTATATTAAGTAACTCTAGAGAGACAAAGGGGAAAAAATGTATGAAAATAATTTCTATACAGCAAATTAAAACAAGCTCTACTTCTGGCATTAAGTGATGGACAGAAATTTGGTGAAATCCCAAACATCTTAATATTTCAGAGTGTTCACATTTATCATTCAAGCTCTCCGCAAATTGAGAAAACACCAAGACAAACATATGATCAAAAATGATAAAAGTTTGGAAACAAAATATCTAAATGCATGTATCCTGGTCATTGTCATTTGTTTTCCCAAGTGATCCAAAATTTGAGCAAAAAATATTTAAATTAGAAATTAATAAGGTTGAAAAAGAAAAATATTCTTTGATATTAGAGCCGTTCAAAGGGCAAAGAACGAGTGTTGAACACACAATTCTTAATGACAATGCATTTTAAAAATTATAACAAAATCAGAAGTAGTAATATTAAGAGATGCTACAAGAACTACATTATTTTAATCAATGTATGTAAAATAACATAAATCGTAAAGCTCATTCATCATGGGTAAGTGTACTAAAAACTAGGGAACTGAGTGAGAGAGTGAATAAAAATCTTTTAAACCTTAACCTTGGACCTATTTAGGTTTTGAATATATCTCAAAGCACCTCTACACTAAATCTCCTAAGACATACTCACAAGGGATTAATTTGTGGAGAGTCTGTGTGGAGTGGAGATTGCAGATTTCATCAGAGCACACAATTAAGTCCGTTAGTCTGTTCTGTGTAGTTCATCTATTTATGTCAAAAGTTTCTTCCATGGAAAGTCAGATCTGCATTACAAAGCCCTGTAAGAGGCCAGCAATTACACTGATAAAACAAGATGAAGGTGCTAGTGTGGATTCTTTGTTAGAAGTATTAACAATCCAAGTTAATTTTCTAAAATTCATCTGTTGATCCTATTTCATAATTCCTAATTTCTATTCCTAAGTAATATTTTTTTCCTTCAGAAAAACAAGCAAACTGATTTCACTCAGGTTTAATAGACACTACTGTATGAAGGCAAAAAGGCTAAAGCTATTACATGTATTTAGGGGAGTTTGTGCATGCTCCTCAGTTTCCTCACATTTCCCAAGTGTATTCTCTATGCAGATAGTCAAAGGAAATCTCCATTTGCTGTTTCACATTGCTGCTTTTCAAATGGAAGTGTCAAGAATCTGGAAAAAAAGTCCTACAAATAACATTCCCAAATCACATACTGCACACTTCTCCTTAGTTACTGCTATTTGCGATACCACTGGAAACTTATTCAAGCCAAGTTCTATCAATTTCAGTACAGCTAGATATTTCTAAATTAAAATGAAAAAGCAGAGCCTATTGGTTTTGAATGATTAATTATTCTCTGTTCTGAAGTACAAAAAAAAATCTGCTTTCCCAGAAAAAAAATGGATTACTTCTATTCCCTTTCTCCATTCCAAATTTCCCTTCTCTCTCCTTTCTCACTCCCTCTCTACATAGACTTCCCAGTACTCATGTCAGCTTCTACTAAAGTATTTTGCAATGCACAGAACAAAATCACAATTGTCTCTTAACTTTCATCCAGTATGAAAA
Organism: Lagopus leucura; assembly: GCF_019238085.1. NCBI lineage: Eukaryota > Metazoa > Chordata > Aves > Galliformes > Phasianidae > Lagopus > Lagopus leucura. Next base: position 24,568,063 of record NW_024962250.1, on the reverse strand, counting down.
TGGAAAATGAAAAAAATAGTGCACAAGAATTAGAACAAGTGATTCAAATGAAGCTTATAAAGTTGGTAACATTTTTTTTTCAAAATTCAAAATGAATTACATAAAAAGAAGTGTTGAATTTTTTCGTTGGCCTTCACTAGCATCAGTCACCTCATAAAGATAGTGCAGGGCAGCCAAATCAGATTAAGAGTATTTTTTTGTATATTTAAGATTCACTTTCCACAGTATAAGTGATACTCAGTGAGAGTTAAAATTCAAATCTATAAACTATATAACTATATATATATCTATAAAACTCCAGGTTTTTCTTTACTTTCTGTCTTGCAAGACATTCACCATAATATTTTTTGCTCTTCTCTTTAACAAAAATGCTTTCTATCTAAATTAGTGATTTTTTTCCTTTTTTTTCCCCATTCTCAGATCTTCAGCTCAGGACTTCAAATCATTGGAACTTGGCAGTATGTAAATTATCGGTAAAAAATGTATGGACATTTTTCTGTGTTTGAGTCCTCCCATTGATTTTCCTAAATTATAACAGTATTCTGAGAAGATCAGGGAGACTTCTAAGCTTAAAACATCTGAAACTAAGAAAAGCTCTGAAGATTCTGCCTGATTCTTAACATAACAAGTTCACCTACTTGCAATTTTATATAGAATCATATATGGACCAAACAGAATTTTAAAGGCAGTCAGCAAGTTTAACAATATTCTAGTTTGTTGTTGTTGCTGAGTCTAGTAATTATTACCAAGATTTTTAGCCAGAGAAGTAACTCACATGTCTATGAAATTGGAAAAAAATTAATAAAAAGTCAGCCACCTACTCTTAAGCAAAGAAATTAATGTTAGTTCTTGTTTTGGGACTTAGATATTCAATTAAAGAAGTAATTTCAAGGCACTTACAAAAACACAATTCCATAAATTAATAGAAACACACTAACAAAGAACTGTATAAATTAATGCTGTCCTGAATCGTAAAAGGATATTAAAGGTTATAAATCCAGACCAAGTATGAAACATAATGGCAATTTCAAAAGCCAGTTAAATATAGAATGGGACATATGTTTGAACTGATGATATCACCATAAAATAAATGTTGAACGTATCTGATACCAAATGTACTAAGTATCAGCAATGGACTGGAAGAATATCACATACATAAAACAGATGTCTGAGCAGTATTCATTTTTTCTACTATATATAAACTCTTGTCATCAATTACTGTCCTATTACACACAAAGGTGTGAGAAAAGTATTAATTCTTTTTCAAGATCAAATATGAAACAAAATATTTAGTGCTTGCCTTAACCATTACATTACAAATCATTTGCTCACATCATTGTATATGCATATGCATGTGCAATAATGTACACCTCAGTTGATAGTTGCAGATATTGTTGACTACTTTGAAACTGTAAGTTCATTTACTAAGATGAGCTTCATGTTTTGTATATGTAATTCAAAATAAATGAACTTCAATGTTGAACTGTTCTTTTTTTATTGAAGAGTAATATCATTGGCATCTAAAAGGTCTGTGATACTGACACCCTGTAAAAATACTGACACTTTTAGGAATAACTGCTTCTTTCTGTGAATTAATATTTCTATCTCCAATAGAGAGGGATGAGTTTCACCTTTGGAAAGTAATCTAAAAGCTGCAGATGAGTGACTGTACAGAAGATCAGTAAGAATAAAAAATAACACTCAGAACTAAAATTGCCACAGAATGATTATATATATTTATGAGGTACATAAGGACAGTATGTTTACATTCTACTTTTGCTAAATCAGTAAAACTATTAAAACAATATGAAAGCTGCAGTATATAGAGGACTCTTCCGTTAGATTCTCTAATAAAGAACAGTCAGTTTAGGAAATAAATGGTGAAATTCCTAACTGAAATATTGGACTCCTCAAAGTTTTCTCCAGCTTAAGTTGAGTAATTAAGCAGAACTGAAAATCACTGTTACTGCTGCAGAAACATGTCATTGCACGGAGACGTGCTTCAAAACTATCATGCCAAAGGTAAATGACCATTCTTTAAGAGGGGACTTTTGAACTTTCAGTGTTCACTAGTTAGTGAGGAGAAATCTCTTACCTTTTCATTTTCTGAAAACCTGATGTATGCACAAACAAGGCTACAAAAACATATGACTTAAGGCACTAGTCATGAGTATTTGATTTCATAACTTTTTTTTTGAACCGGTTGCTCATGGTCATGGTAAGACTTCTTAGAGCACACAGACCAATCACATCCCAGTAATTCCATCTTTCTTGTAGCTTAGTGACAAACCCACTGTAACAATTTCAGTCATTGTATTCTGTCATGTGTAGGAACTGAGCTGTTTCCTTCACGCTGCATGAAGAAAAATAAAAACAAAACAAAACAAAACAACAAAGAGCTTTGTTTTGTAGAGGAGAACAAGATAAACGAATTCCAGCTGAAAGTAGGAAGCACATTGCCTAGCTTTAAGAAGTGGACATCAAGAATGACAGCCATTTCAAAATAAATAGGGGCATTAGTATTTACGATCAGAAATAATGAAACAATAACAAGCATTAAAAACATGCTGCAAAAGAACTGCTTTGCTGTTACTGTATGACTTGGATTCCAAGATCAGTCCAAGATCAAGGCCAAGATCAGTCCCTTGCCTCATCTTTCCTATCACCACAGGGAAAACATGAATTTCTTTGTAATATAAGTATTTATGTCATCATGAACTGCCACACGAGAAACAGATAATATTGTACCTGAATCCTGATAAGAAAATAATACAAGAAGCAAAGCCTGTTATTGGGGTGTTGAGAGCTACAAAAAGGATTGCAGTTCAGATTTGGAGTACTTAGCTTCTTTCTTAATGGAGCATAAAAATCTCTGATGTCATCAGAAAGTTGCTATGAGCTGTGGGATTTACAGCTATGAGTCAGTAGCTTTTCATTCTCAGTCACTCAAAACACATAAAAAAGGAAGTTACGTTATATCTCACCAACCTTATCTAATGATAAAGGCATTAGAAATTATCTGTAAAGAGAAAAAGGAGAGGATAGAACTGCTGTAGTTTCAGGGTGGAGTTAAAGGATCAATCCCAACTCCAGAAGTGAGCCCGAGTACTGTATTGTTAACCCAGGTACCCTGACATTTGATAATTTATCTTAGAACACCGCAGCTCACAGTCTCGGATAGAACCAATCTACAAGAGGCCACCACCAGGGCTAAATCCAAAAACAGTTCACATAAGGTGCAATAGCAGCTAACTCGCTCCTTCTGTTCCTCATTTTGTCACAGTCTGTTTCATTTACTGAGGCAGCAACCACTCTTAGGGTGAAACTGAAGAATGGTTCCTTTACCTACAAGCAGCCCAGTGCTTCTGTCTGCTGCTTCTACATCAATAAATTCCAAGGGAGAGGTTGAAAATTCCAAAACTGTGAATCATTTCATCTAGTTTCAAAGGACTATTGTAACAAAAAACATTCATTTTTTTTCTTTTTTCCTTTTTCCTTTGCTCGTCTTTCATTTTTGTTTCTTTTTAGCCTATAAACAACAGTGGCTTAGTGGCTTAGAAAGAGTTACATGATTTTCTTTTTCCAAATGAGGTAACACCAGACTGCATATAACACATAATCATTCTTCAGTACTAAGGCAGAAAGATATGAATAAATCCTTTAACAAAAATAAGTATTTCCAAAAAAGAAAAAGTAAGAAATGTGACCCGGATTGCTGAAGGAGAAGAGAGGGCACTTTAGAGCACCCTATTATTTAATAAGATGAGTAACCTAATTTCCTGAGAAGGTGTCCCTGAAGTATCTTGAGCATCTGTGAGTTAATGAAGAAAACTGCTATGTGGGCTGGGTATCATATGCACAATGGCACAAAACGTGCCATTTCTTTCAAAATACTTACAAGTTTTAATACTGGAGCACATGTTTGTATGTACAACATATGTAGACAATGCATGTCCTTTGAACACACAGTCCCAGATTACTGTCATGTAAACACAACTGGATTCTCTGAAACAAGCTCACACTCTCAAACCGCTGCCTTAACTACTCTGAGACACTTATCAGGGTGCAACAAATATCTATGTCTTCTTACACAAGGGAGCTATGAGCCAAGTGGAGAAGCTGCCAAATCTGTTCTTTCTCAGATCACAAGAGTTCAATGATCTGGGAACCAATTTCTCATGTCTGAAGAAGGTACAGTAAGAGAGTGTTGGCTGGTGTGCCCTGTGCCCTAGTTAATGTACCCTGATGGTGTTAAGAAGCCCTGAGTAAGGCAAAGAAAGACACCATGGCCATGTTCAATAAAAAGTTTTTCTGTATGTGGAATAATTTAAATTCATGAATGAATGTGTATTTTTCTCTGTGAAAATCAAAAGTGGAAAATTTCTTCCAAAACAATTATCAGAATTCGATGGAAATTGTAAAAGGCATAAATAAAAGGAAACTGTGACTGAGTCTAGGGACTGTTAGTTGAGGTAAACACACCAAAAACTGAAGTTCATGTATCAGCTGTGGACATCCTTCTGGCAAGGGATCACTTCAACTTGTTTATTCAGGAGGATAGTTTCTCCACAAGCACTGAAAAAAAACCTTGTAAAAAGTCTGCTATTGAATCCACTCACTTTCCCAACTGATCCAGCTTCCTCTAATTATATTGCGTGTTTTCCAGTTCATTGCCACCTTACACATCTCATTTCCACTGCAGAAAATGTGGCAGTTTTCCAGCGAACTGCAACAGGCTTCCTGTCCAAGTCATCCACTATTTATGTAGAGTCTCTTGCTAATTTAGATCCAACAAGTTCAAGTACTATGAAACAGTGCTTTGATATTATCTGGTCAATGAATGACAAATACAAATGTGTTGAACAATACCTTCATCACTGTGCAGCTATTAGAATTTATTTCCCCAGGGAGGAACTACAGGTACTGGTATGTAAGCAGGAATTGATATCTACTCTTTATCAAAAGTGTCACTAGATTCTTTTCTTCCTTTTATGCAATGTCCCAAAGTTGTATTTTGCTTTGATTTCCAACAACTTGAAATATATTAAAATAGGGATGATTAGAAAATGTTTGATTGGATGCTTTTTTTTTCTTCATATAAGAATGCTGACTCCTTGAAACTGAAATACTGAAAAAACAGGAAACTTCTATAAAAAAAAAATCATAAAAGAACCTAGAAGTGACACTGACATGCTTTCTCTGTTGTGAGAGGTGACCTACATTGAGGTCAGTTCCATTACCATTACTGCTATCAACCAACACTATTACCACAAGTTTAGGTGTCTGTATAACCTGACTAGAGTTGTAAACTAATAATCCGTTTCTTAGATCCAGAAGCAACAGTCCTAAACACTTTACTATAGAGTGAAATACTGTTTGAACCAGTGAATGCATAGTCTTAATAAGTAAAATATTGCCAGAGAAGGTACAGACTAAATGTCTCCCTTGGATCTTGCAGAGCAGGAATTTGAATTTTGATATTTCTCTGAAATATGCTGTAGGAATGCATTCAATAGTCTTAATCTTTTTCTTTTTTTAAGCCTGTTTTACACTTTTAAAACCTTTCATATCTTTTTTTTTTTTTTTTTTTTTTCTGCTTTTTTATTGCAAAGCATTAGCAACAAGAATACCATTTATAAGCATTAGTGATAGTGATGAAATGAAACTCCCATGTCTGTATTATATTCACCAGGTCTAATTCAAGACTGTTCGATCCTGCAAAAGTTCAGCAGATTTTCAGAAATGTATGTATGCAGTTTCAGCAATTTCAGGGTCTTTTAAAAAATATGTTGCTGACTTTATTAGTTCTGATGATATCTCAAGGCTGCTTATCTACAAGAACTTAAAAATTGACAACTTAAACTATCCCTCCTTTATTCTGTTTTATGTATCTTCATTGGCCAGCTAGCTCTGAAAGATGAAAACAAAACGTTAAAGCAGAGGCACAAGAAGGTAAAAGCACTAGAATGACAGTGATTGTTCTTGAGGCTTTACCTCAGCAGAAAGTCTGATTCTCCACATGGATTAGCAAAGGAATATGATTTAGAATGTGATCTACTAGTAAAGGAGATCCAAATATTCCAGCAAAAATCTCTTAATTTTTTCACCAGATAGATGGAGTCTAAATTTCCTCACTTGGAATGTTTGCCTTCAAAGTATCAAAGACAATGCTACAGACACAAATGAGTTCTGCAGAAAGTTCTCATTCTGGGTTTGAAAGCTCCATTATCTGTGCATTAAACATTTAGAAAGGCTTGGTTATTTGGAATTTACCAAAGTGCCTTTCACACAATAAGTTTATTAGCGGTACTTCATCCTGTAGATCTAAACTAAGTATACTGCAATGTATCCTGATTTTTTTTTTTGCTTTAGTTAGATTTTTTTTTCCAATTTAAATGAATGCTCATAATTCTGTAGATCTGCATTGATCTACAAAAACAACAACAATCATAATATAAATATCTAAAACTATCTTGAAGAATAGCATGGACCAAAACAGCTTTCACATTTGAAAGAGATAACAGAGTGAAAACTCAATGGAATTGTTATATATGAATCATGGGGAATGTTTCAAGCTTTCAAACCTTCAGATTATTAGTGGAAATCTCTTAGAATTTTCCCTATATTTTCATATGTCACAGAATCACAAAATGGTTGAGTTTGGAACTAACTTTGTTCATCCATTCCAATGCCTCTGCTCAAGCAGGAATACCTGGCAGAGGTTACTGAGAACATTATCCAGACAGACTTTGAATATCTCAAAGAAGGGAGACTCCATACTCCCTCTGGGCAGTCTGCCCCTGGTCACACTCAATGTTCAGATGTTCTTCCCCATATTCAGATACAACCACCTATGTTAGTTTGTGACCTTTGTTTCTTGTCCTGTCACAGGGCTCCACAGAAAAAGCACTCTCCTTCCTTGCACTCTCCTTCCAGATATATATATACAAACATAAGATCCTCCCTGAGTTAGGGGGAGACAGGATGAACAGTCTCAGCTCCCTTAGCCTTTCCTCATAGGACAACCCCTTCATTATGTTCATGGCCCTTTGCTGGATTTCTCTACAGTGTCTCCATATCTATCACCCTGTGAAGTCCAGAACTGGACTCAGTTCTCCAGATGAGGCCTCACCAGTGCTGAATACAGGGAAGAATCATCTTCCTTGATCCACTGGCAACACTCCTCCCAAAGTAGTCCAGTATATCATCTGCCACATTTTGTCCCAGTCCTCATAACAGTCCAAAAAAAAAGACATAATTTTCTATCTCACAGTTCCAGTGGTCTCCACAGATTGGTACTCATTCAACAGTTTCTGTGGGAGAAAAGAGATTAAATGAGAATCTCACACATCCCACATTGATCCTGTTTTGGGGATTTTTTTCTGCATAAATACAGTTTTCTTATCTATAGATTGAGATTCAGGTAGTACAGATATTCCAAGAAGCTGGACAGATAAAGAGAAATTACTTTAAAAAAAAAAAAAGGCTAGACTGTGTCTGTGAATAATAGCAATTCTCTGAGTTCTGGTAGATCCAACATGATACATTCATAAAATAAAGTGCCATACTGTTGCACCCATGGTAGTTTAATGTGTCCTAGATTTGCTTGTGACTACGCACAAATAGCAAAACTTTGTTTTCTGGACATTTGGAAATTTAAACTCCTGTACACACATATACTTAGTACTGGATCATTATCCATAGACATGACACTACAAATGGTAATACTGGAAAGGTATCATGAGATTATGTCTCCAGTTTTCACTCCATCCCACTGAGAATGACAACCAGAGAATTTACTGCTTATGTCTTCAGAAGTCATTTCCACTGGTAGTTTTCTTCTAGATTTTCCAATACCTTTAACTGACGTACAACCGTTGTACACTTTCTGAATAACCAGTTTAAGTATTTTGTAACTGGCACTGAAAGTTCACAAATTTTTGTCTTCTTCAAGTTTTTGGAATGTGACTACAGAAAGTGACAGAGTATTTTGAATAAGCACATGATCATTTAATCACTGGCTAAAGCCAGCCAGAAACTTTGCGTATGGGTCAGAGTTTTCCTAATTTCAAACGACCAGGTTTAAGATGTTCTATCATTATCAACTTTTTTTAGTCTCAGAAGCCTTAATAGATTTGTTCATCAATAGGTATTATGAGCAGCAGTGGGGTTAATTAATGTATGTTGGATCATCTTGGGGCTAAAAGATGCAGCTGAACTCTGGCTATGATTTAAAATTATCTCAGAAAAGTGGCATCTACAAAATATCTAAGAGCAATCCACATATACGCACAAAAACTATGCCCTTCAAATATATCATAAAGGAATATTCTCATCATATTGCTTTTGTATTTATATTTAAAATAAATTTCACATATTTCATACTTCTTGACTGAAATGCAGTGAGAGTCTAGGACTTAGACACACTGTGTTTGCAGAATTGAAACTGTAGTTATCTACACTCCAGTTTCCTAAGTATTCTGTGGAATCTCAGTCTCTGGAGAAGACTTTCCTGATCAAAGCTCTTACCAAGCCAAGGACAGTCTTGATTATGGCAGGTAGTTGAATTAGATGACCTCTTGAGTGCTACTACCAAACAGTACATTTTATAATTCTATAAAATAAACTTTGAACTCTAGTTCCTAAAAAAATTATAGCCAGAATAATTTTATATGTAGTAGCAACGTGAGGCTGCACAGATAATTAAAATAATCATTATAAATATGGACCCACTGTCAAAACAAAACAGCCTGCTTCAAGCTATTAAACTTAATATACCTAACATTAAAAAAAGCAGATTTGGAATGTATAACATATTTCTCTTCCATGCATCCTCTCTCCTTTTCCCTCAGTACATGGCATAATTCAATCCAGTTGCTTTTGACAGCAACCTTTAAGGTAGTGATTCTTTGGAGGAATTAACTTTGAAAAAATAATTTCATTCTCCAGACATCTTAGCTTCAAACATTTGTCATTATTTAGTAAAGTAGTTGAAATGTTACCAGAAGATAGGAATCATAGGAGGATGAATGAATGTTAAATTTGCTCTGAGTTTGTGCTTATCCCAACATATAGAGAACTATAGATCTTTTTTAGTCTCTGTAGCTGTATTCAACATTTATCCATTAATATACGAACAACTCAATTAGTGGCTCTGCAGGGATCAGAGCATAGCCCTACTATCCACAATTTAATAGCTACCATACATCATTGAGATCTAATTCCCAGGTTGAGTAGGATGTAAATGGCAGTAGCCCACAGATACATTTTTTAAAAATTTGAAATCTTTGTGGCTTAATAGTCTACCCCAAGCACACTTGTATAGTTCATCCAGAATTTTTTCCTATATTTCACACCTGGCATCTTGCAGATTAATGCTGCTGTTTCATGTTTACATTATTTGATTTCTTGATACATCATTAACATGCCAGATAGAATTTGTTTGCATTATCAGAGATTTGTTATGCCAGAAAAAATAATGGTCAAAGACTTGGAATGCTCTGTGCTTTATGTTCTCACCATTCTTCAACAGTACTGCTCTGTGGTTGTATGCTCATTCCAGAAAAAGTTGTTGGCAACTCACTCAAGATCATTCATATTTTCATTTAACCTTCTGGATCCAGGGCCACTCTGATTTTTATTTTTATTTTTAATTTAGTTTAGGGGAAATTTTAGTGTATGTTGCGCTATGAAGGGAAAATACAATAATTTCTTTATTCATTCAAAAGCACAGTCTAGCAAACGCAATCCTGATTGTTTGATTTAGGCTAGACGTCAATCATAATAATCAGCTGATATAAAATGGAATGATTCTAGATGAGGATAATTGTAGACTGATCAAGAAGGATAAGGGCAGTCTGAGAAAAAGGCATCTGATATTCAAGTGCATATGAAGAAAAGCTGCATATGCAAAGCATAGGAAGTAAGCAAAACAGCTTAGTCCCACTGAAGTAAACTGCAAAACTAGAATTAATTTCAGTAGGGGACCAGGCTTGTACTTCAACCACAGATGGAAAAAAAGAGTGCTTTCCAGTTTTTCAAAGCCTTTTGTGTAGGTGATGCTATTTGTTCACAGTGCCAACTAATTTTTCCTTATTTAAACTGATGATCCATAATTGCGTCTGGAATGGCACACCATAATGTGGGTTTTAGTGAGCAAATCTGAAAATGACTAGTTCAGTTTTTGTGTCCAAATACTCGTATAATTGTTATCTGGAATCTCTGAGGCTAGTCTAAAACGTGGGCTTTTTTTTTTTCTTTTTTTTTTTTTCTTTTTTTTTTTTTTTCTAGTTATGTATAATGTTGTACTTTCTTTAATACCTCAAGGTGTTGTTTCTGACTGCACATATGCAGCAGGTTTTAAGGGCTCTTCCACTCTCCAGAAGCTACATATGTTCCTTTGATGTGACCTATTCCCTTTGAAAGTTACACCCCGATACTCATTAAGCTCCTCCTGCTTTATGATGGAAATCAAATATGCGAACCAGGGGCTATAGCACCTTCTGCCCAGCGTGCAGTTTGAGTTGAGAGGCATGGCCTGCCCAGGAAGGTGTTGGAGTTGCCGTCCCTCACAGTGTTCAAGAGGCATCTGGATGAGGAGTTACGAGATATGGTTTAGTGCTTGTGGTACCAATAGTAATGGGAGGACGGTTGGACTAGGTGATCCTGAAGGTCCTTTCCTACCTTGTGATTCTATGATTCCATTGAAAAGTAGTGACAAAAGCAAAGAAAGCAAAATACATCTAAAATATGAACACTCCCTTTTTGAAAAAAAAGCATGTGTATTTTAAGGCCAGTAGTACTATTCAAACAGAGAAGGCACTGCCTGGTTCAGTTTTATCTTATTTAGCATATCAACAGGAAAACCTTTATTCGAGTCAACAAATGAACCAATAAGAACGCTAATAATAATTGTAATAATATTGGTAGCAATTCAAATCATATTGGTGTCAATGCTAATTTTCCAATCTACTTAACTGAGATTGACTAGGGGTTGTAGACAGCTTAGAAAGAGAAAATATGCATCTTTTATCTACTCAATTATACCACTTTTATAAATGAAATATATACTTACTGTTGTGATTACTTATTCAAAATGTACAAATACAATTTTCCTATGAGAAAAGGCCCACGGAGCCTGCTCAAGTATTTTCAGTTTCACAATTGTTCTGAATTCAGGACACAGAAAACAAGCATTCATTACATTTTAAGGGATAATTGCTACCAAATAATTTATGGCTACAAAATGCTGCAGATAGTGCAGAGACTGCAGATACTAATAACCCAGTAAATTAAAGCTAAACCTTCTGTGGGCTAGGTATCTTGCATAAGATAAATTGGATAATATCAGGCTGCTCACAAGGAGAAAATATATAAACATTCTGTATGAATCAATGCATGCTCAGCTCAGCAGTTGCTGATTATTTATTGGGTGTGTAAACAGATGCACCTAATCCTGCTATGAGAGCTATTCCAAGAGACTGAGGAAAAAACAAAAGCCACTATGCACAGCAGAGAAAAAGATAAAAAGTACATCTTAGAAAATACTGATTGGACTAAGCTCTTTTTTTTTTACTTCAGTGCCTACTCAGTACCAGGCAGGCAAGTACGTGGGCACAAAATATATGTGGGCCAACTTCCCCACTCTTTTTCTGTATGATACATCTGACTGTAACAGCTCAGAACATGAAGTGAAATCAATTTCTTTAATTAGAATAAAATACAAAGTCCTTCCTATTATTTTAAGGTCACATACTTAGTGGAAGCTTGCTTGTAAATTCTGCATTCCAGCGTAGAGTGAAATCTTGTAACTTCCCTTCCTGGTAATTATTACGGAAATTTGAATTATTGAAAAGAATATTTGTAGATGGACAATTTGAATTCATTTCTTTATTCCAACTCATTTCTAATTTTCTGCACCATAACTCTGAACATACTTCAGTGCTTCAGCAGTTTCCTTTCAAAAAGAAAAAAGACAATAAAACACTGGCAGGAGCTGCCTAATTCAACAGCAAAATTTTGCTGTCAATTACACTACTGTATAGTGTTATCCAGAACAAGAAGAATATACATAAGACTTAGCCCAAACTTTTGAGATCTGATTCAAGTCACTCAAAACTGTTCTGTTGACTTCAGTATTGACTCATTTAATCTCACATAGAGCACCTACGACACCATACATCACGGCTAAATTGGCTTTTTATAAGCGTATATAGTGTCAGGATGAGGGGAAATAGATTTAAACTGGAAGAGGGTAGATTTAAATGACATTAGGAAAAAATTCTTTACTGTGATCGTGGTGAGACATTAGAACAGCTTGCAAAGCAAGGTTGTGGATTCTCCCTACCTGGAGACATTCAAGGCCAGGCTGGATGAGGCTTTGTACATTGACTGTGAGGAATCGACTATAAATGTTATGAATGTTGTAACTGGTCTCCTTAAGATTTTTACTATATATTTTCTACACACTAAACTTGGAGTAATTCTTCTAATTACAATTTAGTGTATCTATCCTAGTTTATCTGAAGTCAAAATGTGCCATTTGACCCTTAGTGTCAGGCTTCTACTGAATTACAGAAGACTAAGGAGAATAACATTCCACTAGAAATATATGAAAAATTAATAAGCACAATGTGATTAATGAACAAGAGTCTTCGGCAGCTATTTTTGCAAAACAGTTATGTTCATAGTCTCCAAAACGCAAACATGCTGCATAGATGGCAGAGTCAACTTGCTCAGGTAGAAGGAGAAGTCTTTAAGGAATAGAGTGTTTTTAACAAATAATAAGGAAAAAAAAAGCAATTTCTGAAAAGTTAAGGGGAAAACATTTAATACGAAGAGTGACAAAATTTAATACTTCAAGAGTAACAAAAATGAGAATGTGTTTTCTTTATGGCAGATGAGTATTTGTGATAGTTGGATGTGTTTGAGTTCCAAATCAAAAACTTTATAGCCGTAAGTTTTTTACTTAAGGAAGTACATTTCTTCCATTTTGACAAGAAAGATTAAATATTTGCTCTTGATATAGTTTATGTCTTCATTAGCAACATAAATTGATACGGTTTTTACACCTACACCCAGTTTAAGATTTTAACACGCTAACTGAAGGGTCATGTACAACCACCAAATCATACACTGCAAAGTGACCACTTATGAAAGTAATGACTTATGAAAGAAATTATTTTAATTAACACATTAACAATACAGTACATGCTCCTTAAAATTCTATAATTACTTGGCATAATATTACTTGGCATATTTCCTTCCTTTCTCCACAACATTTAAAAAATAATTATTTTCATCTTTTTAAGAAGTACTGTGTTGCCTCACTGGAAATGGTCTTCAAATTTCTTATCTCAGAATAAATAAGGGGGACAGATGCTGATATCACTGAAATATTATTCAATTACTCAATTAAATATTAATCCTTCCTGGTTCACCATTGTACAAGGAAGTTTTCAAATATATGAAGTATTTGTTATTATTTTTTTGCATTATATGAAATAAAGCATTTGAGATAGTTAATATTGCATAAAAATCATTGAAGTATGCGTTATACAAAAATGTTCTTTTCAAAGAATTAGTCCTAGCAATGCTAGGAAAAAACCAGTAATCTAGGAAACTCAATCTATCACAGGAGAAAGCACATTGCTTTTCTGCACTCTAATAATTTATGGTTTTATTGGACTTTTCAAAGTCTTGCTTGAACTAAAGAAATTTTAATTTGATGTAATTGTATAGTGCTTCCAAACATGGATTTTATTTTTGAATTAGCACTGTATAGATGTAAACTGTGAGAAAGGATTTCAACACTGAGTAAATATGCCAGGCTATGTCTACATGTCAAACTTGAAACAATGTGTGAAAGGCACATTTTCACATCAGTCTTCTTTGTGTTATACATTTTATCCAGTATACTTAAAAGCTCAAGAAAGGCTTTCTAAGGAAATTCCAAATTCAAATACTTATAAACAAACCAGGATCTGAGTATGATTCCTCAGAAACAGACTGACTGATGGCTCAGTATAATCCAATCACTATTTAAATTTATTACTAACACAGCCCCATTTTCCCCTCTTCCTAAGGAAGTATTCTTGAATCATTTCATTGAAGTGTTCATGCTTTTGGCCAGTGAAATGTCAGGAACATGCAGCCAGAGCCCGAGGCAAAAATCAGGCTGAGTTGAACTTCAGTTATCATGACTCTAATCCTAAAGTATGTAGAATGATGGGGAGATATCTGTTGACAAAGAGATCTGTTTCCAAATACCTTTGGAAAAGGCATGAATTCTCTTAACTTACAGCAATTATTAAAAAGGTAGTAATAGTCAAAGAAGAAAAAAAAAAAAAGAGAGAGAGGGAGAAAGATATTGCTCTACATATATAAGAAACTTGATTCTTGGCTCTTGGTCTTCAGGTCAAAATTTCTTTTTTTTTTTTTCTATTTACATCTGCTCCCTGCACATTCATGATAATATCATTTGCCCCTAAATGTCTTGGTGTTAGTTAGAAAACTGGAACACCTTGTACAGACTTTTTTTTTTTCCTGCAGAACTCTAAGTGCAATTCTGCACGTGTTATCAAAGTGCATAAAGGATTAGAACAGGATGAAAAGCACAGGGTTATTATCCCAGGTCAGTCTAGACAATCTAGTTTTTTTTGAGTGCTTCCAAGAATAGATTGAATTTAAAATCATACAGATTCAGTGAAGCTGCTGCTGAAATTACTACCTACAGAATGGTGGCAAAGTAAAATTCACTCCTGTAGTCTGTATGGTAGGTAGAATGACTGATTGTGTTTTACCTGTTCTTTCAGCCCCATAGATACATCTTTTTCTCCCTGAAGAAAAAAAACTTCCTTGTACGAATTGTATACCATGGACAAATTCTTCCCTTTACTGTTAGGCTGCATTGATGTTGCTGACCCCTCATCTACACTCACTTAGAACTCCAAGAAGGCAAAATTGCACCATTTATGAAAATAAACATAAATGTCAAATCTACTTTACACTAATCACTATCTTTAATGTAGTTCTTGTGCAAATCACAGTAAGCATTTGATAATCAAATTTAGACGCGAAAATAGATGATTTTTGAAACATAGTTTTCATGGTATGTTTATTGCAGGAGTTAAAAAGTCAAATTAAAACAAATATATTAATAAACATTAATAATAATGTAATGATAACATTTGAAACAATTTACCTAAAGAAAAAACATTACAAATAAACTCAGAAGAGTTGCTCGATTATTACTCAGCTCTCACTGAAATCCACATGACATTTGCATTTTGAAAAGCCAAACTCATCAGGCCACATCTAGCTGGCAACAGTAACAATTACAATAGCCATCTCCTTTTGACCATCAGGCTTTTTAAATATATTAAGAAACACTCTTATTTGAGGGTGAAATAGTCAACCTATTAGCATGTTTTTAGAAACATGGCTCCAATAGCAATTCAGACATGATTTGTATTAAGTGTTTTGCAACTTCACTTCCTGGAGCTGTAGATTTATACACAACGTACCACCAGAAATGAATATTTTAAATGAATAATAGCAAATAGATTATTTTCCTGAAATGTAATTAGTACATGAACCAACATACCATGATCTTGCAAGGACAGAAAGGTTAAAGATATAGACATTATTCATCAATAATAATCATAAAACTTAGTTAAATTACAGTGCAAAGAATGACTGCTCAATGTAGGTGAAACTTGTTAATGTTTTCAGATCTCCTTCGTAAATATAACTGTGAAGCTTGATCTTTACTTTCAAAATGATTAAAGCATAATGATTCAATTATTAACTTTGAAATTATATTTGAGAATTAGTGTCAGTTTAATTTTAAAGGAGAAAATAACTAATGAAAAAAAGCTAAAAATTGACTCCTGAAACAAAGTTTGAGAGCTTTTTGAACAGTTATGTTTTTATGTTAAGCTAAAAAGGAAAACTCTTCATAGATTTTTACATATATATGAAATATATTTTTATAATATATATTTTCATATTATTCATATCATATATATTTTCATATTATTCTATCCCATTTTTTGAATATGTATTTTTTAATTAAGCAGTCAATTTAATCTATCTAAGTGTTTTGATCAGCTGAAATACTGGTTGAACTATGAAATCTAATTATGATTCTCTTGCTCTCCTACCTGTAATCTCACCGAAGACCTATCCAGTCACAGCAGATAAATTAGTGTGATGCTCTCCACATAAAATTAACAACAACAACAACAAAATTAAATGCTAATTCAGTTATTGTACTGCTTTGGTGAAAGGAATTGTCTTCTTTGATCTACAGCATACAGAGATTTATTTTGAACATCAAAGTAATCTATAAAAAGTGAACAAGAAGATGATTGGTTACATATTTTCATGTCCTCTGAGAAGCAGGGTAGGAATCAGCAATGCAAATGACATAGGATGAAGGGACAGTCTGAACAAAGAAATGAATCCTCAAAGAATATAGCTGAACTTTGAATTCCGACTCAGTCTTTTGAGAGACCTTAAACCACATTATCTTCCATGCCTATATGTTACCCTTTAACATAGCTATAAATCTGAAAGAAATCCACTGGCTGCCATAGGCTGGCTCAGAATTCATAGTGATGGATTAGAGTTTAGTCCCTGATATTTGCAGGTTTTTTGTGACTATATGACAGACAATTTCAACAGACACACTGGGGTCAATATAGCGGAATTTAATGCTCTTCCCATCCAAAGGAAGCCAAAAGTAGGAAAAGAACTTTTGAGTATCTCAGAACCCCCTCCAGTAGATTTCAATGACAGCACTGT
This sequence comes from Lagopus leucura, assembly GCF_019238085.1. NCBI lineage: Eukaryota > Metazoa > Chordata > Aves > Galliformes > Phasianidae > Lagopus > Lagopus leucura. The sequence goes on along the minus strand of NW_024962250.1, from coordinate 24,551,257 downwards.
ACAGTCATCCCACACAGCTCTCTATACAGCAATGTCATGAGCTGGTGCAGAAAGCAACCCTCTTTACTAAGGCATTCTATCTAGAAATCTTTAAGTGTGAACTAGTTTGATCCAAGCACAAGAAGAGAAGCTCTGAGGTAAAAATGCTGACCTGAACCATGTCTCAACTGGAGTGTCATTTGACATTAAGGGCAAACTGATAGCATTTATTCCATCTATCTGTAAAGGACACTCTAAGATTCCTATAACATTGTAAAGTATAAGGATTTCCAGTGTTGGAGAGATTTGTTTTCTTTGAACACAGAGAAAACAGCTTGTTTCAAATATCAAAATTTGGAGGTCTTAATGCATATTTCAGTTGTGGAATAATCTTTGGATTCAAACAAAGTAGGATAACACAACATCATTTCATCTAACAACTTCTAACGGAAATAATACTCCTTTTTTTAGATTCAGATGTTCGAATTAACACTATTTAAAATGATTCATGTGCCCTTAATTGAATTTTTTTTTTCCTTAGAGAAAAGTGTTAAGTAGCGTAGCAGAGCTGACAAACTTGCAGAGAAGCTTTTCACAAGGGCATGATGTTCACATAGAAATATCCTGTGTTTTCTTCCTCTTAAGGATTACTTTTCAATTGATCCCCTTATGATTTCTAAAAAGCATCAAGTACTCAACAATTCTCACAGACAGATAAAGCTGAATGTGCAGCACTTGTGTAAATCAGGCTATTCATACGGATCTCTAAAAATAAAATGTTGCATGGTAGAAGAGCTTTGCCTTTGTTTATCTGGAAGAGGAAAGATGTTTGACATTTTAGTCTCTCTAAAACTTCATAGAAAAATGTATTTTTGAGATACAAATAGCCCAAAAGCTTATGACAAAAGGTCATTCACAAGAAAAGGTTAACAGAAATGTGTCAGTTTTGAATACTTTCCTTGGGTGGAGGACACGTATGATAAGTTGCAAAGGCATCATAATAAAAATTGTGCTAAAAAAAAGAACGTTCCAACATCCATTGTGATATGATTCTTTTAGTTTATACTATACTTTCCTAAACATCAACATCAAATTTAATAAATTCTGCTCCACTGAAAGAAAACATTTGAAATTATCTGAATATTTAAATACTTTTATTTCAAAGGGAATATTGAAGTGCTTTCTTCACACTATTTGTTTTCTTCTCACTGTACAAGAAAACAAGTGTGTTTCCATAGGAAGAGGAAATATGCTTCCCTCCCTGCTCTAATTTTAATATTTACATAGCTGTAGCAATCTTAAGTAACATCAATACACAAATATAATGCAGAAGTTCCACAGAACCCTGTGCATTAACACCACTTCACAACAATATAGGGGCTTTTTTTATTATTTGATAAATTTGATGTTGATGTTTATTATTCACGGGACAGAATCTGAGTACTCTGATTTATCTTTTCTCATTCAGTTTTTCATTATCCTTCATTAACATGGATATTCAAAATTTACTAAATTGAAATCTTTTTATCTAATTAAACATGATAAATTATTAGTATTGCAGAAACACCATTCAGAATAGTGAAATAGAGGCAGCTTATAGGACTTTTTTACGTAATATATGTATTACATATGTATGTTCATATAATACATATACAATACATATATTACATTCATTAATCAATACATATATTTTTATATATACATGAATCATTTCAGTTATCAAGCACTTTTTGAATAGAACATTAGTAAAACTTTTTTTATTTTTAAGATAGAGAATAAGCCTTCAGTTATGTTCACTCTCGTGGAACTACTCTTAGAAATTCAATTTGTCCTACCCTGAAACATACTGCTCATAAAAACTAAAGGTAATCTTAAAAACTAAGTTAAACTGACACCTAGCCCTTCAATGGCTAATACTGTGAGAAAGGAGCTCTAGCTGAAAATTCCAGCTACGTATAAAAAAAAAAAATCTTAATCAAAATTTTTAAAAAATTAAAATTGAAATTAAAACAATGTAAAGTTTTCTTTCTGTTTTCATTGGATATAGCAGTAGTTTCATAATCTACATTGCCACTGGCCTTAGAGGTGTTAGTTTTGATTCAAGAGTAGAGGAACATGCAACAAAATTCACATATGTATCTGTATGCATGCCATGTACTTTGTACTTCCTACAGCTCATGTACTTCTGCCTACCTCCTGTGACGGGGCAATTGCACGGTACATATCAGGGCCCTGGAGGCACAAATATATTTTGATGCCACAGCCATTCCCCCTGCTCCTAACATTGTTATAAACCTGTCCCAGGTGTCCACTTTAGCTTGTATCTGGTCTGAATTGAGATGTGAGCCAGTATGGGGTCATGCTTGATGCTTAATTAAAGTCAAATTAAGTAGGTACAAAGTTTTAACCAGCAGATTTGGTCTATTTCACCTTCAGTCAACAAGCTGCGAGAAGGAAAAGCAATTGAGTAGCAAATGCATGGTGAAAGGAAGCGAGGAAAAGCACATTATTTACTTATGTGATTAACTGTGGCCTCCCTATTCACTGGGAAATTTTGTGAAACAAACAAAAAAAAAATGTTCCCAAGTCATGTTAAGTGCTTGCAAAGGATTTAGAATAATGTAAAATAAGCAGCTCTTTCCTTCATGATTAATGCTAAATACAAGAAGTCACATCAAACTTCTCAGAATTTTTTTTCCCTCATGGAATGAGAAGTGCATTCCACTAGAAAATCTACCCTACTCAGAATGTCAAAATGAACTTTTTAGATGTTTTCAATCTGCCAAGATAAAGACATCCTCATAAGTGTAGGTAAATGTCTGGGAACTGCATTTGGCAAAGAGGCGCTGTAATAGAAACACAAGCATAATTGAGACATTTAAGCTGCCCCAGTGCAAGAAATATTCTCTGTACATCTGTGCTTCCTGGAACCTTAAACACCAGAGGCTTCACTTTCATTTGCCTAATACCATGTGCCTGTTCATAATGATGCATAAGAATTATACTGTTAATCATTCCAGTGTCAATTTCACAGAGAGTGGTCATCACAACTTCATTACATTTCTCCAGGTAAATCCACTTGGCAGGAAAATCTTACATCAAATAGACACTGTGAGCAGGAACTGCACTTAGCTAATAGACTCTTCAGAGTCAAATACCATAGCATCTCCCCTGCAGGCATGTTTCTCTATCACACAAACACACTTGAATGAACCAAAGGACCTGAGTGAAGTTATGTTTCTTTATAGAACAGCAGTGGTTGAATAGGAACAGTCAGGGTCATCTTGTCCAACTGCCTTTCTCATGCACGTTCACCTACATGTCCAGATGTCGTCTGATTATCTCCAAGAAGAGAGATGCAACAGCCTCTGTAGGTAACCTACAAGTGCTCAGGCACTTGCAAAGTGTTTCCTGATGTTTGAACTGAACCTTCTGTGCTTCAAACTATGCCTATATCCACGCCCAGAGGCATAATTAAAATTGAAAGTTGATGAAATGTTGGGGAAAATCATAGACAATTCCATCATTAGAACTGAAATGGTATTTTGACAATAGTCAACAATTATCAGGAAAACCACTTATTCAAAAGCTTCAGTGACAGCATACTAGATTGTTTGAAGAACTCTACCTTTTTTCCCCCCCCCCCAATCAATAAAACAAGCATGTTGCTTCCTACCTAATCACTAGAGTCCAACAAGTGAGATTCCTACATGACACATGTACTGCCATCAGCAATGGTAGTGCTGTTCTGTCTAAGTTAAGAGGTATAATCTTTTGGGCATATGCCTGACTTCAAAAATGTTGATCTAAACAGAATCACTCATTCACCTAAATTCCTTTAGAAACCAATGATAATGAACTGATATTATTTTTATTATTTTCCTTTTAAATATTAAAATGATTGAGATTTTTTGGGGGGTAAGAGATGTTTGTTTTTCTGGTCAGATTCCAATCTCTTTTACTAATGTTTTCCCTGCACTCTAATTTCATTTAATACTTCCATTAGTTTTTCCATTGAATTAGAGTATACTGCTGGGTTCCACCAAACTGTTATTTTCTACCTGCAGACGATATATTTCTGGTGCAGGCTGAGATCACAAGCACAACAATATATTTGCTTTGTCAGATTAATCTCTTGGTCAATAAGGTTTTCTTATATATATATATATATATATGTATATATATATATATAAGATATATATATATATATCTGTAATACATGTATACACGTATATGAATCACCAGTTGCCATTAAGCCCATTTTAAAGCATTCAGAATTTTCCAAATTTAGTCCATCCTTTAAAAAAATTGCAAGTGATTAAATTTATATGTATCTCACACATATGACTAAGACATTACACAGCATAAGTGTGTCAGTTTATTTTCTATCTTCCATTTTAGTGACATCTTAGAACAAAGCTCTCTTTGTTATACAAGAAAACTTCTGAGAAATAGAAAATGGAAACGTATGGAAAAAATTAACTAACTGACACCGTTCTGGCAACCAACAAGCATCAACTGCACATTACCAACACGAGCACTTAGCCTGCCAACAATTATTTGCTGTCAGTCACAAAAATAAACTGAAATTTTCTTGCTCTTGTTTTTGCACAAACCTTTTTATTAATGCTACTAGCCATTCTTCTGCTTGGGGTTCAAAAGATAGAATGATTCAGTGAGATATAATAATTTCATATCATGCGAATCAGTTGGCTGCAACCTTGGGCCCAGATACTACAGGTAAGAGGATAGATGGTAGCTCATGGGGTTATTTGTTGCACATTCCCCACAAAAACTGTGAACGAATGCCTGGATACAGGTATTTCTTTGGGTTTTACTTAGTTTTGTCTACCCAAAGTTGTATATATGCATCTATGTATGTACGGGCACAAGCATACCTACACCTCTGAGTGTGTCGCCACTCAACACTTATTTTTGCAAAAGTTGACCATAATTATTCAGCAGTTTCACATAAAGGGAGGATTATCAGAATGTATATGTTGAACTGATTTCATTACAGACTCCAATAGTCTTCCCTGTAAAGCTCTTTCAGAGGCAAACAGGACAGCACTACTCAATACCAAAATTAACTTCTAATTCTTGTAGTAGATTCAATGAGGACATGGCTTGAGATCTAAGTTTCTTCTACAGATAGTGTCACTGTTAATTAGTTCTATAATAATCCATTTGCTCACGCAGGGCTCATTGTAATACTGAAATTTCCAAAGGTACCTCAAGCTCTCTTGACAAACATGGCAACACATCACTTCTGCCTCAGTTGGAAAAAGTTGCCTCAGCAGGAAAGATTGAGATGCTACTTTTTCTTTCTAGCAGAAGTTGCTCTGAATGATATGAGCTTGTAAACTGGCAAAAGAGGATAATGAGTCCAGGTATAAATTATTTGCATCGACAATACAACAATAACACTTACTGCATAAGAGACTAAGCTACTGTATCCTTTGACTACATCTGCCCACTGTTTCTTAATGGAAAGATCTAAGAATCCATTAAGATGAAGCTGTCAATCCTATTTACAGAGTACCAGCCTGCAAAATCCATTATGAACTACAAAGGCTATAGGACAGGTTCTTGCCTTCCTCCTTGACGATCCAGCTTATTAAAAGAAACAAAAGAATCCTCACTAACTGTGAATTCATATAGGCAGCAAATAAAGCATTTTAAAATATTCATCTTTTTTCATCATAAGTTTTTAACAAATAATAGTTACAGAAATTGGAGATTTTGTTCAATTAAATGAACTTCTACTTATTCAGTCTCATGAACTACTGCATTTCAGCTGTTCTCATTAATTGTCCCATCACAAGCTGCTCTGTAGGAGCCTTGCAATGCTGTTTGGAAATATATTTGGAATTTAAATCACTAAGATGAAATGCTTTGTCCTTCAAGACCAGAAGTGCTTCATACAGACCAGATGTGAGGGAAGCCTGACCTTCAGTGTCTCCAGGGATGGGGCATCCACCAACTCTCTGGGCAAGGTGTTCCAGTGCTTCACTACCTTTATTGTAAAAACTTACTTCTTATATACAATCTAAATCTCCTCTCTTTTAGTTTGAAACCATTTCCCCTTTTCTTATCACAACAGACTTTGCTAAAATGTCTGTATCCTTACTATTAGTCTATTATCTATTATCTATTAACTATTATCCTGACTGGTAGGGAGGTTCAAATTTTACTGCTGTACCACCAGTATCTTCCCTGGATGTCGTGGTCCAACATAATAAAATAAGCAGCATTATTTTCAGGGCAACCCTCATAATATTGGTGTTAAACAAACATATGAATCACAATTATAAACAACAATGCAGAGGAATTTCTTAGATATTGATCAGAGACATCTTACATGCCTACCTCATGATGTTTTTTTACAGTGGCATAGAAGTCCTATTGTTGTATTCTGGGAGAAGTACACTGTATGTCTGCTTCAGGAAGTCTTCCGTTCGATTCTATTTTGATTCTTAATGCTTTCCCTTGCTATAGGCCAGCTGCTCTGCTTTTCCCTTGCATGGATGCAGCAAATCTTTACAAATAAACTTGGTCACAATTGTCAGATCTGTAAAGAAAACAGATAGGGAAATCCAGCGTTTTAAGCATAACTGCACTTAGTCCTTGGACTGATTGAAACAACATGGGTAATATTACATACAGGTTGCAAATTCTTTTAGATCTGAATGTAATCTGTTCATTTCACATAGATGTGAGACTCCATATGTTTTTATTTCTAATGCTAAAGATCATTTGATTCCTCAAATCTTTATTTTGAGCAAAGTCACCTCTAATGTATCAGATTTTGTTGTGGAATATATAGAAGATGTATCTTTTGCAGTATTTTTTCTTAGTTCTCTTTACTGGAATCATTATATCAGACTTATCAATAGGGTAGGCTTTATCACCTATTATCTAATCCTTCGCACATTTCAAAAATCTTTACCCTTAGCCTAATAAAAGCAACATATTTTACACAGCATTTCACATATCTATCTATAATTACCATTACAGTGTTACAGGTATATATTACAACAAATTCTTAAATGGAGAGATATAAGTATGCAAGACCCTTGATGTACACATATTAGTCCAATAACTGCTAATGAAAGTTGCTTCCTCAAACTAAGGATAGCAGAGCAAAATACTCCCTTGATTCTGAGAGATTTTTGACTACAGCAAACCACAAGACAGTTATGTGCACAAACAGGTTCAAGCCTTACTAGACAGTTATACATAGCAGTTCTTAAACATGGCAGAGAAACAGTTTGTTGATAAAACCAGTTAGTTCTGAGACACTGGGCAATTTCAAATAATAATAATAATAAAATAAAAAGAGTATGATTACTCATTGCTTTATAAAAAATTTGCAGAAAGCAATCAGAAAGTGATTTTGGAATATATTTCATACCTACTAAGCACATTATGAAGATCCATATTGTTTAATTTTTATGAATAATTTGTAAATTGAATACAATGCACTGCCTTTTTTTTTTTTTTTTTTTTTTTTTTTTTTTTTGGAATCAAACCAAATCATCACCTACAAGGAGTGATATTGATAATATTATTAGGCCTGGGGTTTTTTTAAATTACATTTATTGCATTCAAGCTGAGATTAAGAGGTTAACTCCCAACTTATTCCCCAATTATTCATAATTTTAGCTTATTGACTGTGCTATAGATCAGCAGCCGTTTCTTTCTAGCAAAAAAGAAAAGAGTCTTGCTTATTTCCTCATCATTGATCAATTCAAAGTGAAATTAATGTTTAATAGCTGCATTGTTCCAGTACATGTAAATTTTGACCTTCCTTAAAATAAACATGTATTTCAATGCCATTATCAATATCATTCACTTGAAGAATCTTCCAGTATCTGAGGAGAAAAAATGTGCCTCTATTTGCTAACAAATAATCTTTTAAAATCTTTACAAAAACAGGTTTTGTGCCTATGTAAATACAGTTTTATTCAAAAAGAATTTAGAAATTCCCATCGGTACACAAATAGAAAGAAAGGCCATTTCTACATACAGATAAGTAAAAAAGAACGAAGTTTATGTAGTAGCCCAAATTTTATTATTACTACATACCCAAACCAGAATCAGATATAAACTTCTTTGGCACCTCCAACTCTCAAATAAAACAAAACAGGTGACGTTCAGCACCTATCCTCAAAACTCTACATAGCACCAATATTTAGAACTAGCATTGCTCTTCAGCAGCTAGAACCATTGCTTTCTCTAATGCTTGATGATAATAGGTGAAAGCTCTCACAGGTGGGATTGTGATGCTAATGTCTTATGCTGCCAATGACAGTCTGCCCTTGTTTGGGAGAAAAGTATGTGCAATGATTTTGGAAGTTATTTAAAGACACAGAAACACCAGGATTTCCACACAAGATTTCCAAAAGTGACTTTGGATTTAAAACTCAAGATGTCTTGAGAAGACAGAAGTGAGACAATATTTTACCATATACAATGAGAAAAACATTGTTCTTAATCATAGAATAGCTCAGTCTTCCAGAAGTGAAACATACAGAGATGTACAGACTAGAATACACCAAAAGCTGTGGTAGAGTAAACCACATTCTACAGATTTCTGAAATTATTATACTGGCTACGAGCAACCTGTCTCCCTATATTTTAGCTAGCCCAATACTGAACGCATAGGTAGAAGCTGGAGAAGAAGCATGTAAAATGTATTGATGAATCTGTTTCCTCTTGAAGCACTGAACTAAGTTTACCAGCACACTTCACATCACTGAACTAAGATTACCAGCACACTTCACATCTCTTCCTGACAGCCATTACTTCCTCTCCAAGTTTGGAAGTAGTCACCTTGGGTGGGAACGAGAAGAGCAGCCTTGCAGTCAGAGCAAGATGAAACATATTTCCAAGCTAGCAGAAAGAAATGTCCGTTACTGTAGATGTGAGCTTGGTCATTCCCTTTGTCTTACAGAACAAAAGCAGGCCAAAAACAAACACAAACAATTAGAATAAGCGCTACTTCAGAATTTCCACCCAGACACCCAGAATTTCCAGGTAAAGGTACATCATCACCATCAAGATGTTTTCTTTTTGTGAATGAGACATTATAAATCTTTCACTCCTGACTTATCACCAGATTCTTAAGGTCTGATTGTGATTGTTCCCGTAGTACAGATGGAAAATGATGCATACCTACTGCGATTGACTTTGGCAAGGTTGGGAAATGATTTAGTGTCAGATCTCAAAACAGCAAATTCCAAGTCCTCTGTTCTAACCACGAGTCAAAATTTACTCCATTATACTATTGTCTCTGGGAGAGAAGAAGATACATATGGTTTTTTAAGTTAAAGCTGATGAGATCAAGTAAAATTCTTTACTCACACTGTTCTACAGTGCTTAGAAAACCTGATGTTCTTTTCTAGCTGTAATCATCATCTGATATTTATTTCTGTCGGTATCTCAGTGTCTTCTGTCACCTTTCAACTGGCAAAGCTTTTATTTTTTATTATTAAATTACTTATAAAGTGCATTGTCAGCCCACTCAGCATGCTTCTTAATTAATTACAAGTTGTAATATGTTTCTGGCAGCAGAGACAAAGAACTCTCCTGCTACTAACAAGAGATTAGCAATTTCTTTCATTAGCAATTGTAAAGAAAATTCTATTATTATTAATTATATATTCATTACTGTTATTATTATTTAACAGCAAGCTGCATGTACTGCCAAGTTTAAGATATCAGGCCTCATGTTCTCATAGTGAGTCCTGAAATAAGAGCATTTCAGGAAAGGGTGAACATCCCTATATTTAATTCTATCTACTTAGATACGTAGATGTATTCTTCATAGGCCTCTCTGAGCACTTAACACTGCATATTCTATGAAAAGCATTTTATCAGACGCCAAAAGCTCCTTTCATTTCCAGAAAAATTTCTGTCACACACTCAGGCACAGACCTACTCTTTTTTATTTTTTTAAAGAACTTTATAGTTTCTTATCTATCTGTAAACTATTTTTTCTTTAACAAATTCCAAAGTAAGCTTACACTTTCCTATATTTTGTCACCTTTAGGTCCTTTAAAAGGGAAGGCTGGATTTCAAAAGAGCTTTCAGAGAAGAGATCAAGTGGTCTCTGAATCTCACTACATAACATTGTAACTGAGGACAGATTTACAGTGGTATTTCTTTTAGCGACAGGAAAGTTTTTAGATCCAAAGCAGTTCTGTGGTCCAACCAATGAAGCTTTCAGGTGTAACAAACAGAATGATGTGGAGGCAGGAAAAAGTGACTGGGTGAGGATTACAGTGACATAAACTGGTGCTAAAAGTAAAGAAAATGATTTGAGAGCGCTTTTTCCTTTGAGAATGGCGGCTTGCCTGAGTTGCTTCAGAAGGCTGGGACATTTTTAAATACCTATCCTTTTGGCTTCAGTATATTCTTAAGTGTTTTTACATGCAATGACACAAGAAGTCATTTCAAGGCACCTTACCTCAGTGCCCAGAATAAGATTTAATTTATTACCTACTACTTTTTTTACCTTTTCTATCATGGGAAGAAACCCATAACAGCAGGCAGACCATGCTGGCATGGCTGAGATAGTTCTTGTCTTCTGCTATTTCTCCCAGTATTTTTATTAATATTTAATAGCCCTATCAAAGTAGTTTAATTAAAATGCGAGGATCTGGAATACTGGCATTACCTGCAATCACCCAGATCGACATCAATTTAGAAGCAGAAGTAAATCCCATCATTTTCTCTCTTCTACAAGGTTGGTGAGCTGCAGTTGATGTACCAGGAAGAAAGGAAATACAGTAACCATTTCATTCACCCCAGCTAAATATGGTCGTATGAGTTCAAAGCGCAGATGCAGGTATAAAAACCCTTACGATATATAAATGTTCTGCATCTTATAAAAGAAAAAATAGCCTTATTTGTCAGAATAACAACAGGTAGTAGCCACCCACAGAGTCTGTATGAAATTGTAATTCATTCTCAGGGCTGATCATAGCCATTTCTGAACTATCTTCAAACAAGTGCTAGGGGGAGAACTGCAACCTTGCATGTGTAGTAAGAGGCCATTCATGACTCTGGTGTCAAAGGTTTCCCAGAGCTCTACACAGCTGCAAAATTCCCTTCCACTCCTCAACAAAGACAGAACAAGACGTATTTGTTTAGTATTATGACAGTGGATTCTACAAATTCCAATTAGTCACAATTAGTCTCTGTTTTCATACATTACTGAACCTTAAAGCAACAGGTTCCTTAGAAGTATAGACATATTTACAGAGATGGATACAGACATAACAGGGATACTTTGCCTGTGTAGTTTGCTGGTTGGACACAACATTTATAATCTGGAAACTGTACATTCATCATAGCAATAGAGTCTTCATCTACATCTAGAAATACCTGGACTCTAGAATAGGAAAACTCTCAATGTGACTATTGGCTGTTTTTATCCATTCTGCAGTAATAATTGAAATTTCAAATTGATTTTCCAGTAAATATATGAAAATAAAAAATATAATTATATGGAGAAAAACTTAATCTAGATTATAACACACTGTCTTGATTTGAAATGTCTGAGAAAACTGAATTCAATCTCAATGTCCAGTCAAGCTTCCTGCTATGGCCACAGCATCCCGTAATTAGTTATTACGATGTTTCTAGCTAGTCTTACTGTTCCCCTAACAATATGTAGATTCTTGTCCTCCACATACAGATGTAATTCATTTGGCTTTTGTTTCTTTTTGCTTTTAGTAGGAAGATTTTGGACAAACCATTTCAAAGTACTTTTACATCTTAGAGCAACTGAACTATCTTTCAGATGGAAGACATTGCTGTTATTCAAATAAGAAACACTCCCTTTTTTGTCCACCTGGGCATGTATTCAGAAGTATGACATTTAACTGCTCCACAAGATGGAAGTATATAGAGCAATTACACTAGCTTTTTAAATTTTAATTCCAGTAGCTTTTTAAAAATATTGGATATCATGGTAACTACCACTCTGCCTTTAAATGTACATTTGATAAAATATTAACAAAAAGTACACAAGGCCCTTCCCATTTCTGATATATCTATCTTTTCATTATTCTTTTGGAAAAACTGAAATACCAAGCATTACAAGATAGCCTTGCCTGAAGAGAGAAAGCAAGTCCAAGGGATCAGAAGAACCTGTAATCTAGTTTCTAAGTTTTGAGCTTCAGCATCAGCAACTTCCTTTTCTGTAATTTCACAAAATACGTTACATTTCATACAGTGTTAATTGATGACACTTTAATTGATGAGATGGAAATCATGATGTTTAGCAGACACTGAAGTTTCTTGAATGGCTATTAATAGGAAGTTATTGACAATTATTATTATTTTGGATCTAACAGTTAGTATTGCAATCATCAGAATTTTCTTTTAAAGTATGGAATCTGAGATAAAGATCTCAAACAGATACCCAGTAGAGAGAGTGGGACCTGTGTGATAGAAGCAACTGTAAGAGAAACAAAACACTGCAGATACGTGAGCAATACTAGATCTAATTCCAGGGTAGCTGTTTTTGGAAAAGATTGTCCATTTATTTATTCACAAGGTTTAGATTTGGTTGTCTATCTTTGAGTTCATGAGAGTACGTATGAGAGCAAACCCTGTGATGCAGAGTAATTTTCTATGCAGAAATCTGTATTAGCATCAGCTTATTAATTTTCTGCTATACCCAAAGCACTTAGGAAAAGACAGTTTGTAATTTCTGCAATAACAGTGAAGGCACGTCCAATCCATCTCATTATTTCTCCTAGTTAAGGGTAATTCATGCAAAATAATGGGTCAGTTTAGCACCCATGAGTGTCTTAGTGAGAATCTAGGCATAAGGCTTACAAAGAAACTTCAAGAAATTTCGACAAGAAAGGCTTCCCCACAGAATAAGCATTCCCCATTTTTTTAAAGAAGGGAAGAAGAAAGAATTGGAAAAACATTACCTCTGTGAAAATGCAGATGGAAAAACTTAGATGTTTTCTCAGTTTAATTCTCTCACAAAACACCATTTCCCTGCTATTTCAGGTAGATCATAGAATCATAGAATGGCCTGGGTTGAAAAGGACCACAATGATCATCTAGTTTCAACTCCTCTGCTATGTGCATGGTCACCAACTACTAGACCAGGCTGCCTGGAGCCACATCCAGCCTTAAATGCAATGTAATCTACCTACTATGGGGTCATTTTTGCATTCTGTTCCACTTGATCAAAATCATATTAATTTGTATGTAGCAATAACTCTATGAATACGGTCTGTTACTGAAAAAAAACCATCTGCTTTTCATGAGAGAAGTTAGAAGCCATTAGGGAAAGAAAAAATATTCTTTTGGTAGCACTAGGAACCCAGGACTCAGTAGACTAAATGACCTGCAAAAGTCCGTTCCAATTCAAATGATTCTATGATTTTGGTGTAGGACAATGGACAAGTACCTCACCATCTGATGTGGGAGATCCAGATGTTACCTGCCACAGCATACACTCTTCAGGAACATTTCCAGTCACTCAGCAGCCTAGTATCAGGAATGACATAAGTAAGTCTCTCTTCAGTTTCACCATCATCTACAAAAAGGGAATGGCAACACCTGCTCACTGTATACTGCATATTTTGCTTCACTTTAAGATTTCATTAATCAGCTAATAGCTACAAAGCATACAGGAGATGTTAACAAATATTCACAGCAATTCAGAGGTGTAAATTGGTGTTTGCTAATAGAATTCTCCCACTGTGCAACACTTCACTTTCTGAAGTCTATCATCTGATGCTATTACAGCTGATAAATGAGTCAGTCTCACCAGGAGTGTTTTGAGTGTTTTGGACAAGCTTCTTTGGGAGTCTTTTCATGCTGATATGCTATTTTGAATGTTGCTGTTGAGGGTTTTTTTAATTTTCTTTTTTCTTTTTTCTTTCTTATATAGTCCTTAAATCACTTACTAAAGTCTGTTTAAACTTAATAGAAAAATTAGCCTGGACTTCAGATTTTCTGTTTTCAAGTACTGCAGGCATCAGAAACCTAAATCAAGACAGTACTTTGTCACATACATAATTTCCTTCTGCTCCTAACTTAGAAGTAGAAAGCAAACAAAAAGAGATGATTAACACTATTTATTTTTTATTCAATTCATCTGTATTTGGTGATGTATGCATTAGAACATGACTATTCCCTCTTTTTACTACAAGATTAACCACACTGATCATTGAAGCATTCTAACCTTCTCTTTATGCAGAAAAAAAAAAAAGTGCAATTAATCCTTACAATTAGCAGCAGTTTCCTCAGTGGAGAATGAGGAATTCTTAGATTTTTTAGAATTACCCTGCAGTTTCTTAGAACAATTGGGTCAACAACTAAAAGCTTCTTATTATTGAAAGTATTTGAATTTCAGTCTAAATGAAGGTTCGGAGGCTTTTTTTTTTCAATTCCTTCATTTTTCTTATGCATGCATTTAGAAAATTACTTCTGCATTATGAATGCACAATGTATGAATATTTTGAATGTTTATGTGATAAGCTATCAAGACTCTATAGTTCATTAATGAAGAGAAGTAAAGAACAAGTTAAAAGTGTTCTAAAATCTTAGATTAGTTAAGTCGTTTTCCTGTAATGCAAAGTATTTTGTGACACTTCAAGCTTAAGTTGCCACTGTTCTCAAGTTAAAACTCACCTTCTGGTCAGCTGAGTTGATGCAGTTTTCTTCCGAGACCTCACTGTGAATCAGAGAGAAGAACACATCTGTCTTTCTCCTGAAAAGAAAATGAAAGAGTTTATACATTTTTTCTAAGTATGAGGATCTCCTTATTCTGCTTCATTATACTGCCCTTCAAACTGTAGTCTTGGTATAAGTAAGAGTGAATAGACG
>NW_024962250.1:23857237-23935967 GCF_019238085.1 Lagopus leucura | reverse complement strand
CGGGGGGCGCGGGGCGGCGGCCCGGGGGCGGGCGGCGGACGGAGCCCCGCGGGGGAGAGGCCGGGGCCGCCCGCCGCGGGCCGGGGTCCGGCGGGAAGGGGCGGGCGGGTTGGGAGGGGGGGTGGGGGGAGCCGCCCGGGGAAGGAGCGAGTGCCCCCGGCCCCGCACCCGTCCGGGGGGCGAGCTAGATGTCGGGGTGGCGGTGGCCGCGGTGGCGGCGGCAGCCCGGGCTCCGCTGGAGCCATTTTATGTTGCTTGGTCGGAAGGAGACGATGGTTGAAAAGCACTTGTCCCAGCCCCGCGGCAGCGGTCCGCCGGGCCCGGCCCGGAACTTTTCTGCAGCAAGCGAGGCAGTATTTATTTTACAAAGAAAACTCTCGCCCCCCTGTGTCCCTTCTCGTGCTTTCTGCACCTTGGCGGGCGGCTCGCTGCGGGACGGCTCGCTCCGGTTTGCAATAAGCAGTCACACGCACGGCCGATCCCATCGCCCCTCGGTCGCCGCTCCGTCCCCGGCGCGCCCCCGGCCCCGACCCCCGCCCCGAGCGCCGGCGGCACAAACCCGGCGTCCGGCGGCAGGCGCGGCCCTGCTTGTGGCGCTCGGATCCATCATGGCTTCCCCTGCCTTTCTGCCTGCCCGCTCCTTGTGTTCCTCCTCCCTGTGGCCGCCCTGTTTATATAGAGCCATTGCCGCTCTCTAATATAGACTCTGCTAGGATGGGAAGGTGCTTTCCAGCCCCACGTCACCGCCTCTCCATTTAAACACCACATCAGCCTTTAAATAGGGAGAGAGCCGCCGAGAGCGGGCTGGGAGGTGCGTGCATCGCGGCGGAGGCTGCCGGCCGCGCTTTTTGTCGCTCTGGGTTTCGCCGGGTTTGTGCTCCTGCCTTGCTCCGTGCTCGGGGAGCGGCGGCGCTACCCGCGGCTCTCGGTGCCGGGTGGCTGTGCACTGCACGAAGAGGGCACCGCCATCCTTCTGGCCTTCTGAAAACGCTTACCTTTTTAATCTCCCCCCCCCCCCCCCCTTTAATTTTTTTTTTTTTTTTTTAATTAATTGTTAGTGTATGTGTCTTTTTATCCATAGCGTGTAGCCCTCTGTACCCTTGTGGTCATCCAAGGAGTTTTGCTGCTGGATGAGGAAAGGAGAACTTAGGTGTTCTTACCCATCGTGGCAAGGAGAGATGCAGGAATTGTTTCATAGCATTTCGCCAGTGTCTGGTACAGATCTTGTACCAAAAGCAGCATTAATATTGAAGTTCTGTTTATTGGTCCTGGGCACAGATTGTGTGAATGATTGTTATGTGCTTCTGGTAACTGAAGTTGATGGGGCATACTGATGTATTGGAAGATTTTGGAATTTTCTCTATTATTTGAAGTAATTAGAATATTTTTAGTACTAGAGAGCAGAATATAAAAGCAAACGACACAGAGTTTCCTTTTTAAATCCAAAATCTTACCTGTAACCCACCCTCATTTGATTGCAAGGAAGTAGCATTGCTTTGCTATTTTATCAACTGTTCTGTAACAAAATGTGGGACAGCAGTGAGCCATTGCATGCAGGTCAGCTGCTAGTCGATAGTTTCTGAATGTGTGTGATCCAAATCTGCTAGCTGTTCTACACACAAACTGCTGGCTTTCTTCTCTAACTGATAGCAAGGGCTCTTTGTCTCTACAGTAAGTTATCAGTTTCATGTCTCTTTTTCTACCAAGTTGTTACCTAATAGGTAACTACATCTCTGTATTGAATAATCTTCACAGCACTTATAAATGTCTTTGTTTCAACAACTTGCTTATCAGTGCCGCATCTCTGTGTTAGCATAACATAAATTCTGCAAAGTGCTGCTGAAAGGTGCCTGTGTTTGATCACAGTGTTTAGAATAACAGGAACTTAAAATGAGCCCAACTTCTGTTGAGCTTAAATCCCAAGGAAAAAGTACAATTGTGCAGCACTCTGTAAAAATCAGTTCTTTTCTGTAGTAATGATAACCATACGTACCTCCGAGTTGCAGAAGATGAGCAAGAATGTGTGGAAGTACTGCAGCCAGCTGATAACTGCAGCAGAGCAGATTTTGGGCCTGGTGTGTCAGCATCTGATCAACTCTGTCCTCCCTAGGAAGGGATGCGTATAACATGGTAACAGTTTTATGTGGTATAAGGTTTTGCAGGTGACAAAGGTAATTACGTTGTATAGGTGTGACGGGTGTCACATTTAATTGCTTACAGCATAGCTTTTATATGCTACTTCTTTTGCACTCTTCTTCAGTGTAATTGTGACTAAAAGTAGTTACCTTTGCAGTGTGGTGTTCTCATGTCACACAGCTCCCAGCTGTATTTCCACAGACAGGAGAAACAGATGGGTAACATTTCAGGGATAACTGCAGAAATAACTAGGAGAAAACTGCTGTCAGATGCATAACGCGTGCAGTGTGTATTCCTTTGTAACGTGTTGGTTATTGGAAACCCAAACTGCCCAAATCCTAAGAGTTGTAACAGTAATTAGGGAGAGGTGCTTTTTTTTTCCCCTTGGAACTGATGGAATGTAGGAAGTGCAGCCCCCAAAGGCATGTGGCATTGCTTAAAATAGCTCCCTGCTTGCTCTTCTGATTTGGAGTGTGTGTGCGTGTAGCAGTCTGACCATGCTCAGAGTTTTCTTTACAAGATGTACGGAGAAAGTGAAATATAATCATTTCCGTATGTTCCCAGAGGGGGACGTATGAGATTTCAAATCTTTTCTATGTGTTTGTGGTTGCATCTAATAAATCAGGAATTTTAATTGTTGTCTTTAATCTATAGTAAGTGTTTGGAGTAGTGTTTATTGAAGAGTGATTTGAGTGTGTTTGCTCTTAAAAGGGCCTGAAGTTTACAGTAATGTGCTCTTTATGAGGGAGGCACTTTAATACAAACCAGATGAAAGCACGATTATTTTAATAGCAATCTTTTAAGTTTCTGTTATGTTCTCCTTGCTTTCTTTGATTGAGTGTGAAAATTTATGACAAAATGCAACTCGCAGGCCCACTGGGGGCTCATTTAGTAATTGCGTGCCCATGTTCAGCTTTTGAGTGAGCAGTGCATGAAATGAATGATGGTCGTTCAGCTCCAGGGATGTAGGTAGTTTGTATAAACAACTTGAGCATCTCATAAATAATACTTAGAGCCAACAATTACTGGCTATCTAAAAAAGTACACTGCACTTCCTTTTTAAAGGTTGAGGTTTACATTCTTAAATTCCATAATTTTATGTCTAGTTTTACATCTGTAGAAGTAGCATTTTATGCTGTTTTTCACCATTCTGCCATAGACGGCTCTTGAGAAAAGCACCGCTGCTTCATTCGTGGGTGTTCAGTACAGCTGTGCACAGCCAGGGTTTATCTGGGCGTGATGGAAATGTGTATGTGAAATCAGGAAGCACAGGGACTGAGCCACTATTTCATTATAAAGTGTAGATATTTTCTTTGCTCCTTCTCCTACTAATCATATAACAGTGAGTGTATTGTATCTTGTGATACTGTGTGACCACAACAGAGCAGACTGCTGAGCTGTAGGGCCAATTTGCTGTGCCTGAATGTCAGTGTTTTTTCTCAGGGCTTTATATTCTGAGTGATACTTGTAAATACACCTCATGGAGACACCTGTCAGGAGGTGGTGACTGCTAGTGGAAATAAGGGCCTGATGTGCTGAGTCTGCTTTAGTAATAAAACAGTAGATATCTGAAGGAGAAAATGCCATCTCTATTGTCCAGGAATTTCATGTGTAATTTCGGTTGTAAGGATGCACCACTGACTTAAGTGAAGGAACTCATGTACCTAAGGATAAGTGTATTTATTTGAGGAATGGTTTGGGCTTTAAAAAACAGATGCATTTAATACAATAAGAAACAATATGAACAGTAGGTCAAGTAGCATTTCTGTTCTAGTTGAACTGTGTAAGCTATATGCAATTTGTTTAATTATAGGAATAATAGGACTTAATGACATTAAGTAGAATGTCTTTTTGCATCTGCAATGAATTAAGTCTAAGTGGAAAAATAATCCTGTTAATGATGCTCAGTATTTCTCACAGCACAGAGCTGAAGTACCAGTGCTCAGGAGAAGGCAGGATTTGAAAGGCTGTTTCAGATGTCTCTATAAGTACCAGTAATGCTGTACCTAGCAGCTTAGATAAAAGTATGCCATACAGTTTTGAAAGAAAAATAATCTTATTGCTTATTGAGTTTTTTTCTTTTGGAGAAATTGAGTTTTGGATGTAGCTTCTGTAAAGGTAATTTTTAAGTATGGCAAACATCCACTGTTACTTGAGGCCAGAAAGTTTCTGCAGAGATGAGTAAAGGACAGGGCAAATTCTGACATTTCAGCTCCTTGATTTTCCTTGGCATATTTTAAAGTGGAAAAGTGACAAACTGATAAAATCTAAAATTAAGAAAAAAAAGAGTGCTGATAGCATGCCATTTGCCAAAATGCTGAACTGTGGATTTTCAGACCAGAGTGATGTGTTATCTTTTTGGTGCCTTTTTTCCTTTTTTTTTTTTTTTTTCTTTGAGAAAAACTACCAAAGCATGGCCCACAGACATTGTTTAAAACACTATGGGTGTAATGCACTAAGCAGCTTTCAGGAAACAGTACCCTGGTTCCAGGCTTCCAAATAGGCTATAATGCCAGTGCACTTTAAGTTCCTACTTATTGGCTGCTCAGCTTTGTTCTGGACTGATAAGCCATGTGCGTAACATAACCGTTGTATTTCATAACGTGTGCAATGTAATCTTTAGCATATTTGTAACAAATTCAGCACTTCAGGGATGCATTAAGCAACTATGTATGCATAAAGTAAATGCTTTAAGTGCAAGCAGTAAATCTGTGCAGTCCCAGCTGGTGCACCTTAAGAACAGCCCTTCCAGAGCACTGAACTCACTGTGCCAGGATAGGGAGATTGCTTTTCATGCATACAAGGTATCTGATGCAAGTGGCATCATTTCTGATGGGAGCAGAGTAGGGGAAGATGTCATCTAAAATAATTGTGTAATTAGTTGCAGTTTAGTTTAGGAACAGTCAGCACTCAGCCCAAGGAACATCCTCCATCAGTAAAGTATGTGTGGTTCACAGGCTGCAGGTTGGTCCTAACTCAGAGCTCATGATTGTACCTTGCAATTAGATAGCACACATATTAAACTCAGTCAACATACCACTGAGACTTACACATGTACAGAGATTCAGGCAGTGGTGTTGGGTTATAAAGTACACCTGAATAATACAGTTATCCTGTGGCTTTTGAATTAAATGTCACTCACAAATCGCTAAAGTTAAACATTTCTACTCCTCTTGAAATTGTATTTGTGTTTTAAAATTCACGGAGTGACTGAGGTTGGCAGGAACAACTGGGCCAACCCAGAGCAGGGTGCCCAGGCCTCTGTCCAGATGACTTTTGGGCACCTCCAAGGGTAGAGAATTCACCACCTCTCTGGGCAGCCTGAAGTGAACTGACAGTTAGCTTTGCCAATGGCAGTCTAGACATGAGATCAGTGTAATAGTATGTGTGTAGTTTCGCCCCCTGAAAAATGTGTAATGTAGAAATGTAAGTACTGACTGCAAACAAAAGTCTGTCTCTCTTGATATCCTGTCTTCAGTAGGTTCTGCAATGAGGTGTGTTAAGCAAAGACATTTGTGTATGGATACTTGCAGTACCAGGGCTTCAATGTTTTTCAGCTCACCTCATCCTGAGCTATATTTGATTCCTGTTCTAGTAGCAAGAGCTATTGAGATTCCTTTTTTTTTTTTTTTTTTTAAACTCTGACATACATATTTTGCATTCATGGAAATATTTTTATGTATTCAGCATGTACACTAGCAAACAGGAAACAAATTTTCCAAATGGTAAACAATCTCATTTTCCTTGTTTAGAACTACACTCTTTATGGCTTGAAGTTTCTTTTGACACAAAAGATAGTAAATTCTCCCTTGCCTTTCCATCTTGTTAGAGCTGTTTGTGTTAACTTATACTTTCTTGAATGTTTTAAGTCATTCAGAAACATGCAGTGTATAGCAACTGTAAGAGGTTACTCTTTTGGAGGGTGGGAGGAAGGGAGGATCTAATGTTGGAATGCTAAATTTCTTAAAAAATAGAAGTAATACTTACTTTTTTTTTTTTTTTTTTTAAGCCTAAACTGTACAGGTCTGTAATCGAAGATGTCATTAATGATGTCAGAGAGGTTTTTCTGGATGAAGGAGTGGATGAACAAGTTCTTATGGAACTCAAAACAGTAAGCTGAAAGTTTTTTTTTAATAGACCAATACATCAAATGTTTCTTGGTCCTGCCTACTGTTGTATGCAGTAAAAATGCTGATTTTTATTTAGTGAAGCACTATATTCGTCTACGTGTTTGTAGTCCCATATCATTTGGACTATACTACTCTACAGAAGTATCTGCCCACCTTGTTTACTTCCCCTAATTTGACATGACAAAACTTGACATAAACTAACAGTGGGCATCTAAAGCAACAGTTTAACCACTTCAGTCCCTGAAAAATTATATCTTAAAAAAAAAAAAAAAAGGAAAAGATGTGTTTATTTTAGAGGTAAACAATTCCAAAGGTTTCTGTGCTGGAAAAATAAGCATGTCTACTCCATTTGATGTTTTTGTCTTAGTGAAGGAGTGTGTTACAGATGTATTCTGCAGGTCACGTCAGAAAAGATTCAATGAAGAAAGAGGTAAAGAAGGAAAATAAAAGAAGGCTTAGGGAGTTCTTACCAGGTCCCAGTAGTCCTGGCTGCCCTTATTTATTGAATACTTATGCCTCTCTGTTTTTGCATTTTTGTGATTGTGGCTTTTCTTGGAAGAGTTCAACTGACATCAGGAACTACAGGGCTGGAGAGACTGAGTTTGATGTCATGGCAAAAACTGTCAGTGCTTGTGCAGCTTGATATTACCTTGGGTATACTAGTAGTTTCTATTGGTATGTTTTGAAGCAACTTTTATTGAGGAGTTTTATGAAGAAGTAGCTTTGGGAAAGGCTGTAATAAATAATAGATTTTTCTGATTCATGCTTCTATAAGAGTTATTATGGTTCCTCCACAAATGGAAGAAAAAATGAGTGTTAAAGCTTAGAATGTTAAAAAAAAATGAATATTAAAGCTTATTTTTAGCTGACTATTTAGGTCCTCTTATTAAAACATCACCTATGTGGAGTTTTCCTTGGTCTGTATTTGCCCAGAGGCTTTTTGGCTAAATAGACTGCATAAGATAAATAGTGAAAACAAATTTAATTTTTTAGTATTGGATGTATTTTTACAGATCCTGTAAAGTAAAAATCTTCAGAGATTTCTCTTTCCTTTCTCAAACTAGCTGTGGGAGAACAAGCTGATGCAGTCCAAGGCTGTAGATGGCTTCCATTCAGAAGAGCAGCAACTTCTGTTGCAGGTGCAACAGCAGCAGCAGCAACAGCAGCAACAACAGCATCATCACCACCACCATCATACACAACCTCAGCCACAGCAGACTGTGCAGCAGCAGACTCAGCCACAACAGGTTCTTATTCCAGCAGCTCAGCAAGGTCAGGCTTACACTCTAACCTCTCTTTGAAAAAATTCAAATTAGACCAACTCCTTACTTAGCATATTCTAGATTTATGGGAAGAATGTTGATTTTGCAGGTAACTTTAGGTCTTTATGTGAGACTTTGCCTCTACTTCACTATATAATGGATCAAGTGAGCTGTTTAGATGAAAAAGTATCTTGGCATTTCTTTTAGTCTTGAATATACTTAAGATTTTGAAAAAGGTGAATTCTTTCTGCGGAACTTATTTTTTCATAATACACGACTTTCAGATTGTGACAAAAATCCATAAACTGCTTTTTGATTTCACGACAATATACAGAAGCACTGACAATTTATTCAGGAGATGGTAATGCCACTAAGAGCAAATAAATTTTAAAAACAGAAGAGTTCATTAAGCAAAAATGGATGCTAGGATATGAAAAACACTCAAAATATATATAGGGTATGTTTTTCATATTAGAACAAGTTTTCATTGTAAAGCATAATGGCTTTTTCTTGCTGCTTTAGCAGATTGCACAGTGGGAGTTCAAGATACACTTGGTTAGTTGTAAGAGTAGTGTTTCTTGTAGTAATTGTTTTACAAGTTCTCAATGAAACATGTAGGAAAACATTTTCAAATTTCAATTACAGAATTGTAAATACTACTAGATTTCACTGCTTGCTTACTGCATAAAAAAATCTCAGGGAATGCTTGAGTTATCGTATGCTATTACATCGATTGCATAAAAATATTTATCTGTGATAATAAGGGACTTCAATTTTTATCAGATTTCAGAGATCAGAGCCTTGTTTACATAAGCACAAGAGGGAACTAAACTGATTTTCTTCTCCCTCCCCCAAAAAGTTTATGTTTAAAACAGAGGGGAGCTAGTGTCAAAGGAACCTGTTATTGGTCTTTGTTTTTTTTCTTATTTTTCTTTTTTTTTTCTTTCTTTTTTTTTTTTCCTGGATATAAATCAGTTGCAACTGTTGGAATAAAATTTGTCTTGGTATTTAAGACCACTAGAAAGAAGCATCGTGAAGTGAGCTAGTTAGTTGACAGACTCTGCAGACGTTTTTACTTGGACCTCTAGTGGTGGCTTAGATGAATAGCTATGATTCTTTTGACCACGTTACCCACCACTAATATGGAAATCCCTTCCCCTGATTCTTAGACTCATAGAATCATAGAATGGCTTGGGCTGTAAAGGACCACAGTGATCATCTAGTTTCTACTGCCTGCTATGTGCAGGGTTGCCAACCACTAGACCAGGTTGCCCAGAGCCATGTTCTGCCTGGTCTTGAATGATACTGAATAAAGTAATATATTTTAAACTGATTTATTGTTACCCTGCACTGTGGCTTAAGACCAAATGACAGTGTGAAAGATAAACGAATTTGAATATCAAAGCACTTTAGTCACAGACACTTCCAGTTTTACTAATTGCATGACTTCCCTTTTCTGTGGGGGAGCTGATGTGGTGTAAGAATTGGGTGAGTTGGTTTATGTTTCTTTTCATGGGCTGTTGCAGCCATAGAGTGAAACTGGGACAACAGTAAGTGGTTCCTCCTGTGTGGTGTGTAATTCTGGTATGTGATCATGATTTTGTGAAAGTTGGAGAGATGACTTTCGATCTTGGTACAGGATCGTGAGGCTTCTCTCCCCACAATTGAATCTTTCAAGAGCGTTGTACTTCAGTGTCCTTTGTTACAGAATTAGATTGAGAATACTATATTGATGATTATTTCATATTGCTTTGTCATATTCTAATTTCCTGTCAATGAGTTTGGAGACTTTTGGATGCTTTTTTGTAATCAATAGACTGTATCACACCAAAACAGTTCTGAGCCAGGTGGTTGATAATACTTCATCTACGCTATGCTAAAAAGTCAATGAAGATCGCAAGTTTAACAGCTATGCTAAGATCTAACTGAGGCTAACCGCTGTGTCCTGTTAATTTGCTCTTTCTCTTGCAACAGTCCTCGTAATATTTTTTGTATTTGTGTGTATGTGGGTTTTTTTGTTGGGTTGTTTTTTGAGAGTTGATCACTAGTAGTTGATGTTTTTGGAAAACTGATGCTGAATATCAGCAAGTTTATTAAAAAAAATACTGTAATAGCTTTCAGAAATAAGTTTTAAATTTTACTTCACATAGGGTCAGAGTAGATAATTGAAGCCATTGAAGTAAAATCTGTAAAAGACAGAATAGCCATACTGCATCTCAGAGCTGCTGTTTGTCATGGTTCTATGTTTTTGTTTTTGTTTTTTATGGTTTCAGTATTCCACATCAAAACATCATGTAGTGTACGGGGCATTAAAGTGTCACTGCCCCAATCCCAGGTACCTATCCCTGTACATGACAGAAGTCATGGGATCTGGCCCTTCTGGGTGGGGGGGGCGCTCTCTTGCTGCCTTGCAGTGGGTGCTGGAGGGTGCTTTCCTAGCCATTCCAAGCTTTTCAGGTTTGACTCGGTCCCTGGAACTCTCTCTCTCTTATCTTGTCTGATTTATTAATCTCAGTTTCAACTAAATTGTATACATTATGTTATCTTGTATTCCAATATTACAGTAAAATAAGTTTTCCTCCATAGATTGTTGCTGCTGCTTTTTTCCTCCCTTCCTTCCTTCCCATTTTTGTGGGACTAGGGTGGGGGGGGAGGACAGAGGCCTGTCGCCCCTGACGTGGTCATAGATTGATCTGGTCAACTCCGTGACAGATTTTTGGCGCCCAACGTGGAGCCGCTGCTTTTTAGCTTTTAGAACAAATCTCTTTTTCTCTCTGCTCTTAGAGAGCTTCGTTAGGGAGCATTATCAGTAGTTCAGGTTTCTGTGCTGGAAAACCTGACCTTGAAAGATTAAGCGTACTGCCAGTGTTCTGGGATATTTGTAAACTTTGAGCACTACTTAGTCTGGGTAGTGCCTTTTTTTTCTTTTTTTTTTTTCCCCCTCCTCTTGTTAGCTTCAATTCATTAACCCTTTTTTAGCAAGCACAAGCGATGAACCCACTCGTTATCCTGGGGGTGCTGGGTAAAGGATTAAAAGCAATGGTGTTAGTCACAACCTACTGGCCAATAATCCATCTCACACTTGTGTGTTGTGGAATTGCATTCATATGTAACTACCTAAGGGCACTGATGGAGACACCTATGTTTTACCTATTTGCAATGTGGTATGATTTGAACTTTGACATCTACATCCCAGAAGGAATGGCTAATTTCACAAACAACTACATCCCAGAAGGAATGGCTAATTTTACAAACAGCTACATCCCAAATGGAATAGCTAATTTTACAAACAACACAATGTTCAGACCAGTCTCCAGGTTTTCTTCTCGGTTTGTCAAACGGTTTACGAATCTTGAATTAATACTCATATTGGTGTGTGTGTCTCTGATTGTATTCATAATTGTGAATAATAAGAGGAAGGAATCCCTTCCAAAACCAGAGAATGATGACTGGCAGGGAATATGGAGAGGTTTAGGAAAGGTCTTAGAAGCATGGGGACCCACAGTGTCATGGGATTTTACTCTTGAACACCTGTGGGATCCTGAGAAACTAAGCCAGTATTTGAGTCAGGGACTATGCGGCTTACATAAATCTAAGGAGGTACAACTTATTTGGGGTTTGGCTTGTGCTTACTGTGCCCTATATAATACCATTCTGGAGAGAGAGAGTTTCCGAGCTGAGGTTCAAGCCAAAGGGGAAAATCCCCAAGTCAAATCTAATCAATCACAGGAGACACCAGTAACAATACCGGTTGCTCCTGTGGAGGGCAAGAAATGGAAACGAGTGTCTTCGCGTCTTGAACGAAAAAGAGAAGAAGAGGAGGAGGTGGACGAAGATCCAGGCGAGGGGCCCTCCTCAGAACCACCACCATCGTGAAAGGCAAAAGGGAAAACTAAGAGACATGCAGAAGAGAGTGATGAAGAGGAAGTCTCTATTACTACTCGCCGGCCTCTAAAGATGACTGAAATCCAAGGTTCAAGAAAGGAGTTTACACGGCACCCAAATGAAACTCTTGTTTCCTGGTTGGTTCGCTGTTGGGACAGTGGGACCCATAGCTTATCTCTGGATGGTAATGAAGCTCGCCAACTAGGTGCCATTGCCAGAGATCCAGCTATTGACAGAGGAATTAGTCGATGTTTGGATGAGGCTGCCTCCCTCTGGGAACGAGTGTTAATAGCCGTGAAGGAAAAGTATCCCTTCAAAAATGGCTTGAAGATTGCGATGAAAAAATGGGATACAGTTGAAAAGGGTATCCAGTATTTGAGGGAAATAGGCGTGGTGGAAATGTTGTATGACCCTGACTTTGTTCCTAACCAACCACACCAAAACCGCGACCCTGAAAAAGTGAGGACAACGCTTGAGATATGGCAGAAAATCGTGACAACAGCGCCAGACAAATATGCCTCTACACTAACGTCAGCGTGTGACAGATACAACGAACAACAGAGAACGCCCTTAGTTTATGAATTAATTGTTACGCTCCAAAACTATCAACAGTTGCTATCCCCCATTCATGCTGCTGTAGCCGCTATCTCAAAAGTGACGGACCAACTGAATGAAACGCGGGAGCAAATGTCTCTCAACTGATTAACCGTGACAAACCTGTAGCAGTATCAGAGACGCTTATTTGCAGAGGTAAAGGCTGTCCAGCTAGCCTTAGATGTTGCTGAACGGGAGAGGTGGCCAATGCTCTATCTTTACACTGACTCATGGATGGTAGCAAATGCCTTATGGGGGTGGTTACAGCAGTGGGAGCAAAATAACTGGCAAAGAAGGGGTAAACCTATTTGGGCTGCTGAACTGTGGAAAGACATTGCTGCCCGAACAAAGAATATGGTTGTAAAAGTGCGCCATGTAGATGCTCATGTGCCCAAGAGTCGGGCTACTGAAGAACAGCAAAATAACCATCAAGTAGACTGAGCTGCCAGAATTGAGGTGGCTCAAATAGACCTGGACTGGCAGAACAAGGGTGAACTGTTCCCAGCTCGGTGGGCCCATGGGACCTCAGGTCATCAAGGGAGAGATGCAACATACAAATGAGCTAGAAACTGGGGGGTGGACTTAACTGTGGATGCCATTGCACAGGTTATTCATAACTGTGAAACATGTGCCATCATCAAACAAGCCAAGAGGATGAAACCTTTCTGGGAGGAAGGGCGATGGCAAAAGTACAAATATGGGGAGGCCTGGCAGGTTGATTATATCACCTTGCCACGATCTCGCAATGGTAAGCGTTATGTGCTTGGTATGGTGGAGGCAACCACTGGGTGGCTTGAAACATATGCAGTACCCCATGCTACTGCCCGAAACACCATACTGGGTCTCGAGAAACAAGTCCTGTGGCAACATGGCACACCGGAAAGAATTGAGGCAGATAATGGGACTCATTTCAAAAATTATCTTGTAAATACTTGGGCCAAAGATCATGGCATTGAGTGGATTTACCATATTCCCTATCGTGCACCAGCCTCTGGTAAAATTGAACGATACAATGGATTGTTAAAAACGATTCTAAAAGCACTGGGTGGCGGAACATTTAAGCACTGGGAGAAGCATTTGGCAGAAGCCACCTGGTTAGTCAATACCAGAGGATCTATCAATCGTGATGGTCCTAACCAATCCAGTTCCCTACATACTGTAGAGGGAGATAAAGTCCCTGTTGTACATGTAAAGAACATGTTAGGAAAGGCAGTTTGGGTTCTTCCAGCTTCTGGAAAGGGCAAACCTCTCCGTGGTACAGTTTTTGCCCAGGGACCAGGATCCACTTGGTGGGTAATGCAGAAGAATAGGGATGTCCAATGTGTACCACAAGGAAACTTGATGCCGGAGGAGTGCAGTCAGTAATTCTATGTATATATATATATATATATATATAGCCATGTGTGAGTAATGCATTTTAATCAGTTTTTGTTTGTTTGTATATATATGTGTATATATTTTAAGCATGATGTAACGATGTAGAATAAGGGGTGGAATGTCATGGTTCTGTGGTTTTGTTTTTGTTTTTTATGGTTTCAGTATTCCACATCAAAACATCATGTAGTGTACGGGGCATTAAAGTGTCACTGCCAATCCCAAGTACCTATCCCTGTACATTACAGCAGTCATGGGATCTGACCCTTCTGGGTGGGGGGGGCACTCTCTTGCTGCCTGGCAGTGGGTGATGGAGGGTGCTTTCCTAGCCATTCCAAGCTTTTCAGGTTTGACTTGGTCCCTGGAACTCTCTCTCTCTCATCTTGTCTGATTTATTAATCTCAATTTCAACTAAATTGTATACATTATGTTATCTTGTATTCCAATATTATAGTAAAATAAGGTTTCCTCCATAGATTGTTGCCGCTGCTTTTTTCCTCCCTTCCTTCCTTCCCATTTTTGTGGGACTGGGGTGGGGGGGGAGGACAGAGGCCTGTCGCCCCTGACACGGTCATAGATTGATCTGGTCAACTCCGTGACACTGTTGTATATTGTCTTGACAGTAAAACTTTCTGGTAAAACTTACTGAACTGTAAGATCAAAGATTGCTCAGTAGCTGTTCTTGTTGTTAAGCTCAGCTGATATTTGTGTGATGTTTTTTCAAAGTTATTTTGGTTTGGATGTTATTTTTGGCAGACTGTGTAGTGTTCATGAAGTGCTGTATTTTTCTGGTTTATAGCACCTCAGCAGCAGGTTATTGTGCCAGATTCCAAGCTGATACCACACATGAATGCATCGGGCATGGTAAGAAAAGCCGAGGCTTGTACATCTATATGCTGTCATTATATAAGTTGTTTTGACTGAATAGTGAACACAAATCTGGTATTAGTCATCAGATGCTTAAAAGCAGGAAACGATAAAACTGTCTGTCTCTGTCTGCTTTCTGAATTCTGCTGCTGAAATGACAATCTAGAAGTAACCAAGGACTTAGTTTTAGTAACAAAGGTTAGGGCTTACCTGGATCCTCTGCTTTAAGTGGATGGTTGGACTGTGTTATATTGGAAGTCTTGTCCAACCTTGATGATGATATGATCCTATGCTTCCAAGAGTGGTATGCCTAAACTTTATTTAAATTGGAAATTGGAGTACTCTTGGTGTAAAGCTGTATGATGTATTTGTTGCATACTAATCCAACACTATTAAATGACACAAATATTGTATTTCCTAGATACAGGAAACAGCATCAACTGTTCTGAAGTCTAAGCTTATAGCAAATGAAAGTTTATTTAGCAACTCAGATCCACCTTTTATGGTCGTGTTATTTAGATTCATTAATTTACAGTCGAATATATAGCAGTCTGGTCATTTATCCATTTCTCTCAAGAAGTTAATTTTGGTTGTTTTTTTTTATTATTTTTAAGTGTCCTGGCTTGATAAAATAAATATATTTATATACCTGGTTCTTGAAAACAACAGCTAATAATAATTAAACATATTAAAACCAAAATTTATTACATTTTTACAACTTCTCTGGTAAAAACATATGAAGCAGTGTTTCATGATTAGTCAAGGCATTGGTAACTTGCATAACCTTCAGTTCTCCATTACCTGCTGACCTTATTATAGAAAAGAATCTGAACTTCATTACTCAAGTAGAAAGATGTACTCAGAAGCTGAGAGCATGCTAATATCTAGCTTTTCCTAAAGCATTTTACAACTATTTCAATGTAATTTCTAACTTCTGTAGAACAATTAAACATTTTTTTTCCTCTTATTTAGTTAAATCTTATTGATGGATATTGCAAAAATGAGGTGGTGAGGATTTTAAAACTCAGGTGCTGTCAAAATACAAAAGAACTGTAAACTGCAGAAGACTACTATTCAATGAATAATCTTTGATGAAAGAGTTGGAATATTTACGTGTTTCTAATAAGCATTTAGGTTGGTATTAAATAATGTATCTGACCTCAAATGTCTTGGAGAACAGTGACTAATGAGAATTTATTTATATGCCTTTGGGATATGTGAATGCAGAAAACCACTTCTAAGTTTTGCTTGTTTTTCTGTTGTTTTGGAAGTGGTATTACTACTATATGGATCGGTCAGTATGGGGGGATCATATTTCTTATAATCAGGATGTTATGTACTCTGCCCAGTAATGAAGTTTATATCCTTTCAGTAGCAGAGGGTAATTTCTCATGGTTCTTCTGTGGTGAGGAAAGGGAGGATTTTCAAAAGATAACTGCAGTTAGACACTTGAAGTAGAAAAACCTCTGGAGAAATTCGTCTCCCTATATGAGTCAAGGACTTAATGCAGATTTTTGTGTTTGGAACTGTGTGAATTGCGTTAAAATTTAATTTCCATAGGATAGAATCATTACCCATTGAGAGTTCTTGGATTTCTTTTCTAACCAGCTGTCTTGAGAGAAAAAATACGTAATTCTGTGAGCAATCAGTATGCTGTGTGCATATATTCACTTGAAAGAATTGTGTTATTTGGAACTTGAAATGTAGATCATTTGTAGAGTGAAGAAAAGTGCAAACCTGATTGCTGCTCCTTGTGGAAACAAGACAAGTGAAAATAATCGCTGCTTAAGTACCTTATTTTCAGATTTGTAGGCTCATGTCTTTAGCTGCTTTGAAAATGTAAAGCTGTCACTTAAGCCATGTGGTATTTTATTAGTAGGTCAGGAGAGGTGCGTATTTTCAGGCAATACATTGTAACACGGAACACTGGCTGTAACACTTCTTAAAAAGCTTTTCTTATATTTCAGAGTGCTGCAGCCACTGCAGCTACATTGGCTCTCCCTGCTGGTGTTACTCCTGTTCAGCAGATACTTACAAATTCAGGTAACTCCCTTTACGCTGAGGTCATGTGTGGTTTTGTGGGTGCTTGTTGGGAGGGAGAAATTGTGGATTTTACTTTCTGTCATATATTGTTCATGTATCAAAATCAGGGAATCTTCACTGGGCTCTTGGGCTGTTGCTCACCGGTCTTATGAACCTAACAGATTCCATGCGAGTCTTCCCTGCTTTTTAGACATGTGCATGAAGACAAACATTGCTGTCACTTCCTTTTGCATATTTCTGAGTACTGTGAGGTACAATGCGAACCATATTGAAAAGCAGGTGACAAAAGTGAAGGATAGCTTCATCTGTAACTGCAGATAAATGTGCCTTAATGATTGTGGTTCCTGCTGTGCTCCTACAATGGAATTCCTAATTTTGTTGGCAATGCCAGTTTTACTTTAGATTTGTCACATATGTATACTGTTACGCTTTATGCTTAGAATATAATATAAATGTGACTTTCATGAACAGCTTCATTAACAGATGCTTTATTTGAGGCCATTCCCTCTAGTCCTGTCACTAGTTACACAACAAAAGAGGCTGATCCTACCTCACTTAAAACCTCCTTTCAAGTAGTGAACAATAAAGCCTCCCCTGAGACCTTATTCCTCTTCTCCAGACCAAGCATTTCCAGTTCCCTCAGCCACTCCTCATAAGGCCTGTGCTTCAGACCCCCTCATCAGCTTCATTGCCTTTCTCTGACTGTGCTCCAGGGCCTCAATGTCTTTCTTGTAGTGGGAAGCCCACAGCTGAACAGAGTACTCAAGGTACAGCCTCACCAGTGCTGAGTACAGAGGGGTGATCACTTCCCTGCTCCTGCTGGTAACACTATTTCTGGTACCAGCCATGATGCCATTGGCATTCTTGGCCTCCTGGGCGCACTGCTGGCTCATGTTAAGCCAAGTGTTGACCAACACCCCCAGATCTGTTTCTTCATGCAGTCCTCCAGCCACTGTGCCTCGAACCTGTAGCATTGCCTGAGGTATTAAAGGAAGATCTGAGAAAGTTTGTCTCCTAGAATCAGTTGCTTTTCTTCCCAGAGTAATTCACTTAGTCTGCTCAGAATCATCTGGGACTTAACCTCCCTGCTTTATGCATTTGAATGTTTAATGAATACATGGTTGGAATGAAATTGAAACATGTAGCTGTTCTAGAAATGTAGGATCTTCTAATTCCTAAGGAAGAACATCTGTGCTTTAGAAGAGTATTATATTGTTACTTCTGTTATGCTTATTATTTTCTTCTTCAGTTGCAAATTTTTGTAGTATGTTTTCTTTAAGGAGGGGGTAGAATAGCCTGCAGAACTGTATTTCCTTCCTTCTTTCAGATTTACTTACCCATTAAAGAAATTTTTGTAGTTTGCACTGATAGAAGAACAGAAAATAAAATCAATCTTTAGGGAAATATTTAAAGTTAAGGATTGTCTAATTTCATTTCTTCTGATTCATTTGAATAGAAATGTAAAGAGCATGTTGGAATATACTGTAGCTCCCCCTTTTCAGAGTTGGAGGCCAGCTGTACAAACATGCGAGCCTTCAACACATTTTGTGAAGAGGTGTAAAATAATAAAGCTATAGGTTAGTTAAAGAAATAGAGATCAGAATATAGGTATTGTGGAAAAAGGAAGGAGAAATGGATAATGAATATAAGGGTAGACTTTTCAGAAAGACAGCTACTTATTGAATTTGTAAAAACAGTTATGTACAGAAGGATTTCCTATAATGTGGTTATCAAAGGGACAGAAGTCCCAGGAGGGGGATGCCATCTGGCTAGATCTTGGAAATACCACAGCATTGGATAAAACTAAAGTGATGTGACTACCTGTGCTTCTTGTTTTGGTAGGTATTCATGTGGATATTGTGTACCTTGACTTCAGCAAGGCTTTTTAACATGCTCTCCTGTGACATCCTCGTAGTTAAGCTTTGGAAGTGGGGGATAGATAGGTGCACAGTGAGGTGGATTGGGAACTGGCTGACTGGCAGAGCTCAGAGGATTGTGATCAGTGATGTAGAGTCTATCTGCAACCCTGTAGCTTGCACTGTTCCCCAGAGGTTGGTACTGGGCCTAGTACAGCATCATCTTCAATGACCTGGATGAAGGGATAGAGTGCACCCTCAACAAGTTTGCTGATAATAATACAAAGCTGGGGGAAGTAGCTGACACACCAGAAGGCTGTGCTGCCATTCAGTGAGATCTAGAGAGGCTGAGGAATTGGGAGGAAAGGAATATTAAGAGGTTCAATGAGGGCAAGTGCAGAGTCCTACAGCTGGGGAGGAGTAACAACGCACACCAGTGAAGGATAAGGGCTGGCTATCTGGAAATGATCTCTGCTGAGGTCAGGAGAGGGACCTGGGTGTCCTGGTGGACAATAGGTAGACAATGAGCCAGCAGATATCAGTGGTATTATGGGGTGCAATAAAAAGAGTGTGGACAGCTGCTCAAGGGGTGTGTTCTTCCCCCTCTACTCCATCATGGTGAAGCCAAATTTGGAGTACCGTGTCCAGTTCTGGGGTTTTTCAGTTCAAGAAAGACAGGGAACTTGTGTAGAGAGTCCAGCAGAGAGCCACAAAGATGATGAGGGGCCTTGAGCATCTCCCATATGAAGAAAGGCTGAGTAATCTGCAGCTGTTCAGCCCAGAGAAGAGAAGACTGAGAGGGGAATCTTACTGATTTTTAAAAGTAACTAATGGGTAGGAGTGAAGTGGATGATGCCAGATTCTTTTCAGTAGTGCTCAGCAACAGGAAAAGGGTTGGTGGGCACTGACTGGGATGCAATTCCATTTGAATATGAGAAAATCTTTGTTTTATGTGAGGGTGACAGAGCACTGGAACAGGTTGCCCAGAGAGGTTGTGGAATCTCCTTTTCTGCAGATATTCAAAACCTGCCTGGATGCTTTCCTGTACAACCTACTTTAGCAGGGACATTTGGACTAGATGATCTCCAGAGGTCCTTTCTAACCCCTGCTGTTCTGTGATTCATTTGTACTCTGCCTATGTAATTTATCTTAGAAAACATGAGGTATGTTCGGAAGTAGAAACTAATACTTGAAATACTGTTTTGCTTTAGAGGTTTAGTCTTGGTTTGCATTCTTCACAATGATAAACAGTCTTACTTAATGCTTCCTTTCTGGCACAGCTGCTATAGCACAGTATCTTTTAATGGGTGAAAACAGAATACAAAGCTCTTTAAATGTTATCAGTGTTCTTTCAGGAAACAGCCTTCTAAACTAAGGTAATTTTAAATGGAGATATCTGTTCTTTGATTAATTTGGTGTTTATTTATCTTACTACAGGCCAGATCCTCCAAGTAGTTAGAACTGCAAATGGAGCTCAATATATCATTCAGCCACAGCAGCCAGTTGTTCTACAGCAGCAGGTCATACCACAAATGCAGCCTGGTGGTGTACAAGCACCTGTTATACAGCAGGTAAAGAAAATAAATTAATACGTACACTTGAAAGTAAAAACCTGATAGAAATTATTAAATGGGCTTGCATTTTTTTGCTGTCAAATTTAAACATTTATACAGAGACGGAAGTGGTATATTTAAAAAAGGATTGTGTTAAGGATGTTTTCAAAGACTAAATATTTTGGAATATTGTTTCAAATGTCGTTTTTATCCTTGCAAGACTCAGACTAGCATTGGTTTAAAATTGCTTTTATATGGGTCCAATGACAATTTACATCACTTGCACAATTTTAGTCACTATCCTTTCACGAATGTATTGGTTGGTTAAATGATTTTGTGTTGCAGAGCATGTAGAGGAAAATGCCTTTAAGCAAACCCAAACAAATAAACAAAAACCCAAAGCATAAAAACAACCCCGCACCAAACCTGGACATTTCATTACTGAATACAGTAGATTTTATTGCCAGGATTTTTGTTCAGTTACAAGGTCAACTGTGCATCCAGTTTGTGTAGGCATTGAATTTATTATTGTGTCACAGTTCTGCAGCTTAGACATGAATAACAATAAAATTTCAGGTTAAGTATTCTGTAAAGAAATTTTTAAAATATTCTCCTATTTGAGTTTAAACGTTATTCTACTGTGCTTGGAATTTGAGTGCAGAAAAGTTACCAAGCAATTAGAGAAGCTATATTATTGAGGACTTAATTTCCTGTCTGATATAGATGGAGTATTAGTAACGTGTTTCTCTAATTAGTCCAAGTGAGATTGATATGCTGTTGCAGGGTTATCCCTAAATATAAGTCCACCACAGTATATGCTTCATTGTCTTCTGGTAGTCTGGTGTATATAATAGTGTATATAATCACTATACTATTCCATCAGGTTTTGGCTCCAATTCCTGGAGGGATTCCCCAGCAGACAGGAGTGATTATTCAGCCTCAGCAGATCCTTTTTACAGGAAATAAAACTCAAGTTATACCTACAACAGTGGCTGCCCCTACAGCAGCTCAAGCACAGATTCCTGCAGCTGGTCAGCAGCAGCCACAGCAACAACAGGCACAACCACAAGCACCACTTGTTCTCCAAGTTGATGGAGCAGGAGACACATCATCTGAAGAAGAAGAAGATGAGGAAGAAGACTATGATGATGATGAAGAGGAGGACAAAGAAAAAGATGGAGGTGAAGATGGCCAGGTTGAAGAGGTAAAATTAACATCATTTCAGAAGATTGCAGAATGCCTGTATTTCATTTTTAATTTTTTCACTGCAGTACTTAAAGGAATACTGTAATCCTCAAAGAATGTTCTCTCCCCATAATCTTGAAAATATCAGTGCTATCTGTGTACTGTAGTTTCTTTATATCCCATACTGACGTGTGGAAACTGTGTATTATCAAAGCACCTTGAAATGCAGCTGGTATGGCAGGGGATAACAAAAAAAACCTGTAAATTATGATGAGTGCCTTTTTAAAGACTTGAATAGTAGTATTTCTGATGGTACGAAAAGGTCAGCCCTGATATTATGAATCCTTTATAAGCAAATGGAAATAATCAACTCTATTTGGGATAGATTGTATTCCAAAACCAGGTGGTAGGAGGAATGACAAAAGGTGAGTGTATTTCTAATATACTGAGAGAACAAATAGGTGTGGTGATGTGGCCTGCACCTTTCTCACTGTTAGGTTGCCTTATATCATGCTAGAAGGGGCCTGAGAATGAAATTTGATTATAAAACATTTTTAAAAATACATCTGACCTTGATTTAACTAAGTCTGGAGTTAAGATTGGGAGCAAATGTTCTTAGTAACTTGCTTAATAATACTGTGTGTTTAGTTTAGATTTTCCATTTACTTGGTTTTGGACTTTAGGCAGTGGTTCTAACTGAGTTTTGTTCTGTTGCACCAAAAAACATCAAAGAAAAAGCTAATAAGCTGAAAGTACTTTTATTACAGTTTCTGGCAGGAAACTTTGTAGTCCCTAAACCTATCTGTAAGATGCATTTTGAACTGTTGGATCACTTACACAGCTTTCTGCAGATTTTCTAGTTATCTTAAGATTTCATTTAAAATCCCAGTATGAGGAACATTGTAGCATTTCACCATCTTTATCACCCATGCATTATATATGCTGGCAGAACGTAAAATTTTTATCAAGGAGTTAAACTGGGTTTTTTGTAATACATCTCGAGTTGTGTCAAACAATATTGTTCTGTTAGAAGTTTTGTCCCTTTCCATTATACTGATTGGTACCGATGTCAGTCTTGAATGTGTTAACAGTTGCCTTAGTAAGTATGGCTCATCATGCTTCAATATTGTGTATTGTATAGATTTTTTTAATATGCTAAGGCTTCATCATCGGTGTGCCAGAGACCTCCCCATGACTTCTGCTTCTAGCATTCATCAGCAGGTAGTTAATGAGTTGAGTAATTCTTTAAAACTTAATTATGACAGTAATTGATACTAGGAACTCTGGTACACCTTTTTCTTCTCTCACTTCCGTTTTCTTAGTATTGCTTATATATTTTGGGGCAGGTGGCAGGTGGGAAGATAATGATTAAGCAGAAGACCTGAGAAAAGCCATTTTGTATTTATTAGTGGTTTTTTTAAGATTTGAAGTACTTGCTGTTTAGATGAGGTAGAGAAAGAAGAAAAAAAGAAACTTGCAGAAGCATTCTCACCATACTGCATAGAATGCAGTACATCAGAATTCTATTTTGACAAACACTAGAGGTTAGGTGCTTGAGGAAAGGAGTGAGAATGATTTAGAAGAGGTATCCAATTTAGAGATGAGATTTAAGACAATCCTCTTAAGTACAGGTGGGAAGGTCACGTGGGGAAGGAGAAATGAGGCTTGCAGTTCAATAGTGCTTGTAAATACCCTTGTGGCGTCATTTTGTAATCTTGCAAGACATGCACCGGTCTAAAGAAAAATAGTAATGAATAGAGGAAATAACACAACTTGGAAGACTTCTGAGGAGGAAAGGCCACTTGTAGAAAGACAAAAAGTTGAAAATAATTTTTAAGGAAAAATACTTGTATCTGGAGAAATTATTTTTACCTATCTCTGCATCATCTTAAAATATCTTTTTTCCTCCTCTGCAAACTTCCTGCTTGTGTTGAGATCTGTTGCCATTTGTGGTACATAAGGCAAAGATAAGTATGTCCTGGAGTTTCTATTCCTAGTGGAACGTAGAGAGATGTGAATAATGTTTTATTTGCATTGCTTAGATGCTTTAGAAAAAAAGAAAACACACATAAGGATAAGTTTTTGTGAAGAGACATTGCAAGTGCTAGAACTTTTAGAATAAAGGAATGAAAGTGATTGTGGTGTGTAGCGATTTCATATGATGTGATGATGAAAGACTGCTGTGCTCATAATCTGTCCTGAACATTGAAATTGGGCACTGAAATTGGTAAGGACATCCCCCTTGTATTATGGATGGCAGAAAGAAAATGTATATGAGCCCTCTGCTGGAAAGCTGAATACTTTGCACCTCCAATGCTTATGTAGGTCCATGCCAACAGACTGTAGCCTGGTCTGGCATGAACAATCTAAATAACAGCTGTAACTATACTAAACATTGCAACTTTTGCCATGTATTTCTTTCAGGAGCCTCTTAACAGTGAAGACGATGTGAGCGATGAGGAAGGACAAGAACTGTTTGATACAGAAAATGTTGTTGTGTGTCAGTATGATAAGGTAAAATATAAAACACACGCAAGAATTCTAATTTGTCTTATTCCTTCAAGCCATAATTTTTAAGTGATGAAGTATCCTTTTGTGACTGTCTAGTACAGGTAGATCTGTAAAGGTTATGTGAATGTTAATGCAAGAACTACCTGTCATTTATATAAAAGCTGTTTTTTTTTGTTTACTTGTTTGATGCTGTTTAGCTAGACTTGGTGGTACTGAATAAAGCTTAGAAAAGTTTGGTTGAATTTTTTTCTTCTCCATAACTATCTGTGATCTTTTATAAAAGGTCAGTCATCTGTGCTCTGGAGAAGTGAACTATCATAAGTAAGCTTTGTAGTTTACTGTAGCCATAAATTAAAGTAGTAGCCATCAAGGTTTAGACTTAGTAGAAAATTGTTTACTGATCACTAAAAATTCCTCTTTTTGATGACTGTATACTTTTCAGAGGAGAGTGTTCTTTCTGTGCTATTCATTTTTTTAATTTTTATTTTCAGAAAAGGTAATGTGGAATGCTTTTGCTTATTTTGCTTTAAGTTCTACTGAACTCTCCGGTCTTCTCTTGAGTTACTGCTTTATTTCTGTATGTTTGCCCCAAAATACTTGAGTCTATGTGCATTCATCTTGGAATTGTTTTATATTTGTCCAAAGGCTCTTGGACACTTTTTTCTTTACTGAGGTAGTAGATTTTCTTTCTTTTCCTGTGAGGTGACTTGGACTGTGAAGAATAAGGATGCTTTCTAAAGCAGAAGAAACACTGTTGAATTAAAAAGCTTTACATTTCAAAGAATGACTTGAGTAAAAAATCTTCAGTTATTTCAGCATTCTGCTTGGACTTTCATATTTCAAAAAGAATTCAAGATTGAGGAAGGCAGTATCTGCAAGCTAGCCATCCTTCTCTTCTAGATTATAATCAGAAACTATTAGTTTGGAAACAGTTCATGAGAGTTATTGCTTACTGACACTTTTGTGTTCGATCTGTTAAAATTTACAGTGATCTTTCTTTCTCTTGGACAGTATCTCACCTCTCTGAAAGATCCTCTCTCTAAATTTGTTTTCCCATTGCTTAGTTGTTCTAATGGCATGATTTATTTGTTCTGTGCTTACAGTATATTTTACTTAAAAAAAAAAAAAAAAAAAAGAATCCTAAAATATTCTTCTGTCTTTATACTGAATTTAAAGCTGTTGCTTATTCTTTATCTCGTGTCAATGGGAAGATGTATCATAAAGAGAGGATCCGTTACCATTGTAGAATTGTAGAAGCTCTGGAGATCGACTAGTTGAACCCCAAATTTTGTCACTGACCATTATGATATGGACTCACTGTGGAGCAAGGAAGAATGTCTTTTTTTCTTTTCTTTTTTTTTCTGTTCTAGAATTTCTTGGGTTGTTGTTGATACTTGGACTGATCACCCAGCTTAATCTTACAAATTTTTGTTATACAAAGCACACCTTAAATACTCAGTATTTTGATTGAGAAGACTGTATAGTTTGAAGTTGCAGATGGAGTGTGTTGAGCACTCAGCTTCATTCCATCATCCCCATCGGGAGATCTTACTTTTCTCACCTGACAATTTAAGATAGAGCAGGAATGTAAATCATATAAAATGACTTACCATTGAGAACAAACTATAGAATATAAGATTAACAGATATATGCATTACCAGCTATGCCATCTTATGCATTTTTTTTAACATAAAGATTTTCAGACTGAAGTCTTTTAAATAATCCATTTGTCTTTCAAACAGTTCTTAACATTCCAAATCTTAGTGTCAAACTCTAATAATTTAGGTAGAAAGTTAAATACATCTACTGTCTATCTGTATATGAAGAAGTCAAACTAGTTTGCAGGTAGAAAGGAATTTAGACAGCACAAGCACAGAATAAACTTAGTGTTGGACTCCTTCAGGACTAAGTTTAAAACATCAGTCTTTGTTTCAGTGTTTGAAATAGAAATATCTGTCTTTCCAGTGGAGTTTCATGGTATGTTGTAATCAAACTAATTTATTAAAGCAGTAGAAGTTGATATATATTTCTCATGTTTCCTTTCCAACTATCTCTAAAAACTTTTAAATGCTTTGTATTTTACAATGTCTTTGAATTTGCGTGGTTTCTTGGCAGTTCCTGTGAGATTTTTTAACCTGGTTTGACAAATGCAGCTGAAACTGCTAGATCTATTATTAGGATTTGTTCTCTACGGCGAAATGCAGAATTGATTTTCAGTATGTTTGTAGTAATTTGGTAATGTTTTTTAATTTTTCATTTTTCTTGCTGATGTAATTTACTATATAGTTTACTTTATGCATTACTGCCTATTTCTGATGCAGAGTAAGACTTCAACTTTTTTCCCTATTTTTAGATCCATAGAAGTAAAAACAAATGGAAATTTCATCTCAAGGATGGCATCATGAATCTTAATGGAAGAGATTATGTATTTTCCAAAGCCATTGGGGATGCAGAATGGTGAAGTTTTTAAGACAAACAAAACAAAAACTCCCTGTAAAAGGAAAAAAATGTTCAAAAGCAGGAAAGGTTGAGACTTGGACATATTCTGCAACCAAAATGTGTTTCTGCACATGAAGCATAAGCAAAAGTATTGGAACAAAGGTAAAATGTGGCAACAAAGACACTACTTCAGATGAGCAAGCCATGGACTGTAGCAGCTATAGCATTGTCTGGGAGCTGGTTTTGTGTGTTAGGAATACCTTAATTATCAATTCTACATACAGGTACCTACAGCTGGTATTTAGCATGTAAGGCTTTGTCCCCCCCTTCTTCCCATGGTTTAAGATTTTAAAATACTTCCAATGATTGAAGGAACTCTTCCCTGTGATAGATTATTAATCTGAAAATGCTTATTGTGTGTACAAATCTTTGCTTTGAACACTTCCTTTTGGTAGTGAGGATGGTCAGAATGTTACTTCGACTGTGTGCAAGCTTTGTACAGAAGGGTAAGAATTAAGGTGTTAAATTTTAAATAACTTGTATAGGGAAAATATTTTTAATTCTGATATGCTCATTAATTATAATATCTATTTGTGGTTTTCAGTTCAGTTGCCCGTAAGCAAGTTGTTGTTCCTAGCAGTTATAAAATGTTAAAATGATCATTTATATTTCAAAGTTATTTTAATTTCATATAAGTGATACTTTTCATTTAGGACTGTTTTTTTTTGTTTTTTTTTTTTGTTTGTTTTGTTTTTTTGTTTTTTAAATACTAAGCACCTGTAGCTCTGGGCTCCCCCTGCCCCCAAAATCAGACTGCTTAACTTTTTAATTATATTCTTGCTGTATGGTGGTGGTTTCAGCATCATTGAACTGAAACAAATAATATAGCTTCCATTGACTTCTTCAAAGTCTTTTTGGAGGGTTTCTGAATCAAATGTGTAGGTAATCACACAACAGATGCATTCCTTCACCTACTTACTACATCCGTAGTACAGACATCCACTAAATTTTTAATATGGAAAGTAACTTTAAAACTATTAAAATCCTGGCTGCAGCTCTTTTAATCAAAGATGTGCTTTACTAAAAAGTGTAGCCGTAAGTTACTTGTAGCAGTTAATCTCTCTGAAGTTTCCAGGTGGCATGTAATTTCATGAGGAGAGCTGCACGGCTTTGAGAACACAGATTATATTAAAGTGTCTGTAGACTGACTTGTTAAAAGAAAATCATAGAGGCTCTAGATCTTGTGTAGCCACTTCCTCATATGCCTTTTCCAGAGGTGTGGTTTTGTGATAATTTTTCTTTTAAGCAACAAGGTCGTTTCTCTCTGCTTCCCCTTCTCTCCTGAGAACTGAACATTTTTCTTCACACACTGGATATTCTCACAAATTCTGCTTTCAGAAATGCAGTTCCTTTTGAATGAGGAGAGGAAATGGGCATTATACCTGAGAAACTGTTGAGGAGAGAATGTCCACATGGCTCACCATTTCAAATACTTTTCTTCCCCTGAGTCCTTGGAAAGGCAATGAGAAGAACACAGTGGACATTATTTTAGTCCACTGAGAAAGACCTGCAGAAGCAGACAGTTGACCCATAAGTTCTGCCCTTTTTCTGTCACTCTGGAGAATGAAACTTACTAAGCATTACTTAATGAAGTCACAGGTATATTTTAGCAGGATAGAAGCACTGCCCTAATTTTCATTCTCTCTGATTTACTTGCCTTGAAGTGTATTTTTAGTCTCAGTAGTATTTTAACAAACAAACAAAATACTCCAAAATACCCCCCCAAAGAGGGTTTCTTTACTGTGATTTTGTATATCTCTGCTCTCATTGATAAAGAATAAAACTGCCTCTAGGTCATGCCTCGAGCCATATGATTGTTGTAAGCCATTTACATACATAAGCTTTATGAAAAGTTAATTTTTTTTTTCTAATTCATTCTTTTGTAATGTCATTATTTAGAGTACATTTTTGGCTCGGGTCTCTCAGACTGATTGGTGTTTGTTTTCTTCTGAACAAAGCAGATGTTTTAGTTATTATTTGTACCACTGTTGACACTTCTGTGTACAAATGAGATGAAGTCAATATTGTATCCGTTAATTCCTTCCTTCTCCTTTTCCAAATCTACTACCAGTGAGTCTTAAGTAGTGGACTTAAGAAAAACTCCCTTAACAGCACAACTAAACCAACAAAAGGAAGAAATCCCTTTAGCTATAGATTCCTGATGAGACTATTGGAACCCAGATTACTTGGACAACACTTGGTTTTCATACGTCTTAGAATTTTTTTTACCCACTTATGCATACTAGAAGCTACACAACCTTTTTATTTATTTTTATGGGATAGCAGAATTTTAAAGGTAACTCAAGTTTAGGCTGTTCGGAAGGATGTCTGAAGCTATCTGAACTTGCATTCTTTTGCAAGCTAATTGTATGATATGCTTTTCAAATAAGTTTTGTTACTTTCAAATACAAGTACCTGTGAAGTTTTCTGTAAGCCAGTCAAACACAAATATACCAAACTGTGCTCTTACTTCTACATCAAGTGTTCCTTTTTTAAATCAAAAAGCATGTTTTAATTTTATTTTATTGTAGCAGCTTGCTGTAAGAATGTAGTTTGCTTAATTTTACTATTGTACTTGAACTTTAATCATGGTTTTAACAATGTAACTGAACAGACCATTTCACTAGGTTCCACAGAAACCATTCCTTCAGAGGGCAAGGGATTCCCATGTTCATAGTTCATAAATGATTTTTTTTTTCCCTTGGAAATAGTTTTTGATGTTGTTTTATTTTTGTTTACTTTTTTTTTAAATAGTTCAGTATTACAGAAACAAATAATGATTTCAAGAGGACTTATTTAAAATTTGCACAGATAATGGAGCACCTTTTAATGACAGAAAAAATGGGGAAAGATAACTTCATAATTGTAACCATGATGACTGATGGAAACTTGCAGAGCAACAGGGCAAAATTGGTACTCTTATGCTTTTTTGGTTTGTAGAATGCCTGTTTTGCCAGTATGGCAGATTTTTTTTTTGTGTTGGTTTCCTGAAAGAGTAAATTTCCTGTAGTGCTTCAATCATAAAAGCAACTTCTTTGCTCTAATTCTGTTGGGTTCTAGTGTGTGCAATCACTTAAAAACATCTAAGTTGAAAACATGTTCAAATATGTTTTCTTTTAAAGAGATAATAGAAAATTTAGTCACATAAGGAACTTTATATTGGACTATTTAAATAAAATAATGATTTTTATCCCCCCTGAGTTGCTGGTTAGTGACAAGATTTCTTTGAGGCTTTGTACTCCTTGTTCCTAC
Source organism: Lagopus leucura (assembly GCF_019238085.1). Classification (NCBI taxonomy): domain Eukaryota; kingdom Metazoa; phylum Chordata; class Aves; order Galliformes; family Phasianidae; genus Lagopus; species Lagopus leucura. Next base: position 23,906,820 of record NW_024962250.1, on the reverse strand, counting down.
ATTAGACTTACAAGATGCATTTGAACTTCATTCAGCTTCCTTAATGCAATTTAAAGTAGCAATTGTGGTCTGAGTTATTTCCAGGATTATGATACCTGATTCTGTAGCACAGTTTCTAGAAAAGGGTAAAAAACATGTTGTCATGTAACAGAATTTTTTACAAATGGTTTTCTATTTCTGCTGCAGAATAGAAGTGCTAATGTAAATTTCACCAAGTCTGTGAAAATAATTCCACCATGTGACAGTTAGCAGTAATTATGTCACCATAAAGCATTGCCAGAGAAAAAATTCTTAATTCCAGTGAAGCAGTTGGAGACCTTGTTAAGTTAAGTGCATTTTGATTCAGTCTTCTCAGTTTGTTTAAAACAAAAACAGAAACAAAGAATCCTTTTAAAACAAAATGGTCAAAAATTCTTCCCAGCGCAAAAGCTCCCCATCAACTGCAATAAGATGTTCAGGAGGTGAAGAGTAATTCTTAGGATAATGCACACTGATATTGGGCTGCTTTACACAGCACCGTGGGGTTTGTTGCGTGCCACCCCCTTCCCTGTTCCACACACACCTGAAATCAGAATTATTTTCAGACTTTGAGAGTAATGACTATAAAAGATGAAGAAACTCGCACATCATTTTGTATTGATGTCTGGCATTTAAGGTCTTGTTTTCCCATTGCTTTGATTGGTTGGGAAATGTGTGAAAAACAGTCCATTGGTTTCCCTGTTGTCTACTTTTTTTAGGGAGTTCATGCAATGTGTCTTTTAATTATTATTTGGCGGATTTGACATTGTGGAACAAAAGGAGCTTTTTTAACAGGATGAACTACCTTGAGTTAGCTAAATGTACAGTCATTCAATGAGACATGTTCCAGAGTGCATAGGGTACCAATAGAATATGGAGTGGGGGAATATCCTTTTTTGCTGTTCTGAGCTACTATTGTCAACTGCTGTTGTACATATACTGTTATGTGTAAGGGGGTAAATATATTTATTATGTTTGTAAAATTCATTCTGTACAATTGCAGATCAAGGTTGCTCCTCTGTGATATACAGGATATTATGTTTCAAAGGCCATGCTTGGAATACAATTAGAGAACTTAGTATTTTGATGTACTAAGACCTATTTTAAGTTTAATATTTTGCCTTTGCAAAAACTTTAATTAAAGATGTTATTTAAAAATGTTTGCCACTTCATTTAGTATCTTGCATGTGTGCATTTGTTTAATATCTGATGTTTAATGAATTTACTGAAGAATCTGAATTAATTTTTGTAACATGAGTAACCTCTCTGTTACCTACGTGTTGAGTTTGCTTTGTAGGCTTTCCATTTAACATAGTCAGAATGACATGAAAACTCACATTTTAATCTTGATTCCAGACACCTGTAATTATTTAAGAATTATTGCCCTATGGTAACATGAGCCCTAGGTTTTGAGACAAGATTGTTTGAATAACTTGGTTTGCATACGGAATACCACTTCTGTAGATGGAAATACAGGATAATACTGGGAATGAAATACACAGTTGTTGGAGGAGAACAGACTGATAGTGAGGATTTTGACAGTGAAACTGATTTGATAGAATTGCTTTCTAATGCAAGCAACTGACATATCTTCGGTTCTGGCTAACAATAGTTTATTGAGACAGCATCACTCGTGCTTTATTTTTAAATCTGACTTTTGAACTCAAAATCATTTTTGAAAGGAGTCAGAGATGATTCTGAATAAACATCAGTAATTTTGTGTTCTACCACTGCTGTCAAAGTTGTGCAAAAACAAACAAACAAACAACAAACACAGGCCTTGAAAAAGGCCTTTTGGTTTGGCAAAAAAAAAAAAAGTAAGAAGACGAATCAAAAGAGAATGAAAAGCAGAACAGTGACAAATTAGGATCAAACTCAAGTTATGTGGATTTTTTTTTATTTCTTGTTTGTTTTTTTATTTTGTTATTCATGATTAACTGTGCTTTTGCAGGTGGCAGGAGCAAAGCATTTCAAGGTTATGTTTTGGTAAAATCAAGTACTTACACTGATTGGAAAAACGGTATTTTGATTTCTTAATGGCTTTATTCTTTAACTGCAGAAGTATGAGGATAAAAATATTAGGAGGTTAGCATAGCCTTTAACGTATCTCCATTTAACTTTAACTAGGCATTATTCCTTGCAACTTGTCTTAAATCTATTAAATTTGGAGTTAGTGTTTTGTGTAGGTTTTTTGTTATTTTTTGCTGGGACTTCTGTCTGTTAGAAGTCTGGTTAAAGTCTGTAGGTGTTGCTGCTTACAGTCAGAGAAGGTTATGTCAGTTTTCCCTCAGAGTACTTTTTTTGTCAGTAATGAGATTATGCCAAAACCATTTCAGGGGTGACGACATCTGGTTATCTGCAGTTTGACTTTTTTTTTTTTTTTTTAATCTTTATTGTGGCTATATAACAATCAGAAAAGTAGTTTTATGGCAAACTTTTCCACTTACTTTTGTGTGACGTGCCTGTGCAATTAAATCTTTTTACATGGTATGAAATGCCTGTCCTTTTTTGACTTGAAAAAGGATAATCTGGAGGTAATTCAGGGAGAATAAATGCTGAAAAATACACTTTGCTTTTCAGAGGACAGCAAGTTGCCCATTAGTTTGTGGAGTTCGAAATCCGCTCTCTAAAGACAGATACTGGTGTTTTAAGTGTTTTAAGTACCTTTTAGCACTTTATTTTTTTAAATTATTTTTTTTTTTAAATGCAGCTGGGTGCATTTGGTTTACACATTTTCATTCTTAGTTCATTTTTGTACAGAAAGCTATTGAAATTGAACACAGCAGATATCTGGTCCAATAAAGTGTACTTCAGTAACAAGTGAAACAAAGCCTACTGTTACATTGCAGACAAAACCTTTAACCACAAAATTTCTTACCTGTAGATGCCTGATTCTATCTAGTTAGAAATGCTTTTAGTTTGCTAGAAGTGCCATACAAAGCAACTACACTGCAGACAAGTCCTCTGGACATGTGGAAGAGGAGATGCATTTGGAATCCAGGAGATCTGGGGTTCTATTTCTCAAGGTGCAGGGGTCTATGCAGTACTAGGCAGGGTTTAAAGCCAAGGTGACGTAAGTAAATCCTACCTAGCAGATGTAAGTTAATGATGGAGGAAACAGTTTGGACTAAAAAAAGGTGATCTTTTCTACTAAACCACCTTGCTTCCTCAATTTTCCAAAGGCGTGTTCCCATTTCTCCTAGGAATCATGCCATGAGGTCCCTGCAGACAGGACTTTGTGTCCTGCTTGAGCAGCACCTGAAGATCTTGCACAGAGTTTTCCCTTCAGAGGAGCTGCCTGACTCCTTGTGGTCTGCTCAGATTCTACAGGTAGCAGAGCATTTCGTACAGTGTTATAATGCAGTTTTCATCTTGTGGAGCTTCTCGTAGATTTTGTTCTATCTTGGGTTTCCCATTAGAAAAGTCAAATTTTGGATGTTCTTCCTCCCTGGGCTTGCCTTGTTGGAGCTTTTATCAAGTTAAACAACAACAACAAAAAAATTGGTGCTGGGAATAATATTTCTGGCAAACTATTCTCCATGAGCATTAAAGCAGCATCTAGTAAATTTTCCTGTGTGTTCACAGAGTTAAAGAATTGCTTAATGAGGATGATGATGAAATGCTAATGCTGAAAGCTGATTAAAGAAAAGATGTATTCCTGTTGCAGCCAATTCTGCATACATCAGGAGTTACTTTTGGAAGGGCTCAGAGAGGAAGCAGGGCACTTGTTAATTTCAGATCAAGTTGCTCTAATGTCATACCTTTAAATAGATCTCTAAAGTCTCCCTGAGGTGTCTATAGGTATGCTGCCATGCAGCTTAGAAAAACTAGGTAATAGATAAGTTTAAAATGTTAAGAGGTTCTTCATACAGAGCACAGGATTTCTTCGATGGTTGGGGAAGGATACCTAAAGAGCTTCTGGAAAAAGGAAACGGAGAACACAGAATAAAGTAGCCAGACCTCTTATAAAAACTGAGTGCAAATATATTTAGCTGTACAAAGAGAAGTATATATAATGAACAAAAAACTTTATCCAGTGTCTTACAATAGGAAAATGCATCAGCCAGTGTGTTAGCCACCCCTTCTAATTTTTTGATCAAAATACACATAGTTGCTGGATTTCACTGGAAGTCAATAGCTAGCTAAAAAGAATTGATCTGTTGTTTCCACAGTTCCCTCTAGGCAGCAGCAGTAATCTGTGTATGATTTAGGGAATTCTTTTGACTGCAGTCAAACTACAAACAGCATTGTACATGCAGCACAAACACAACCATCAAGCTGCTTGGTATTTCACGGCTATCCTATATGTACCAGCCAGCAACAGGCCATGGAGAGGACAGACATTTAGACAGCACCTCAGGATTTTGAGTGATAGGTTTTTTGTTTACATAACTACATTCCTGCTTGGGTTTTCAGCTTTGTTTCCGCATCAGACAGGGAGTGCTGTCATTTTCCTTCACTATTAGCTTTCCCAGGAAAAGCTGCTGTCTTTTCAGCTTTCAGAGAACCAGCATGAGTTTTGCAGTCCAGTTTATCAGCCTCAGAGTTTGGAACAGGGAGGCTCTTAGCAGTAAAGTTGTTCTTTTTTAGAAAAGTATCACTGTCTCTGTCTCTATGTATAAAATATACACAAGTAAATGTCCCATTGTAGCAACTGGTTATTGAGCTTTTTGATATATATAACAAATGAAGTTCATATTCATAGCAGATCTCATTTCTTAGAAAAGAAAGAAAAACAGAGAATCCAAAGTTTCTCCATTTGTCCTCATCACAGCGTAATGAATATCTAAAAACCAAAGTGAGGGTGCTCCTCTTTATCTAACAAATTAAGAAGCTGGATGAGCTTCAGATGAACCACACAAGTGTACAGCAGTAAAGACGTGGGTTCAGATGGCACTTAAAAGGTTTGGCACTCTACATAATCAGAACAGTATGGAATGCTGTTCTGCCTAAGAAGCAGAGTAAGTTTGAAGGTGACTTAATGTAGAAGACGGGCTCTTTGAAGGAGCAAGTTTAGGATGGCCCAAGTGAGTTCCAGATTCTCTGCTGTATTTGATGAGACATTTTTTTTTTTTACTATGTAAATAGATATTATTCTTAGGGTGGAAAATAAGACTAAAAAGTTATAAAAACTAAAGCTTTCCACAGGATTAATATCCTGTTGAATCTGAGGGCCTGAGATAATTTGAACTACTGTAGCAATTCCTATGAATGTGTGTACTTGGTGTGTGCAGAATGGGAAAAGGAAGCTAAAACTGATGGGTTTTACTGACAAAATGCTCTACTTATTGACTTCAGAGAGTCTCCTTTTTGTTGAATTTCACATCTCTATAGTCATACAAAAGTAAGTTGGGCCAAATAGAAGTAAACAGGCAAAAAGTATTTCAGTTTTGATGTAGATGTATTATTGGACCAGTATGAATTAGAAGTCTACAATGATGTCAGAATATCTCAGTGTGCGTCACTGAGACTTCTTAACCACCTTCTGTTCCAGGGCATGATAATGGCCCTTCACATCTTGTGCCTTAGCCCATAAACCCTACATCAAAGTGCAGTACAGCATATGTTTTCAAAATCACTACCAAGAAAGGAGTGCTCAACAAAGAAGCGTGGTTAGATGTCCAACTAATTTTGGGCCTTACCTCAGCTTTAACTATTAGCCAGAAGCCATACGATTACTGAGTGATTTTAAATCAAAGATACCAGGCATCTGCTAGGGAAGAAAAAAATAATACAAACAAACAGAAAATCAAGCCAAGAGATTGTACTGCTACTACCAAGCAACCTGGAAGGAAGGATTTGTTAATTTTAAAATGTAACTATAGTCTGATCAAATCAAGCTTCACTGTTCAAGATTTTCCGAAGACTGTGCTGTGTGCATTAAGTATATCAATTATCCAGCAAGAAAGGAAATGAAAGTGCATTTCGTTTATGTTAATAAGCCAAAACACAGTGGTAGTGCATTGAAATTTACTTTTTATTACTTGTATTACTTTCAGATTCCAAGATTCCACAGCAGATTGTGCTTTACTTTGACTGTATCTGACACACAGTGGGTGGCATCTTGTCTGCTTATTGAGGAAAATGCGTCTGTCTTCAGATGGAGAGAAAGAAGAGCAATACAGGTCAGCTATAGACAGTTTAAACTGCTCAGAGAAAGTTCAACATTCTCACAACTAAGGCCGCATCTCAGCTTTGCAGCTTTTTTCTTCACTCTGTGAATGAAGAAATCTTTCCTAGTGCCTGCAAACAGAGTCATAGAAGTTTATGCAGAGAAAATAAAAGCATTCTCTGCCACAAACTGGATTTTTACATTCTGTTCCTCCATCTGAAATTCTGGGCAAGCGCAGAAGACTGTGACTCTTGCCATTACTGTGCGGGGCTTTGAGAGAGGACAGCCAGGTCCTTACAGCAGTTGCTCAGGTGTAAACCTGAGCTGTGAGGTCAGATCCATTGAGGTGGTGTGAACTGGAATGGTGCTGCTCTCCACTCATCTGGATTTTAAATTACAAGGGCACTATGATCAGGCCTGATGAAGGAAGGTGCAGTCAAAGATGACTTTGCAGTCTGAACTGAGGATCTGGTTGAACACAACAGCAAATGGCTGTAATGGAACAGTCTAAAAGTCTGTCTGTGCCAAAATCCTGATTGTGATCTGCTAACAAGGTGCGGTGAGAGAAGCATAGAAGGTCAGGCAGGCATCTGTGCTTACCCTAAGTACACCCATCCATCATGCAATTGCCAAGCAGAGCAATGAGGCTAAGTTCAGGAGAAATATTCTTTACTTCTGTAGGAAAAATTGCTTAAAATTTTCAGAAAAGCTCTCTGGGCCTTTTACAATTTCAAACAAAACATTTTATTCCAAAACTCTGAGTTATTTCTGAAGTATTCTAGAGGGAAAAAAGAAGCACTTCATACCAGAAATAGTACATCTTGCTGAGACATTTAAAATAGCAAGTATTACATCAGGATATAAGCAGAATCAGAATGGCTGAAGGAGCTGACCAGAGCAGAAATGTGAGAAAATTTGTATAGGATACAACTATTTACAGGTAAAAATCTGGCAAATAAATTATTTAAAGTCTACTGCCTGGATGTTTCCCATAGCTTTTAAAATATTTCTTATCAGCTTTAACACAATAAAGACTATACAAGACAAAAAAGATCTAACTTTGTTCATAAAGGCAGTATCACAGAATCCTTTCATTTCAATTGACAAAAAATAGATATGCAGAGATGGGAGGTTAAAAAAGTTCAACAATGTATCTTTCAAAAGTGACAGCAAATGACTGCATTAATTCAAAAGCATTCTGCAATCAGTCCAACACACCACATCTTTCCAATGTCCTAGTAATTTTCATGACATAAACCTTCTGGTTTAGTTTAAGGTAAAGTTTAAAAAGTTTGGAATAAGTGATCTGTGGTAGTTTTAAAAAATATTTTTTAAATTAATACCAACTTAGTCTTTTCCCTTTTGAAAAAAAAAAGACCACAATTGAAGCTGGGATTTTTTCCCTGCTGGTACCCTAGCACATATGAAATTTATAGCATGAATATACAGTATGTTCATTGGAACTTATTGTCTTAGGTGCTGAAGTGAAAGGCACTCATCAAAGTACGGATAGGTAACTTTTTTTCCCTGTAATGACTACTCCAGAATCAGAAGTACAGTAGAATTGAGGGCAGGGAATTGCATCTTATAACTTGCTTCGTATACTCTTGGACAGGGCCATGTGTTCTGAAAACAACAGTTCCAGGGGTGTTTGCCTTAGGAGATTAGAAGAATCTGTGCACTAAGGAGCTACATTTGCATTTCTGATTATCACCTGCTGAGTCCAGGCCACAGAGCGGTTTCTGTTTCCAAGACAGCTGAAAGTAAAATGAAAATGTGGAAGCATGCTCCTCCCCAGAATAGGCAGGTAAATCAATCAGTAATGCAATTTTTTTTTTAATGGATTTAACAATGACGTAATATTTTTTTATGAGACCGTGTCACATTGTTGATGAATCTAGGTGCTTGTTTCTGCACATGGAAGCAGCTTGTGTTCATAATCAGAAATATGGAATCAAAATGTTTTTGAACTGAAGTAGTACATGGCATTCACAATCGTGCAGTCACTGGCTGTAGTAGCTCACTTTTGAAAGGACTCTGCCATTATGTTTGTCTGAATATTACTAACTCTCACTATAGAAGATCCAACTGCTGTCTGGTCAGTTTAATCACTGTTCCCCAAAGACTAATTCCATGAAAATAGTATTGATAGTGTAGATATTCCAAATGGAATATTAAAATACCTACCTGAAGGTGGATATACGTTGAGTATTCTCTGTTCTTGTGACAGGCCTTCCAAATTGATGGGTGAAATGATCAATTGCTATCTTGTACTAGTCCAACAGAGCTAGTCTCTACCTCTGGCTGAGAATGGGTCTGATCCAGCTGGCAGGGCCAGGCACTCAGCCCTCATAAAAATGTTAAGGAAGCTGATGCAAAGTAGCTTCTACCTTGAGTCTTCATGTCTGCAAGAGACATAGAGTGCCATACCACAGTATGTTTGCTTACTGGGTGCGGATGAACTGAGCATGGCCAAGCTTCATCTGTGATCTGACCCTTTTTAGCAGCAAGTGTGACAGAAGAATGGTTTAGTGCTTCACTGTAGCAAGAGTCTGCATGATGTTCCTGGTACGAGTTTGCACTTCCTTAAGTACAGTGTGGAGAGTATGCACCTAAGCTGCAGGAACACAGTGGCCAGACATAAACTAGCCATGTCCTGGATGTGGCTGAACTGCAAATGATATGAAGTTCAGATATAAGTCTCTCCACAGAGCACAGAGATGTTCTTAAGACCTGTTGCAGGTGTTAGCGGTTGGCCTTCAATTCAGTACCTGAAGGGCATGAAGTAGCCTGAAGGCAGGATACACCTTTTTTTTTTAAGTGTAGATGCAAGCTTAGCACAGCAAGTGCTAGAAGGAAAGTCATTCTAGCCATGTAAGGGAGAGGTAAGTATGGATAGCAGTACAGTGTTTAGTGTAATACCTAAAGAGTCAATTGGATGGCGCCAGGTTTCTTTTTTCCAGTGATGCCCAGTGACAGGACAAGGTACAATGGTCACGGAGAGTTCCATATAAACATGAGAAAAAACTTCATTGCTTTGAGGGTGACAGAACACTGGAACAGGTTACCCAGAGAGATTGTGGAGTCTCCTTCTTTGGAGATTTCAAAACCCACCTGAATGATTTCCTTTGCAACCTACTATAGGGAACCTGTCTTAGCAGGGGGTTGGACTAGATGATCTCCAGAGATCCAACCCCTACAATTCTGTGATGATAAATATGGACAGATTCATGGAATCATAAAATGGTTGAGGCTGGAAGGGACCTATGGGTCCGTCTGCTCTAACCTCTTCTCAAGAAGGATCAACCAGCACCATGTCCAGGAGACTTTTGGAGATCTCCAAGGAGATTTCACACCTCTATGAACAACTTGTGCCAGTGCTCAGCCACACATGCAGCGAAGAAGTGCTTCCTGATGTTCAGACCAAACAGTACTGGGGTTAGGTAAAGAATGAGGTGGTGTAAAAATTTAGTACAATCTTAGGTTTTAGAAAGCAAAAAATATGAAGATCATTAACTTGACTTGATCTTCAAAAGAAGTTCAGACTAAACCATTTCCTATTTAGGTTCATGAAATAGTGAGAGAAACTGATACAAAGAGATTTTATGTAACACACAAGGGCAAATGCCCATGTTTATCATCGGTTACGGATAGCAGTAAAGCCAATGGCATTAGCCTTTAATCACTATAAATGCAATATGAAGAGGCTTCTTCTTGCAATTCACCCAACTAAACCAAAAACTGATAAATTGCATGTCAGGGTGGTAGAGGCAGATGTAATCTGCTTCATTTTAGCTTAGGTGGAAGTTTTAGGAATTTGCTCTTAGAAGAAAAAAACTGAACCATTTGACACATAGCCAATTGCCATTTGAGATCTCCAACTAGTATCTTAAAATATAACTTTATCTATAAAACTACATTCTTTTTCAGTCATAAAAGTTCCCTGACATTTTATGCTTGGTCTCCTTCCCTATTTTCTTTAGATAAGGGTACGTTTCGTAGTTGCTGTCTTTTTCTATACATTAATTTTCCTATACATATATATAAATTTCCCATCCATTTCCAGCAGTATAATTGTAACAGACCTTGTGACCTGTACTGGTATGAATGTGAGACAAGAAGTTTCAAGTGAAAGAGTTGTCTTTCTGAAGGTGCATCAGCCACAACAAGGGTAGGGTAGGGAAAATAGGGAGAAAACATGCACTTCTCACTCAATTTACTGTGTACACAACAACATGTCAACAAAATTGTGACTGTGTGACTTTGAGACATCATAGCTCAGTTTGCTTGCATTCTTCCACAAGAATTTGGTTTTGCATTGTCATAGCAGGAAGGTAATCGTTGACTGGGTCTTGGATGCTTGTAAGAATCTGACCTAACCCTCGGCTGATTCTCTGCCCGTAAGAGCCGCTGCTGTTTTTGACTGAGATTGTCTGACCTCTGTAGACTTGAGCCCGATGCTCACATATACCAAACTTGCTCAGCAGGATAAATACATCTCTTCGGAAAGCTTTGGTGAAAATAGCGTATAGAAATGGATTGGCACAAGAATTGAGTGGGTAGAAAAGTACCAGCAAAATCTTGGAATTAGTGACTGTTATCAATGGTTTGTTCATGATAGCAGATAGGGCATGGAATGAGATAGGAGCCATACACAGAAAATCAGTGAAAATCAACACAGCCATCCTCTTGGCAATTTTGGTGTCTTTGTCTCCTGACTTGTACTGAGGGTTTCGCACAGTGATATAGATTTTTATGTAGCAGGCACAAATGATGACAAAAGCAATAATGTTACATATTAAAACAAAGACAACATAGGCTTCAGCCACTGGCGTTTCAGTGTCCATAGGTAAGCAGATGCTGACTTTGCTGTAGCTGCTGACTCCAACCAGTGGCAAAAGGGCTAGAAGAAAGCATGAAAGCCAACCTCCCAGCATGATAACCAAAGCATGACGGAGGCGAATCTTTCTATTGGGACGCATGGCAAAGGTGATGGCATACCAGCGCTCCAGGGTGATCACAGTGAGTGTGTATACAGAAAGCTCACTAGCAAAGACTGTGAAGAAACCTGCTGTGTTGCAACCAGGCCCTGTCTGCCACTCTATAGCATGATTATAGTACTCTGATCTGGTGTAGAGGTCCACTGAAGCAATCAGGAGAAGGTATAACCCCATACAAAAATCAGCAAAGGCTAGATTGCACATAAGAAAGCGTGGTACGGTCAGTTTGTAATGGCTGGTTAGAAGGATAAAAAGGACAAAAACATTGCCTACAATGGCCAGCAAGTTCACAAACCATACCACAATCCTCAGAAACTGGTATCCCATTATGTCCTCACAGGGATTAAACTCATCAGGCTCTGGAGTGCATATTACATCCTCACTGCCTCCACAGACAAGATAGTCATAATGACTGTCAAAGGCCTGCATGTCTTCAGTTTGAGGATTTTTGAGCTCTTGGCCAAACCCAACATTTTCTTCCCCGTGTTCTTCCAAAAATATGTAATATTGGGAATTTTCATGGAAATTTCTGAACTTGGTGTTTTTGTCATAAACAGAATCAGTGCGGTCTGTGTATTCTTCTGTATAATCTTTGTAAAATGGTTCTCTGATAGCTCTGAACAATCTTCTATTTTGAAAACTGTGACTGCCAGTCTGGTTACACATCAAGTACTCCAGAATTCTGAAAGAGGACAGAGGGAAATCACCACTGGCATTTACAGTTTGAGGTGAACAAAGGGAGCACTCAAAAAAAAAAAAATACCAAAGGAAAATGTAGCTATAATAATGTAATCAGTTACGTATTTGTTAGCAGAACATAAAGTAAATGAAAAACTTGAGAATTTCTGAGATCAAACAGAAAATTTCGTTATCAGAATAGCTGCTGTTTTTTACCTACATCTTTTTTTTCTTGGTGCTCAGATATCCTCAGAAGAAAGCTGGTCTGCCAACTTCTATAATCCCTGTTATTTATTGGAATCCACATTCTTAGTCATTCACAAGCCTCCTTATAACTTTCTAGATAACACACAGTATTGTATTCCTTTTTATTTTTACTCACAAATCTGTTTTTCACAGAATGTTAATAATAATCATTTCTATTCTGTGCATTTTCTCTACCTTCCTTACAGCTAACTACCAACATAGTATCACAGAATCACAGAATGGCCAGGGTTGGAAGGGACCTCAAGGATCACGAATCTCCAACCCCCTGCCACATGCAGGGCCACCAACCTCCCCATTTAATGCTAGACCAGGCTGCCCAGGGCCCCATCCAACCTGGCCTTGAACACCTCTAGGGATGGAGCACCCACAACCTCTCTGGGCAGCTGCTCCAGCACCTCACCACTTCCTCTGTAAAGAACTTTCCCCTGACATCCAACCTAAATCTTCCCTCCCTCAACTTAGAACAATTTCCCCTTGTCTTGCAGATATCTACCCTTTCGAAGAGTTGATAGTAGCTGAGAATACTGTACTCATGGTATCATGCATCTGCATTTGTTATCAAGAATATATTTTTTACTAGAAAAAAGTTGCAATTAGGTATCTTTTATCCATTGTCAAGTAAGCTTTAGCATTTTTCATTTCCAGTTGTTTAGAATTTGAAGTTGCTTACAATTTGAGATTGCCTACAATTAAATCTGAGAAATATATGTCTGCTAACAGACAAGCATGTCTGTTTCATTTTATCATTTGACTGTGCTGAGCTCTCTCTGCATATTCTACTTGTCTAGGTTTTGAATCTCTCTCCTCCTCTGTTTTGTTTGATTGCTCTCATTTTCCCATTCCATTGTAATTGTGAATAGTATTGGTATATGAGTTTCTTCTTGAATAATTCATAAATTTATCATAGCATATTTTAGTATACTATAAATTCAAACTACAAACACTGCATTACTGAAGATTGAGGCTGTCTTGTTAAATCAGAGAATGGCTAAAATAACAATTCACAGCTCTTAAAACTTATTCAGCTTTAGAGAAAATTATAATGGATTTGAATTCTGCATTCTAGAATTGTGCTGCTAACCACAGCACAATGTTCCTCCCCATGTGCATTCCCCCAGCAGATGAGCTGCTCTGTTCCACTAGGACATCTATAAATGCTTTTTTTTTTTTTAATCCTTACAAAATAGTTATTTCAGAATCATATATTCTCAGATTTTCAGTTAGAAAGTATCTGAAACATGAGGTTGCAAACCCCCAAAACTTATTTTTGCAGCCCTTGATATAGTACTTTTTTTTTTTTTTTTTTTTTTCCTTCTGGGCTCAGCAAAAGGAAGAGCCTTGCAAAAGGTCCTACTGATCCTGTGATGTATCAAAAATTATTTCCTTTCTGAGTTTGAAGCTGTATCCCTTTGTTTCAAAGAATGTACTCAAGAACTAGAGAAAATGTTCATAAAAGTGCTGATTATGTACTTTTGTGTTAATATTTAAAAATTGTCTTTACTTCTCTCTTTTAAAGACTCACCCACTGTTCTTTTTCCAGTTCTTGAAAGCGCAGCAGTGACTTGGATAGGACAGATCAGCTCGAATTAGCTGAAGAAATATCTTTACAGCTGGTAATTTCTTTAATGTCCATGTGTTTTGGGCCATTAGTTCTTTAAGGCTTTCCAATCCTTTGACAGGAAGATTAACAATGACTGTTCTGGAGACATCCCTTTGTAAAGGAAGAAACAGACAAAACAGAATAGTGAGTGATTGGATCTGAAATGTTTCAGATTCTCACAGTGGTTTATGAGATTCATAGAATTCTACAGCAGAAATAAAATCCAGGGTAGGTGGGGATTTAGGAAGCTGCATAAGTATATTCCACTTCCAAAAAAACAAAAGACATACAGCATGTTCTTATGAACTAAATAAGCCTTAACTTTATACCATAGAGTAATTAAATCACTTCATCTTCAGTTTCTGATACTTTTACTAATATACAATTATATATATAATTCTATGTACATTAATATAGCCTTCTTTAGGAATACTATGTATAATTTGTAGGTATGTATGTGTTTTAAAGTTCATCTTTAATGTCTCATAGATGAGAGCAGAGATGATAAATGCCAGGACTTTAAATTTACAACTTCAGAGACGATGTACAAGAATAAAGTTCTCAAAATTCTTTAACAAAACTGCATCTTCCATTAGAAGAACATGCTTCCATTAGAAGAAAAGAATTTTCCTTCAGGCTTCTTTAGACTCATTTTAATATGTTAGGCACCTTGTAATTGCTAAAACAATGTCCTTTATAATCTGAAATTAAAATGCTCTATCTCAGTGTATCCTGAAATGCTCACAAAATATTAATATTTGCTGCTTTCTGTTTTCTGGAACTGAGTCTGACTTAGCAGATACGTTGCATTGTTTATGGATTTCCTTAAGCCAGTTGAATATCATCAGATCCTGCTAGTCTTTGGCACTCATTTATTTGCTTTGTATCGAACTTCTTCTAATGATGCTGGAGGTCAAGGTCATTTCTCAGAGTCAGCTCTGTAAAGAAGTAAACCAGTAAAAAAGTTTCTGTTGTGGGAGCATTAAGCACTTTCATCATGAAACATCATGCTAATAAATAGTTCTCCTTTTTCCTACTCATTGTTTTCCAAGAGTGCTGTTGTTATCCCTCTAAGTCTCACCCACTCTGACTGGTTTCCTGCACTTAAAAGAAAATAATTACTAATTTTATTCTTTGAAAAAATTGCTTCTAAATCTCTTGTTATTACATTGCCTTATTTTTCCTTTTGATTCGCTAGTGTTAGTAAGTTAGAAATTGCTTCCACTGTCTGAAGGAGGGCCTTTTACATCTAATAGCTTCTTTGCTATTATATGTACTTGAATATGTCACAACTAGTTGATTTCAGTGACATCAGCTTCCTTTTTGTTCTTTTAGATCTTTTTCAGTAGGCATCTTTATGCTAAGCCCCTGAAATGGGCCTTACAACAGTCTGAATGCTCCCTCCTGTCATTTTATCTTTTATAGAGCCTCAGAGTAAGTCGAATCCAGAGGTCATCCAGTTTGACCTCCCTCTTCAAAGCAGCCACTAGGAACCAGTTGCTCAAAGCTTTGTCCTGTTGAGTTCTCAGTACCTCAAGAAATGGATACTCTACAACCTGTATAGTCAGGTTGTTCAGCATTTGACTACCCATACAGTAAAGAAGATTTATCTTAAAGTGAACTAAACTTTTCTGTATTACATTTTGTGCTTGCCTCTTGTTCTGTTGCTACCAATGAGAGTCTGGCTGCATTTTGCCAGCTCCAACCCCATCCAATTTGAAATATTTATATACACTGGTAAGTGTCTCTTGAGCCTTCCCTTCTCCAGGCTAAATGTTCCCAAATCTCAACCTTTACTTATATGATGGGTGTTCCTATCCCTCAATTAACTTACTTGCCTTTACCTGTGGCTTTTTATTTTTCACTATTTTCTCCATGCTATATAGACCTCCTTCTAAGCAAAACATCTTGGTAAAGTAGATCTTGGAGCAGATCTTACGAAGATAAAGCTGGCCTTTTGGCAACCCCCATGGGTCTCCATCAAGTCCTCATGGTGGTGGTAGCTACCTGCAGGAAGGGAACACGGTTAAATGCTGTGTGATGGGAGTTGCTAAGGCTTTTTGGAAGGGAAAAGTGGCACATCACAAATTCTTGGGCACTCTTTGAAGATGTTCTCATATAACCACATGGGAAAAGATGATGCAGTTTGCACAGTGAAGTTTTTATTTTTGAAAAGCCTTGACAAAGTCAGGTATCAAGGGCAGTTGTGGTAACTAAGAGGTTATATAACAAGAAGAATAGCTCTTGTGGATTAATAAAAAAATAAAAGTAGATGGGAAAAAGCCTGGGAATTTAGCATAAGTTGTCATACTAGA
Organism: Lagopus leucura; assembly: GCF_019238085.1. Lineage (NCBI taxonomy): Eukaryota > Metazoa > Chordata > Aves > Galliformes > Phasianidae > Lagopus > Lagopus leucura. The sequence continues at coordinate 23,890,830 of NW_024962250.1, read as the reverse complement.
AAAAGAATGGGAAATCATTCATCATAGCAGCAGAAGTTCACAGGGCCTAGGCTAGTGCTGGTACTATTGAAATATTCATAAATAATCTGAAAAGCCAATGAGACTGGAAGCAATGAAGTTTCTTTCTGACACAAAATAATATAGGGTACTGAGAGCTAAGGATGCCTGAGAAAAGAAGCCGAAGAATCCTGCAATACTAAGTGACTGAGTGGTAGATGGGATTCAATATTGATGCAAAGTGCATTTAGGAAAACCTATCTTAACAGTAGGTAGATTACAATGATGTTTAATTTACCTAGTACTCTGGGTAGATCTTGAAGTCCTCCCTGCAAATCTCAGCTCATTGTTACTCAATAATGTTGAAGGGAAATAGAATGCTTAGTATTTTTAGGAAAGAAGTAGAAAATCTTCAGTCCATAAATCTAAGATGACTACATTTTAAGTACTATATGCAGTTCTATAAATACTATATGCAGTTTACAATGGGTAAATAAACTAGAAAAGTTTAGAAACATACATCAAGGATGATCATAGAATTATCAAATATTTTCATAAAAAGTAATAAGGACTTATTGGCTTGCCAGACATTGTATCTTAATCTGCATTAACATACATATAGAACACAAATGTTCATGAATGACGTTTTTATCTTGTTTCATTGTATGATCAGTTCTGATTCTGGACTACTAAGAAAAATACAGTTATGTCAGCCTTATTAATATCTAATTATATACATAACTAAGACATTTTTAAAACACAACTGCGTTTACAGTGCACAGAGTATCCAGCTATGACTGCGAAGCTGTAGCTGGCTCACTTTTAAAAACAAGAAGTCTGATAGACTTGACTAAAAAAGAGACAGGAAACTGATAAAATGAATGATGAATAACCAGGACTGGATGGTTTTCACTGAAAAGTTCTGAAGGAGCTTAAGGAGGAAAGAGTCGAATTAGGAGAGGAGGTGTGCATCCTCCAACTTAGCCCTATTTAGTCCCAGAACACAAAGGCAGCAAATGAGCCAACAGTTTTTGGAACATTGGGAAGCATGTGCCTATCAGGCTCTGATGTCTGCACTAGACTTTTTTTAGAAATCTAACAAGAAGAACAATTAATAAAGGTATGGACTAAGATAATGTGCCTGATAGAATCAGCAAGTGAAGGTCTTTGGTAAAGTCTTGCTTTAGAAACAAATCTCTCCAAGCATTGTGATGAAAACCTGCTCTTGTAGTCTCCTAGGACTTCCAAAAGGCCTTTTGCAAACCTCCACCAAAGGCTGATATGGAAACCAGGCAGCCACACTCCTTGTAGAAGACACCAAGTGTTCAGGGATGTGGTAAAATGCTGAAAAAGTTCACTTCTATTCCAGATCCAGCATTCATGTCGCTGGGGTTTAGAGCTCGTTCAGCTCTTGGAAATGGTTGATTTGCAATAGCAAATGTACATGCTTTGGAGTGTGCAGTTAACACAAATGCTCTCATCCATGTTTAATTTTTTTTTATTATTTTTCTGTATGGTTTCTTTATAAATCCTATGATGTTTTTCAGCTGTTGCTTATCTTACGGGAAATTTGAATTTATAGGGAACCGAATGTTGCATCAGCCATAGGTAAGCTTCAGATGAATACATAAATAAAGCATAGCTTATGATTTAATAAGCTGAGTGATCAGTATACATGGTTCAAGTGTTAAATGTTTAACTGCTCAAATTTGATATATTTTTAAGGATTATTATTTTTGGTCCTTATTTTTTAAAATGAAATTCAAAACTAGAGGTAACTGGTAAGTTTTTCCACCTTTTCTTCACAGTCAGAGACATGCAGCTGCAATATGAAATCAAATGATAATGAAAATTTAAAAGACAGATTAATTGAGAAAATGAGAGTGAATGTATAGTAGCACAATTAAGGATTTTTTATCTAATCATACCCAGTCTTCTTAGTTGTACTACTATAGTAGCTATAAAATCTATTCTAAGCTGGGCTTACTCTACACATTATTTTCATTTAAGCAGAGTCTTTACATCTACAAATTCTTACTGTTTGCTTCACAGAATGCAGGCTGTTCCCATTGCTTGAAGAACTGTTTTTGCCCAGTGGCATGAACAGAGTGGATCTTCCTAAGGTAGGACTGATTCCCAGTAAGGGAAGCAATGCTTTAAAAAATGCCTCTGCTTTCTACAGATAATTAATTTTTCATAAATATCTTATGCAAGAATTAATAATGTTTTGAATTCAGACTGTATATTTTGCAAAATCTAACTATACTGTAAGCCTGATTATGTTTTCATTGTACTCTGCTGAACTTGCATAGGTCTAGGTGTCAGCTCTTGTTGATACATTTTAGTAAACCAGGTCCTCTGAATCCTAGTCAAGAATTCATTTTGAGGGTAAGAGCAGTGCACTGTCATGCTGCTAAAATAGTTTTTCAAAGGGAGCAGTCCATACATCTGGCTATACAGCAAAGAGAGGAATCAGAATTATTGACATTTTTCCTCCTCTCTTCAATGATCCAACTCCCCTCTTTCTTTGCTATTGCAAACTGCAAATTTATAAACAGAAATATACCTAGATTTTTAATATCTGTCTAAACATACCACCTAACCTAAATATACCACCTAGAGTATGCCCAAACTCATGTAATATATCTAGGATAATTTTAACTTAGATATTTTCCACTGGCTTTCTTTAAAGTTGAAATGGAAGAAAATTATCCTCTTGGGGTGGATCCAAGGTAATTATTTTAGTTTTTAGGTTGCTGTTGCTGCTGAAGTCCTGATCAGAAAAAAAGAGTAGTAAACTATATATCTGTGGGATAGAAGTTCCATCAACCATAACTTGAAGAGTGTATAAAAGAATCTCAAGACCATAAGTTCTGCCAGCTTGATAGGGTGGCAAGGCAGAAAGAGTCTCATTTGTTGAGATCATTTTGACTATTGTAGGCAATAATATTCATTGCCTCAGGGAATGGAATATTTATCTTTTGGCAATCTTTTTCCACATAATTATTTTGCAATAGGAAAGAGTATTTTAAATGGAACTTTCTTCTTGAAGAAGATCCAATGTCCACAGATTCCCATGCCAGCTAATGAAGCTAACAACAGCTAGATACCTGAACCAAAAATGACATAATTTTATATTAAAATCCTTCAGATGACTATGAGGCTGGAAGCCAGGTTACATGAGAAAGATGATAAGGCAGCAAGACCAGTAAATTTATTCTGACTGAATCAATTTTCATCTCTGTTTCCATTTCCTTTACAGGTATGATACAACAGTCCCTTGATTTACAGTTGTACTCCCATTTCATGGTCATGAGACAGATTGTAGTACAGAATCTTTCAGAAGAAAAAACTGGAGAAAAACTGATTCTAAGAGTAAATTGGTCTCCTGTGGAAAAGCTTTTGTTGCTGATCATCTTTTTGTTAACTTGCCATTCCCACCCCTCTGTTCTACTATTGATGACAGTTGAAAAGAAAGTGTAAACAAAATTATATTATTTTTAAGGCTTTCTTTATATCACTTTCTCCTACTCACAGTAGAGTTGGTCCACTATGCACGCCCAGAAATGCATCTTCATTGATAACTTTCAGGTATTTGTTCTTGTGGAGATAGCTGCAGAAACAGACAAAACAGTTTGGAATTTGGAAACAGTCATCCATAGGTGAAAGATATTCAAGTTTACATGTCTAAATAGATTGACAAAAATAATATGTAAAGGATCATCCCATCCCAGAGTCAAGTTAAAGGTGCATGATTAAAGGCAGGCAATGCAATGCTACTGAATGCTGAAAAAAAAGTAATACAACCCAACTGAAACATTCAATTTTAAGTTTATTTTTGCATTTCTAGGTTACGTTAATAGTGACTAATCTAGGATGAATCTTCATCATTTTTAAGATGAATTCCTGTTTAGCATGGTCTGAAATGATAATGTGAGAAATGTAAAAATACATAGGCTGCTCCAAAAGTAATGCATCTTATTTATTTCCATGGATACCACAACAGATACAAAGAGCACAATAACACTGATAGAGCAAATTCTCAGCTGCAAAACCCTACTTTTCAACATAGTCACCACCACTGGCTATTCATTTTCACCAGCAATGAACAAGAGCTCATAAAAATCTGTACCAGCAGAGATGACCTACTGTTTCACAGCTGTTTGGATAGCTCTTGCAGTCCATCTTGCATGGTCTTGAACAGTTGGAAGTCAGAAGACACCAAATCTGGATTATACAGAGGCTGTGGTAGGACAGTACAGCCAAGATCAGAAATGTGCTCCATGATCTTCAAACCGGTCTTAGTGTGTTGCAAGAGAAAGGTTGTATTCTCAGGACTGACTCTGGAAATATGAGCCTTCAGCTTAGTGTTGTGGTGTAGTTTTGTCTGGGTTCCTGGAAATCCCAAGGGATCACCCCATTCTTAGCACAAACAATGGTGCACATCACTTTACCTCTCAATGCTGTGTTCTTGATGGAAAATTCACATGTTGCCATTCCATAGACTGCCTTTTTTTTTCCAGCTCATAGTGATGTCATCACATCTCGTCTTATTACCAGTAATGATGCAATCCAGGAAACCGTCACTTTCAAGCTCATATTGCTTCAATAGATCCTGACAAACTTGCATACAGTGTTCTTTCTGTTACTGTGTTACTCATGGGACCTACTTGAAACAAAACTTTGCTATATTGGAACACTGCCACCACAGTTTCCAATGGATTGAAGCCAGCATTCAGCTCTATATACAGTACTCATAATCTGCCAATTTACACGGATTAGTAGATCAAGACACCCTTCATTGTGTAGAGTGGCAGTGGTGCATCTGGAATATGGCTTGTCTTTCAACTCACTCCTGCCACTACTGAAACATACCACACACTGCCTCGTTGTGCTTATATCCATTGTTTGGTCTCCATCAATGTTCAGCAAGTGCCAATGACTGTCAGTGGGTGCCATTTTTCTGAATGGAGGAACTAAATGACTCATATTTGCTCCATCTGGATTTCCATGTCAGACACTGTTTTGTCAGACTGCCCTCCTGCCATCAGAACAGTGGAAGGAAGGTTTGACCTCTACTGCACTAACACGCACATACACCACCAACATTGTGGGCCAATGTAATAAAATAGGGCATTAGTTTTGGAGCAGCCCGTCTATACGGATTGCAGGTAATTTAGTCAAATTGCAAACTGTAATTGCAAGGCTACACATTTATTTCTGAGACTTTTGTTCTCAATGGCCCAAGACAGTTTATGGAGTTTTTGTGGAAGAAACTAGGAGAAAAATAATTGGTTTTGGTAAATCCACAGTTGCAGGTCTACAAAGAGAAAACATAAATTCAGTAAACAGCAGAAGCACAGGCATCCTGCTTTTGTGCTGGAGGCACAGTGGATGTAGAGCACTGACCACTTCTATGAAATTCTGCATAGAGCAGATATACACAGAACATGGTGAAATGGAAAAACAAGCATTATTTTTATTTCATCATGTATTTTATGATGCCAACTTCTGTGTGAGTTGGATACATTTGACATAGGGTTAGAACAAAAATGTGGTTTTGGAGTAAATGTTCAGCTAAAATGTACTCCTCAAAATATCAAAGTGCATTAATTTCCTTGATGAGGTTGTACTTCATGCCATCTCCTTGGTTAGCCAGGACTATAAGCAGCCAGATCTTGTAAACATAGACAGGACACGCTGAATTTGCTAAGCAATGAAAAGAGACTGAAGATTAGGTTGTGATATATATATACATATAGATATGTATGTGTTCATATGTACATACACACTGCACACATACACAGGGATGTGGATAGGACTTCACTGTGATGACTCCTTCCCTCAGCAAGCAGTTAAGACCTGTGTTATTTTTACTTGGTTCAGTCAAGATCTATCTCAAAGTTTACAAGTGGAGTAGCTTGCAGACATCAAATCTAGTCATGTTTGATAACTTAATTTCATTGGAAACTGGAGTCCTGTGATGGCAGTGAGAGTCATTTACCAGATATAGTTGTCCCTGAGGAGGAAGGAGCAAGTATGCAGCTCTCTTGGCTAAGGGGCACTATATAAGCAGTGATACCCAACAATTCAAGCATCTTGTTCCTGTGCTGTGCTAAGGCAAGACCTTTGAGAGAAGTTTGAACTAAGACAGCAGTGTAGATGGTAAAATGCTGCAGGACTGAGCTTCGGGGCAGAAATGCAATATGACTCATTAAGGAGAAGAACGTAGAGAATTGCTAAGGAAAGTTGTCGAGGGGAATGAATAATCCCCTTAATGAAAGAAGGCAAAATGATCAACGCTGTAAAGGCCCTGAAGGAACATGGTGCCTAAGGCAACTGACTCTCCCCTTTATATTCAAAATAGGTTTCCTTTTTTTTCAAATTTCTGTATAATGGGAAAAGTAAAGGCACGAATAGCAAAAAACAGATTAAAACATGAGATGGCAGTCTAGGAGCAACAACAACAGCCCCAGACCACATTATTACAGATAGCTTGGGTTGGCAATAACAGTGGGTCACTCAGGATGAACAAGTAAAAGCATTCCTTGACATATTGCCAACAAAGGCTGATGGAGGTCTTGACGAAGAATGACGAAGAATAATATGACATGATGTGATGACTGTAAAACATTGCTCCTCTTAAAGCCAAATGAAGAACAGAAACCTTGCAAGGACAGCAAACAATCTGCCTTGTGGAGGTCATGTTTAAAAGGACAGAGAAAAGCAGAGAAAATTGCCAATGATGCAGTTGATGTCAGGATGTTGGCTACTGTAACTACTATAAACTTTTTAAAGTTAGCTTGTGATGTAGCTAGGAAAGCAAAAAAATATAAAAGAAAGCTTGTAACCCCTGCTCTCAGAGGATGTCAATGAAAATGCTATGCCCATTGTGCCAATTAGCGGAGGAGGTACGTGACCTGTCAAACCTTTCTTAACTCTAACCTCTGTAATAAAAACACCATTTGAAATTAGTCAGCCAACTCAGAGAAGTGCAGAAGGATCACCATTTTACCTCTGTGCTGGGAGAATCTTCTAAATTGAGACAGGTGAACTGGGGGTTAAGCTGTAAAAGTAATAAAGTCAGTGCAATTGTTTTTTGTTTTGAAGAAAAAAAAATTAAAAAAAAAAAACCACAAGTAAAGCTTTTAATCCCATCCTGGTTGAAGTCACTGGCAGTTTTTCCAAAACATTTGTTGTGTACAAGCTCACATTGATCACCATAGTGAGAAATGAGCAGAAGTAAATGCTCTTCAGCTGGGTTATTCAAAATAGAGTCTTACAGAGCCATGCCAGAATAAAACTTCTGGCATGTTATTCACTGGACAATGCCAATGCCTAAAGCCTTGCTTCTTACAGAGAAAAATAGCTTATTCTTTCTCCTCATCTATTGCTGTTTGAAATAAACTTTGTTTCTTTAAATATATGAAGTATTATAGTATCACCTTATGTCTGTAGTTTTTGAGAACTCAAAGTCTGTAAATGACAATCTTTGTTTTGAGCTGTTGCTTCATTTTGCAAATTTCAAGATTTTATCACCAAGTGAATACGAAAACCAAAAACAGAGCAAGAGCTAAGAATAATCCAATGGTTCTGAAGGACACAAAATCCTGCCTGATCTAATTAAACTGTCTGAATTGATAACTAGATATTATTACACAGCCAGATAAATGACTTGTCCAGCTGTGAAATATTTTCCCCTGACACTTGAATAACACAGTGATAAACCTGAAATTTTATAGTTCACATATGTGACAAAAATCTTCAAATTGATGAATGGAAGTGGTCCAGTGGAAGCTTAGGGGAAGTTCATAACCATACGTTAACAAGGAGAGGCTGCAGTGTTATTTGCCAGTTTTCACACACATGTCTCAGGCTCATCAGAACATATAATTTCCTGATGATAATTGATTTCAGTTTAATCTTTTTCTCTGATAGGTACTTCTTATAAACAGAAAAAAAAAAAAAAAAAGACTGTGATAAACAGTCATTTGACAAAGAAAATTTATGTATGGCTAACATAACTCCTTACAAGAGCACCTTTAATCTCACTTTTATGCATGGCTTAATGGTATTGAATGTTATTTAAATGCAGTGCAGAAAAGGAAAGCACAATATGGTACATGTCAAATAGTGATAGTGTCAAAACAAACATTGAAAGACTGAGAATGTCTGTCCTCAGTGGGATTCACTAGAATAATGATCAGTTTGAAGAGTTAATGAAAGGCAATCAGAAAAACATTAACATCACAGTGCAAAGTGTGCAGGAAGTATAGAGTAGGATAAGGTGATGGTTTAATTGTGCTATATATGAAATGACAAATACATGAATATTCAGTCATTATCAACACATACTTCATAAAGCAACAAGTTAGATAGTCCACCTGAGGAAAAGCAACTCTTGAGTTTAGCTTTTGAAGCTTGCAGAATCATATAATTATAGAATCATTTGAGTTGAAAGCAACAATTGCAGATCATTTAGTCCAACTCCCTGCAGAGAGCTGGGTCACCTACAGCTCCATCGTGTTGCTCAGAGCCCTGTCCACCCTGACCTTCAATATTTCCAGAGACAGAACATACTCCATCTCTCTGGCAATCTGTTCCAGTGTTTTGCCATCCCTATTGTAAAAACTACTTCTTATATCCACCATTAAACAGGCTCTGGACATGTAATGCATTAGTCTAATTAAATATCCTGTTTGTTTATTAATTGGAAGTTAAAGAAATGGAGAGTCTGCAAAAGATGTGAGCAATGTTAAGGATTCATCATGTGCTTCTACTACACTGTTGTTTATCTCGTCTCTGAGCTTGACCAAGCATTAAAAATTATCCCTGGCAGCGTATACCAAAATAAATACATCCTTTTGGAGTTATTTTTGTAATTAGATTTTGAAATTGCACACTCACCATTTCAGTAATTTAGCTCTGTAAAAGCTCATCTCATGCATTTTGCCATTCACTGGAACTATATTCTTAAGAAACTTCTTTCCTCATCAATTTCCTTACAGAAATAAACACAGTTGCAGGAGCACCACTTTGCAGAATTCTGCAGAAGTGTCAGGATTAAATGTTGTTTTTGGTGGAGAGATTCAACTTTCAGATGGACAATGTTCAGTAAAAGTACAGTTCACCTCTTCATTCATGTTCTTGTACTTTCCTACCATTATAAAACCTGTACGAAGACATCATGGTTTGCTATAAACACAGATTCTTGTTGAATGAGAAAACTTAATAGGTAGCACTATTGCTTAACATGGCGATCACTTATGCACTACTCCACACTTACATCTGTGTTGTTTTCAACCTCCCTGCATTATCTCTTTCAGTACTGCAAGACTGGGTGAAAGGCAAACCACATGATAGCAGGTATCTTCTTCAATTCCCAATTTTTTTTTACTATTTATAGATAGCATGTGGAATATTTGAATGATTCATCAAAAATGAAATTTTGTTTTCTATTGTTATCCTTTTTTTTGCTTGTTCTATTCTTAGAAGTAATTACTCGAAACCCATGAAAATCTTTCCCTCACTGTTTTTCTCCTCTTTTCTTTTTGCTCCTAATTTCATCTAGTCCAAAGGGCCATGGATCAGACCCAGAGAAAAACAGGTCCTTTCTTTCCTGTGCATTGCCAGATAAATGAGAGTTCAAATTAAAAGCGTCAGAATAAAGAAAATGAAATATTTACCTTTTGCATTAACTTAATGCTGCTACTAGAAACAACAAATCTCCACCCTTGCACTTAACAGAATTATACTTTATCTTAGCACATGTTAATCAAGCTACTTAAGAAAATTAGTTTAGAAATTTCAATATAGTTTATCAAACAGATAAAGACTTCACCACTGATGTTCTGCTCCATAGTTTGCCTTGTAAATCTGGAGCTGTGCTTTGCTCCAGGTAAATCTTATATGATTTAATTACAAGAAAACTCTTTGTTGTTATGAACAGTTTTTACTTCTGATAGGCAAAGCCCTGAAGGTAAGCCTGCTTTTATTTTCTATTTATTTATTAAGTAATTTTAACTAGTACATCATAAACAGCCTCTGGAAAAAATCACTAAAACAATATTGATTATAAACTTTTACTGAAAGAAAATAAGCTGTATTTGCAGAAACTTATACATGTATTCTCCTTCTCCTACCCAGTCAAATAAAGCAGAATGCCACAGACTCTGAACCATGTAGAACTACATTTCCACTTAATTCTTCAGTAATGACAAAAATTCCAGTGAGGCCAGAAGCGTTTGCACAGTATCAGAGAAGAAAAAAACAAACTCCTATAGAGTCATATTTAAAATGTGTTTCATCAGTATATGAGAAGCTGAAGAGCTACACAGTTTTTCAATTGGCTAACAGAGAAGTATTAAGAATTGCATAAAAATCTTGGATTTAGTCGAGATGCCACATTCATTTAGATGTATTTTACTTCTTGTGATTTCTGTGGACATTAATATCAAACACTGTGTCATCAAGAAAAGATTTTCTTTTTCATACAGAAGTTGAATGACTGAATTCATGTGAAGAAAATAAGATCTACTCCAATTCTTTAGGTTTCAAGAAGTCCAGATAAGCGTTAAGGGAGAAAGAGGCAGTTTGCAAAGATTCAGCCTGTGTGAAAGATGATCTTTCAGAATTTTTATAGAACTCCAAACCTATTTAAAATAAAGAAGTAGGAAAATTTTCTGTATCCTCATGTCTCTATAGTTAACTTAAGAGTTCACAATGAAGAAATTTCTTTAACTTGTGAGATATTTTGATAACCAGACTCCAGCTGAGTAAGCTCTGCCAAAGCAAATGGGGCTTCCAAAACCTTTCTAGATTTGTTCCATGTGAACAGACCATTTTGAGAAGGATGTGAAAAGTATATTCAGTTGATAAGTAGTAGTTTTCCAGAAACTACAGTAAGAAGGTGAAGAGAAAGCTGAAATAATTGCTTTTTGCTTTGGACAGGCACATCTCTCATTTTTAGGTCGAGTGTCTGGTTCCTCCCAATTGCCTTTTTTTTTTTTTTTTTTTTTTTTTTCCTTCAGGTAAGAGATTTCTGTGAAATGTCATTGCTACCATTACTAATATTACACTTATTAAAGTAAACTGCCTTGTAAGATTTCAATTGTCTTTGAAATCTTTTTGACCAAAAGATATTTCATTGTAGCTTCAGGTCAGAAAGTTAAACAAAATTCATACTAGAATCACCTGCTATGATTTTATTTCTAAACTATAAATATATGTATATAAAATCGAAGTACTCTGCAAAAGATGTCAAAATACCTATATTTTTATTGCTGGCTGAAATTAGTATCTTTCTCTTTTCTTTTAAAAGAAGAGATTATCTGGTACTTACATAGCATCCAGATTTGTCCCGTTAAAAGCATGGCCTTGGATGCTGGTAAAACCATTATTGTAGAGTTTGCTGCAAACAAAAATAAATAAATTAGTGTATTTTGGGATGCTTTGGTAATGAAATACCTATTATCTTATTTATCATTTTTATTTGCAACTGCGTGTTTATGAGTGAGTTAGTTTCAATGTCTTGAAGAAGTAACAATTGTAGTGCAAGATTGAGCAGATGCCAGCAGCTTTCCTAAATGTAGCCAAATTAAGAATACCATGTGGCAGGTATGCTGTCTTTTACTTCTTTGCGCAGTAAATATAGAACTAGACAAAAACATTTTGCCATACCTTTCCTGCTTCCAAGCTACAAACAAAGAAATAAAATTCTGCAAGGTCAAATTAAGGAAATAATAAATTGCAGTATGGATACTGTTTTACAGTAATGCCTGTCTGAACTTCTAGAAGTATGGATACTACATATAATGCCTATGATGTTTCTCCATTATAAACTACTGGAGAGTACAACTGAGTTGTTTTTTTTTTTAATATAGTACCAAATGCTTGACGGATTAAGGCAAGGTGATTGCCTTTTTGGGTTGAGCTGGAAGAACTTACAGAGTTAGAGATTCATTACAGAGCCCATGGAAAGCATTTGCAGGCACTGAAGTCATGAAAGGATTGTCTGCAATTTCACTGAAAAAGGAGAAAAAACATCACAGTCAAATATCTGCCTAACAGAGCTTCTCCAGAACAGTTTTATTATTCATTTTTTCTCTGCCTTGGTAATAAATAAAAGTGTAGAATTATTGTTTAGTTACACCTACAGCTGTAAGAGGCAAGCTGGGATGATTAAGAATCAAGGATGTTTCAGCATCCAAGAAGTGAGCTTGCAAAGTCAATGGGTTTTATAGTCCTGGTGAGATGTGCCAGCCTGCATGATTTCTGTGGTGAACAGCAAAGACAAATTCATTCTCCCAAAATCCAGATAATTTGCAAAGTGAATCATGCTGCAATGTCAACTGAGTTAGCTCAAGTGACTTTCGAGATGAGATCTTGCTGTTTAGCTATGCTTAGGTAAAATATCAGAGAATACATTATAACAGACAGAAGCATTTTCCCTTATAGAACTGCTTCTAAAGAAAGTGAAATAAAATTTTAATGTCTGATTTAACTTAATGAATTTTCTCAACTGTTGTCCAAATGAGTGTTTCAATATCTGTTATTTCTTAAAAACTTAATTCCCACTCTGCAGCCTTAAGAAATACCCACAGCACCACATAACCATTTGCTCTTTCCCCTGCCATGGGGTGGGGAACAGAATCAAAAATGAGAAAAGTGAGAAAACTCAGTGTTTGGGATAAGTGCAGTTAATAAGGAAAAGGAAAAAAGAAAAAAAAAAAAAAGTTAAAATGAACACACAAAACCCAAAAAAACAGCAAAATATTTTGATGCACAACACAACTGACCACCACTAGCTGGCTGGTGCCCAGCCAATCCCAGAGGAAATGTAACCCCCCCACCCACACACACACAGTTTTATAATTTAGCATGTCACTATAATGGTATGGGACATTCCTTTGTCCAGTTTGTGCCAGCTATCCAGGTTCTGTCCACTCCCAGCTTCTTGTGCACCCTCAGCCCCTCACTAACAGTGTGAGAAGGTGAAATTTCCTTGGTTCCATGCAAACACTGCTCAGCAGTAAACTAAAACTTCGGTGTGCTATCAATATCATTCTCATTCTAAACCCACAACACAGTACCACACCAGCTAAGAAGAAAATATATTTGCTGAAACCAGGACAATCATGAAGGTGAATAGTAATGTAACAAGTAGTTATACTACTTGTGCTAGTGCTCAGCCACCCACAAAGTGAAGTGCTTTCTGATTTTCAGTTAGAACATACTGTGTTCCATTTTGTATATATGGCCTTTTATCCTAGCACTAGGCACCACTGAAAAGAAGCTAGCTTCATCTTCTTTGCATCCCCAGTTCAGGTACTTATACGCATTGATAAGATTCGCCCAGCCTCCTCTTCCCCAGGCTGAACAGTTCCAGCTCTTAGCCTCTCCTTATAGGAGAGGTGTTTCAGTCCTATAATCATCTTGGCGGCCCTGCATTTCATTCTTTCCAGCTTGATTAGGAACACCATTTATCAGTATTGAATCAACATCCAGGTCAGACCATTAATCAAGCCTTTGTAAATTCCTTTCCAGAATAGTACATCACAGTTTTAACTTTTACTTAGTCCATTCAACGGTCAAGCCTATTCCAGCTGAATGCTGTGTGATATGCAGACTGCTACCACTAAATAGTGACTAAGATACTTTTACTTTGTGTCAGCCTACAAGTCTTTGTCTTAGCTGCTCTTCCTTAGCTTGATTGCAACCCTGATTTTGGGCTTTAATTGCAAGTTAGTGTACAGAGACAGATATAGGCTTTGCTTTTTTGAATGCAAAGAAACATCTGTTTTCACGGCAGTAGTGTTTGTTTCTGAAATAGCTTTAAGGATAAAAAAGGCAGGAGACACAAAACCTCCACCACATTTGTATTCCCTTTCTTTGTCTCCAAGCTGTTCTGCAGTTTGTTCCATGAGAAAAAGGAAAGAAGAAAAAAAGAGAAGAGGGGGTCCTTTAAGCTAAAGTAAACCTTTTTTTTTTAAGTTGCAAGAAAAGGAGAATGCTTTACTGTGACATAGAAATGCATCATGTGAGCAAACTCAACTAAATTAGCAAAGCTGCAAATAGGACAATTCTTTCCAGCTGAGGACTGTAGTTAATGAGGACTCTCACAGGAATGCTTGCTTAAAAATAGGTAATTCCTGCTGCCTGGTTTCTTTAATGGGGTAGTAGAGTTGTGCAGGAAGTGTAACTGCACAAGTAAATTTAGGCATAGTATGTGTTCGTATGGAGCTGTGTTGTGATTCTAACAGATGGCATCTTAAGCATCTGCTGTGAAATAAGGTGAGTGACTGAAGGGAAATAAGCAGTCCTCTCTCTTAACAGTGCCTGCTTGTAGTGTAGCCAAATAGTAGTTTTCAGGAAATATGTGGTTCTTTGTTTACGGATTTTTAGGTGCAAGGCTTTTCTACATTAGCTTGGTATTGGCAGGCTGTTTTAGTAACAAACAGAAGACTTGTTTTCCTTCACAGTGAGAAGTATGTGAAAGTGACACAAGTACTTAATAAGCGGAGGGAAAGTGCCTGGACAGAGAAAAGAAAGTTCAGAGTACTTATGCTACTTAGAGGCATGGATGATGCTGGCACTATGCCAATCACCATGGGTGTGAAAGGCCATCTTGGAGGCTTCTGCAGCTGCTTGTGCTGGACATCCACCAGCAATTCTCTCAGTGTGCTACCGCTACATATGTTGAGGGGAAAGGTGATGGACTCTGAAGTGTCACTGTAATGTTAGGAAGGGGAGAAGTGTTGCTTACTATTGTTCTGAAACAAGGTTATGATGTTTAGAACTAATGGAGCCCATAAGCTGAGGATGGGAGTTTACCAATGGGATCACTGGTATGTGGGAGCTACTACCACCACCTTCCAAAGATATCCAGTGCTTTTACACTCTGTCATTAGCAACTCATTAACAACCAACCTGATTCCTCATAATAAAACAAGAGTCCTGTAGCACTAACATGCAACAACATAAATTACAGCAGTGCATGCAGGCTCACAGGATGAAGAGTGGATGTGCTGGACTGTAAAAATTGTGTATTTTGGGATGTAGCTAATTGAAGAGAAATGCAATTATGTGTATGTCTCATTCAGTTCAAATACACAGTGCAGGATGACCTGACATTTTCCAAATTTGATACTAAGAATAATTGAACTACAATTTGAGGAACAGTATTTTGACATACTTATTTTCTAATTTTCTCTAAAATGGAAGTCTTCACTATAGGTTTTCTTGGGATCTAGGGTGGCAGTATTCTACGTGGCTGTGAGAGTAGGTACTTACAGTAAAAAGTTCACATCAGATGAAGAAATTTTAGTGAGGTCAGGAAATACTTTGAGTCCAGTATTGAAAATGCCACTAAAACAGAGAAGACAGAGTGTTACATGTAGTGGATCACAGCAAACGTTTATGTATTACAGACATTTAATGGATCAGAAGAATAGCAAAGTTAGCAATGAGTTTCTAAAAGATTTCCTTGTAAATATAGTCAAAGTCTCAGCTCCTATTCTAGCTGATTTTTTTTTGTCCTTAAAGTAAAGCAGTAGGGAAAGTGTTACAACCAGTTTCAAAATGAAATGCAAAGAAACCACTATTGTGTAGAGAGATGTCTGTGAGGCCAAGTACTTGCAGGTGCCAAATACTTACAGGTATTTCAACAGTGGAAGGTTCTTAAAGGCATCTGGATCTATGTAATCCAAGTTTCTAAGATTTCGAATTTCACTGCAAGAAAAAAAAGAGGGATGAGGGAATGTTACCATTACATGTATTTTTTATAATAGAAACCAGGAATATTAAAATTAAATTTCAGGGAACTACTTTCAGAAAATTTGATGTTTGCTTATAGATCCTCAGACGTTTCCCTATGGTTAGGGCTCTTAGAGAACATAGGAATGGTACTTTGTAAATTTGAGTAAAACGAAAAAATTTAATTTAAAAAGACAAAAATTAAAAGCAGTAATAAAGTTTGCATAAAGCTACATCAGTGCCACTGTTACTACTGCTGAGTAAACCTCCTGCCTGGTAACTTAATTTGAGTGTCTGCACGATTAATACAAGTCAACATAGAGTTTAAGTTTTTAAAACACATTAAACAAATATGAATGCAGTAACTTCCCTAGGGAAGTAGGATTGGGATTTCCATGTGTGAATTTATATGTTACTTATTGCAGCACCCAGAACTGCAGCTGGAGTGAAAGGCACCTTTGAAAAGCTAAGACTGTGCAAAATACAATTTAAACTAGCTTCTCTTTTTCTCCTTAAGTTGGTCTGGATCACAGATGCTTTTCTTCTCTACCTATCAGAGCCGTGTATCCCATGAATGACCAGTCTCAGGACAGCTCTTAGACTCTCAGGACATTTTGTTACTTACGTAGAGAAATTTTACAGAAGACAAGTATGTGTGGCATGGTGCTGCAGTTTCTGCGTGCGATATTCTAGTCTTACATCAGTTCAAAAAGTGGTGCTACTCAGTATAGACACAGTAGAAACTGGTAGTATTTAATTTGCCATGCACTAACATCAAGTAACCCGAGCACAGAATAAAGCTAGCCAAATATTCTGAGAAATAAAAGTGGGAAAAGAAGCATCAGACAATTGATATATCAACATGTGGAAGACATCAGCCTCTCTATATTCTTCTTTACAGAGAGAGTTTCTGCTCTATCTTCCTAGCCTTCTGTTCTTACTGCATCTACATTATGAGGAAACAAGGACTTACATTCTATTTGCATGTTGAACTGATATAGTTAATAGTTATGCTACTGCTATTATAGTGCTGAGTATTTTTCATGTCTGTTAACTTCTTTAACAGTATTGTTTTTGTTATAAGAAATCTATGTCAGTCTCTTGCTTCTCTCAAATTACTTCAATAGTTATGTAGCAATCATATTCCCAACAGTGGAATTTTCTCCGTAAACTTTGACATGTTTTTTCCATCACTGCTACATTTAAAAATCTGAAGTCAGGAGCTTCATGGCTACATACTCCTTTGTTGTGGACCAAACGTATTGTGGGGAGAGATCAATATTAAGTCTGGAAATGGATAATACATTGTATTGCCACAGAGTCATCGGGTTTTGCTATTCATAGTACTCTGCATAAATGATTTGGATGAGGGTATTAAAAGTAAGAATTCGAAATCTGCAGATGGTACTAAAATTGGGAGCACAAAATAATTAAATGAGATTCAATCAGATTTTATTAAGTAACTAGGCCATGAGAGAGCAAGTGGTGGTTGACAAAGGGAAATGACAAAGGAGAATAAAAGATTCAGAATTGCCAGATGAGACAGTTGGCCCATTAATCAGAGAAAAGCTTAAAGAACTCAAGCAAATCATTACATACAATGAAGAATGGGAAAAGGTTTATGCCCTTGCTGTTCCGGGTTCTTGAATTGATGATGCAGAGATTAGGGAAGAAATGTGCTTTAAAATATAATGTATTTATAATTCCATTTCATCCTACACATTGTATTCAGGAGGTTTCTTGTGGTCCAAAAGGGAGGGAGGAAAAGGCCTATTGTGGGCAAGTGCTACCTAAATCAAGAGCAGGCAACCAGTTGCCTAGAAGTCTCTTTTCAAAAATTGATGACAAAGTGGATGAGAGAGGTGAAAGGAAAAAAAAAAAGGTGATTTGACAAATTGATTGTTAATCTTAAGAAAAAGCTAGGAGAGAAATCCAGATTTCTCTGCTCCTAGTCCAGGCAAATGTAACTGACTAAGTATGTGGACTCTCATTTCATATACCATATTCATATTCTTATATTCATAGAATCATAGAATCACAAGGTTGGAAAGGACCTAGAAGATCATCTAATCCAATCGTACTCCCATTACCATTGCTACCACAAGCTACTAAACCATATCTCATAGCTCCTCATCCTCATAGCGCCTCTTGAACACTGCCAGGGATAAAATGAAAAAGACGCCAGGGATAAATTGAAAAAGAGACAACTTTAAAGTCAGATCCATCCATGAAACTGTCATCACGTATCTCAGCACAGGATAGAATCCTCCCTAAAAATCTCAGATTTAAAGGATATCTGTAGCTCCATCAGTAATGGAACCTATGAAGTGAGCTCAAAAGGAGGAAAGGTATTTTAATAGTTCTAATCACATCAGTTAATACCACAGTGATACACAAGATGGATTTTGATTTATTTTACATGAATCAGTCATAAGTAGTGTATTCAGAGGTGCCAAACTGTTATAAGACAGCAGTATTCAAATTTGTAATCAAAAGAAAGTTTTGGCTTAAATATTACTTACAAAGGATAAAAAAAAAAAATGTAGTATTTAAAAATGTTCTAGGTTCACAATCAAAATGAAAATTTTACTGTGTGTGAATTGTACCTGAGTTTTGCTTATTAAGAAAATTACTTTAAAAACTTTAGAGTGGCAGGAACAGATGTGCAGAGAAAATTACTTAGTGATACACTTAAAATCTTTTGTCAATATTTATAAATAACTATAAATAATACTTTTCTGTTTAGGGACACATGTGAATATTTAGTTCCAAATCGAAATGAGTCTTAAAATTAAACTGATAATTACTCAGTTATTACTGTGATGAATTAACATAATGAGCCATACATTTACAAAGCAAACTCTTGACAGCTCAGTCAGCTACTTCTTATATTGTATACATTTAGTAATATTAAAAAAGAAAAAATATTAATGTAAGCAACTTCTAAAATTCGTTTACCAGACATGTCTTTCAGACATGCCTTGCAGTACTGACACATCCCTGAGTTTTGCTTGAGACCAGAACCCAGATATTCTAAAGCTGACCAGAATGTCAATATAATCCCACTGTGTTTGCTATGTATGAACAGTAAGGATGTCTAGCTCAGCAATTCTAAAACATTTTAAATCAGCTGCTTTCTTTTTCTAGTAATAACTTGTGAATTTTCCCTGCTTCCTTACATTTACTTTGCTAATGAATACCATGGCCTCCTGCGCTTGTCCGTGTTTTTCCCTCCCTCTGCAGTGAAGATGCAGACCCACTAAGAGCAGCTCTCCGTGGCTTTCCACCTGTCAAGTTTTGGCACTGCTAACACTAGAAAATTGGTTCAGGCTCTAGCCAGTCTATCCTCTACCTGCAGACATTACTTTTAAGATTTTCCACACAATACTTTCTCCAGTGTCCTAAATTTCATTGCAGCTATATAACCCTTCCCTTCATTCAGTTTCCTATTAGGGCCAGCCCTTCCCTCCTCCTCTCCAGTTACCCCTCAGACGTTGTCATAAAACCACCTCTCCTTTCTGCACCCCATATCCCAGGACCTGGCTCCATGGCTGTCCATGTGCAGAAGTACCCCTGCACCCACTCTGCACAGAGATGTGAAGTAGTCCCTCCAGCTCTTGAAGTGATGTTGCATATACAAAGGTAAGCCACTTGATCCACAATCTTTGGCTGTATTCCCACACCCTCAAAGGGCTTCTCACATAGTTGTTCAAGAGGAGAGAGTGTTTGGAGTATGGAGGAGTGGGGAGAAATGAGGGAGAGAGGAGCATGAGCAGAGACACAGAGGGTTTGAAAAGAAAGAGTAAATATTCCTTATCTTAGAGTGGTTTTTCTGGGAAACGAAGACCTAATTACAAAAGCTCCTTATTCTAATGCCATCAAGTTACAGATTGCTAGTAAGATTACACAGCAACATAGACTCTTTTGCATTTGCATCTAGAAAGCACAGTTTTGTGACTGTATGTGAAAGGCAGTCCTGAATTGTTAAACGTGATAAATTTGTCTCACAACCATACTTAGAAACAGTAGTGACAAAAACAGCAAGCTGGAATACATTGTGAGATCAACTTAACGTAATTGGGGAAAATATCAACACAAAGTCTTAGCCCTGATTTTAATCTTAGTATAGTGTGAATTTTACCAAGACTTTCATTTGAAATGAGATCCAGCTCATGAAATTGCAGGAGATGATATGTACTCTTAGTTTGCAAAACTTGCTCAGCGCAGGAGAAGTTTAGGCTTAGATATAATATAGGCTCAGAGGTTTCTCTTAAGGTAACAGGGGACATAAGAGATGCATACATGCAGAAAGTCATGATAGAGGCTGTCATGGTTTTATGATTTTTGGTTATCATAACATCAGGTAGTGCACTGGGAGTTAAACTGTTAATGCTCAAGTTCCGGGCTCCTGTCTGGAGGAGAAGAACCCAGGGGGCTTTGTGGTCAGAGAGGAGATATAACCCCTGGCAAGGTCACCTGACGTGCTCTTCTTCATCGGCTCTCCTCCCTGCTGCTCAACCACACTGTGCATCTCACCTCAGTGTTATGGTGAGGCCTTTCCACCTTTTGGACACTCTCTCAGTATATTTGATTTATTGGCTTCAATTCTAATTATGTTGTACTATAATGTGTTATCTTGCATTCCGATACTATATTTAGTAAATTTGTTTCTCCTCAGATCATTGCTGCTGTTTTTAATTATTTTGGGGTCCCCTGTTTTCCTTTTCTGGAGGTGCAGATTTTGTGAAATCCCTCCACCCTGCTAGTCACAGAACTGGGCCAAACCAGCCCGTAAACCGTTGACAGAGGCACATAGGCACTGAGTGTGGACCAGAAAAAAATAGAGTGCTGAAGTTCAAAACTGAGGCACACCAGCAGGCTTGGCAGACAGAATGGTGATGAACACAGGATGCCTATTCATATGACATTTGACTCAAGCCGAAGCGATTAGTGCTTTCCTTCCATAAACACTAAATTTTCTTATAAGAAATTTTGTAGAAAAACAAATCTTTTTAAAAATTAAACAGTATGTATAAGCTTAAATTGGTGTAAAAAAGATTATTTACATAAAACTGCACTCTATGAAAACTCCATGAAAAATTGATCCTGTGAAAGGTAAGCTCTGTGAAATGACTTATTTTCAAAACTGTTAGTTACTTCAAACTTCTTTAAAACAATCTATGATAATCTTTATCCGGCAATAATACTTTCAAAATAACTATGTAAGTGGAGAACATTAAACAAATGTACAGCAAAACATAACATTTATCCCCGAATAATCTTGTTGTTTGGAAAGTAAATTAAACCCATCAACAAAAAGCGTTAACAAATCAGACTATGATTTGTTATAGAAACAATTCAGAAAAACAGTGAAATCTATAAATAGCTTTCTCTTCTCTCTTATATGCAACTGCCTGGTTTTCCAGATGTCTGGGTATCCTCTGATTAAATAATGTGCGTGGCTTTCATCCAAACAGATTTTTAAAAGTGCATGCTTTTGAGTAGTAGAGATGGACTAGCGAATATTTGGGCTTTGCCTATAGCTTTTGTGAGCAAAGAGTTCCAGTGTCTTGTCTTGAGGAGTTGTTCTGATTCTTTCATAGGAAACAACAACAAAAATCTATCAACATGTCTATTTGTATTTTCTGTGTGGTATTTCTTTGTGAGAAATATAAAGAGCCCTCCGTTAAACCTAAATAACCAAAGAAAAACCTCTCCCCGCCATGCCCTCCTGAAGGACCTGTGCCATATGTGCAGTAGCTGTAGATGCCATTGAGATCCTCTGACTCCTAGACAGGCTGCAGAATGGCAGGCTGTGGGTTTGACCTAGATGTGATAATGTGGTGGTATCAACCTTGCTGGTGTGCTCTGGCCTGACTTTTGGAAGACAGGGAGGAGCTGTGACATAGAAGCATGCAGATTGCATGACACACCATGATATACCAAGACAACATAATGGGTCTCTCAAGTGTATGAATATGATTACACATGCTTGGAAGGCCTATATGGTAGGTGTGGATATAATGCGTTTCAGCAAGCCAGTGCTCCACTCTGAAGCATTCTGAAGAATAGCAGGTAGTTTCTAGAAGAGCCTTCATGTGCTATAGGAAGCACTGACAACTCTATAGCTCCATCCACCAGTCCATTAAAATAGTCACACACTTCAAAATGAGCAATTTATGGAAACGTAGTTTATATCCAAAAGCTTATGCTGCATTACCCTTTGATGGAGAGCATCTTTGTGTTATTAATTAATATCCTGAGGGAGATTTTTCCTGTCCAGTCTTTACTTTGATTCTAACATAGAAACTGAAGATCATAAAATGCTCTTGGGTCATCTAACTTTATTGCAGAACCTTCTATTTCTTCTAAAATGTGAACCACAAAACAACTACCACATGAGTAATATGTGGTTGTAGTGCCAAATACTTAATTCACTGTTTATAAAATGTGATGCCAGAAAATGTTTCATTAAAAGTTTATTTTTGTTGAACAAGAAATCCTAAAGACAAAACAACTGTGAATCAGAACGGGAAATCATGAGGCAGACAGCCCTGGAAAAACTACGTACAGAAGGGACTGCATTCAAAGCAAAGATAAATACTATTACTAGACCAAAGACTTCCAGTGATGCTATTTCAGCAATAATATAGGAGCATGTTATTGGAGTAAAGTAAGTCTCAGGATCCTAGATTTTGCTCCTAGTTCAATTTATCAGGTATTCTTAGGGGAAGCACTTCAGTTTTATGGTATTAGTTGCTCCCTACATACGACAACAGTAATGATATTATCCCCTTTATTTTTATTAACCTTTCCATTTCATGGTGTAAAATAAATGGGGGAAAAAAGTATAGAAAATAGAGCAGTGTTAAGAGATCACTTAGTTCAATTTCTTTCTCTGAGTAAAGATTAAATAGACCTATATGTTTTCTGATTACACAGCCCTAAAGGAGGCATCTTTCCTATGAAAGCAAATACAAGTGTTTACTTGTGCCAACCATAAGAAAGTTTTCTTAAACTTTAATCTGATTTTATTGTAAGTATTGCTTTGTCAAACAACAATGAAAAATGGATTGTAGTTTCATCCCTCAAAACACATTTATATACATTTAAGATGTATCTTCCTCTGTCATGTTTTCTTGAACACAAAAGTCTTTCAGATGTTTTCTGCACTCATGGTCTCCCATGGAATCTTTACATACAAAAAGCTTCTCTGAAATATGCTGAACTATAACTCATCTGAACTTATTGATATTGGCATGTATTCCATGCCCTGACTTGAATCAGTAATGGAAACATGGAAGAGTGCCAGATGCAAGATGGATCCAATGAAACCCTCTTTAATTAATTATGCTCTTATTATACAGGGTAATGCTGAATGACTGTAACTCTCCAAATGCAGCTATTCTACCAATTTGTTTATCTGCCCTAGTACCATTCTAGCTAGGTCTTGTTCTGTCAGCTTCCTTATTGTTACTATCACAAGATATATTCCCAAAAGCACTAGTAGTGTAATTTTGACACCTTCCTGTTGCAGAGGAAATTAGATGGCCTGACATTATTTGTTCTTAAATCCATATAGTTTAATATTTTGTTTTATAATATTCTAGGTGCTTACATACAATTGGTTTGATTACTAGTTCTGGATTTTTTTTCAGGAATTGAAGATAAGCTTCTGAGCTACCAGTTTATTTAAACTTGACATTGAAAGAGAGCTTGCATGTTACAGAGAAAGGAAATAAGAAGAGGAATATTTAGCTACAAAGTAGAAAGGAATGACAATTCATACATCAACATACACATTCCTCCACACAACCTCAAATGTATTTTATCACTGCATTCATTTATTTACTTTTATTTAATTACAGTACTTACATGTGAGTGACTTTACTCAAGCTGTTGAAGGAATGGGCCTCCAGACTCTGAAGTGTTTCATCTATGGAGATGTAACTAAAAACCAGCAAACAGAAAAAGAAACAAGTCACAGACCTTGGCAAACCATGGCCAGTGCCCAGCAAGACAGTTTTTCTCTTCATCCTGTGCCACCTGCCAAGGGAAGCAGCACTGATGTTGTCAGGCAGAAGAACTTTTAACGTTTATATTTGCTGTATTACCACTAAATCGCAACTGCATAACAATGCTACTAAGCAGCAAATAGAAAGATTTCACATTTCAGAATTCTTTTTCTTTCCTTTTCCCAATGAAGATCACTATGGTGTTCGTCAAGAAGACTTAGCTGTCAGGTAAATTGGCAGATTTACGTATATCCAAGAAAAAAAAAAAAAGGAAAGACACAAAGTTGGATTTTGGGTTATCACTGCAACAACTGTCACAAATTCTTTGTCATAGAGCAAATAATACTTTGCTGTTGTTGAGGGGAAAAAAAAAATGCTGTGATATGAATTTGGAAAAAATCTTTAGCCACAAAGAGAATGTCATAAAGAGAATAAAGAGCAAACTGGCACCAAAGCAAAGCAAAACAACAAGAAAAAAATACCCCAAGCTTAAGAAATACATATGGTTAAACTGAGTAGCACTTACACTGAATATGAGAAACTAGCCCTACTGAGTCTCCCCACTACCACTAGGAAGGTAATAGTGAAATTAGTCTGTTAAAAGTTTTGAAGTGTGAGTAAAGTTGCAATACAACTAGCAAATTCAAATTTTCAAAGTCACACAGACCTTAATTATTTGGGTAACATCACCTAATTATGTCATTCAAAATATCTCTTAGTTTGAAAATTGATCAGTCCTGGAATAACATTTAAATGCTGTATTCCTGTGCTTGGTTTACTTTTTCTAATTATATTAAATATATTTCTAATTTATAGATCTTTAAAATTAATAAATAATTAAAATATTGATAGTATTATCAGTACTAATAGTAAATATGAAATACAAATGCAATCTTTTAAATCAGAAGGACTTTGTCATGCAAGAAATTACAGATCAGATTCTTTTTTGTTGTTGTTGTTGTGGAAATGATACAGAAATTAAATTTCAACTTCTTTCTGTGGATATTTTGAAAATAACTAAAATGTTTTAAAAAAATTGGAAACAATACTTTGTAATCAGTTTGTGCTCTGACAACCAGAAGATTACTAATACCATTAATTGTTCCAATGGAATTTATGTCTACTCTGGAGCAAGGCAAAACTAATTTCTACTTTTCTAAGAGGAGATCTACTTTTTATGGGTAATTGAAAATGTATTGTGCAGTATTTGAAAAGATATCAGAAAAGTAACTGGTAAAGATTGTGCAACCAGCAGATTCTCTTTTCTCAGTAATATTATTTCCAAAAAGCCATTTGGTTCTTCCAAAATGAAGGAAGAAAATAAAAGAAGAATATAATAAAGAAAGTATTTCCAGGCTGTAGCTCTGTGATTGAATATTGCAGAATTAGATGCTTACTTGAGATGCTTTAATTTTATCCTTTTAGAAGCACTGAATATCTACTACTCAAGAAACTGTATTTCCACTTTTCGCGGAAAAATGAATTATTTGATTTTAGCAGAGCCTACATTTTAACATACCAAAAGATAAGTAGTGTGTAGCAAACAGCTATATATAAACTAGCTTGACATAAATTCAAATGAAAACTAGAGAACAAGCAAACAAAATCCTCATGCCAAGCAGCTGGTTCTGGAAATTAGAAAGCACTATTTTTGTGTGCCCTGTAGTACTGATGGCAGTACCAGGCAGGCAGGATGACACCTATCTGTCATGTATGAGAGGAGACAGAAGAGAAGCAGGGGCTGTTGTTCCTCTCTTCCTTAATCCCTCCAGCCACCATATCCCACCTGTCCACATGTCCCATTTGTACTGTGTTGGCTGGCTTGGAGCTGCCTGTGTTACAGTTTTATATCTCAAACCTGCAGGGTGAAGGTAGGAAGGAAATGACATATTTTCTTGGCATGTTGACCTCTGCTTTTCTGCTTTTCAATTGTTTACATTAATTAGATGACATCATCACTCATTATATAAGTAGTCACTAGGAGCAGTGCTCGGCAAACGTGCACAAACATTCATTCTCTTCTGAGAAAGAGGTGTTAATGGTGCTTAAATATTTACTTGCAACTGTTCAGAGTCCTTCTGCACTTGGTTGATGAACACATCATAAAACACATTTGAATATAAAAAATAAATATCACAGCAGTCATAATCAGAAGATGTTACACTGGGAAGAGACGGTAAGAACGTTTAAATTCCCATTTTGAAGGCATAACTCAGCAGTGCCTCCCTGTGCCAGCTGTGTTTCACTTGCACGTTTCCAGAATGCCTCTGATATCCACCATGAATTTAGTGCCAACCTAAACACCAAATTCACAACTTCTCTTTTTGAGAAGGTCTTTTTGCAGATAAACAGCCTTTTATCACCATTGCCCATTCCAAAAAACCTGAGAATTCAGGACTTCAGACAACATGTGGCAGTAAAAACAATGACCTCTCACTGTTCTTCATTCTCCCTTTCTCCACCTTTCTTTGCTTTTTCTAGCTTCAACACCCCCTGTCCTGTGCTGCACAGAATCAGTTTGCGCAGGATGTGAAAACACACTATGTTGCATAGAGAGATACAGAGCACAAGGGAAATGTTATGCTCTGCATAGGGCTGCTACCTTGTATGGAGAAGCTGTGGAGAAAACTGCTCGGGAAGGTACACATCAGGTGTCCATGAGGTACTCACAGATATTACACAAAGCATCAACAGTATCCTTTTCAGCTCCTCAGAGCTCAGGAAAAATTCTCTATCTTAGACCTTAAAAGTACTGTATGTTCAACCTGTTTGAAGTCAGAAGGGACAAGTATTTCTACCAAGTATTTCTACCAAGATTTTTCAACTTTAATAAATTTCTATTACATCTGAATAACTTACAAAATATTTTTTTTAATGTTGTTATTGCCAGAAGGGAGCATATGCACCTGAGTGCACTGATGCATTTCTGATAGGAATTAGCTTTACACTTGAGCATTTCACTGAAATGCTTTCTGTTTCATTCCTGTGGCAAAGTAGCAAAGGGAAACAAATCCCTACTTCTGACTATCAAGAATACACAGATACGCATGAACTTAAGAACAATCTAACCCTAAAATTCTTGCTTAAACAAGGTTCATAAAGAGGCTAATCTCGTTTCTATTCAGTATAGAGGGTGAAAAAAGGGTTTATTCATGCAAACTATAAGTAGAAATCACATAGCAAAAGAAAGAAGTATATTTGGAGTAGTAAATACAGTCTCTATTATCTTCTTGAAACTTCAGAACACCAGGCTGGATAAAGACATGAGCAACTTGGTTTGACTTCATATTTGGCAGAACTTTGAGCAGGTGGTTGGACTAGAGGCTTCCTGAGGTCCCTTCCAAATTACTGTGTGTTTCTAGGGAGTGAACTGGGAGATATCAGAGAAGTTCCCTGCATCAATTAGCCACTGTGGGATTACAGGCAAGCCACAAAGAGAAACTAAAAAACTTGGTACACCTTTGTTTCAGAACTGCTCATGTCAACAACCAGGGCACACTGAGAGCAGGTGGCCACTTGCAAGTAAAGTGAACATGAGGTAAGTATATAGATGCTGCTGCCTCCACATTTATGGTTTGTATTCATGTATGTGTTTTATATACAAAAGACATGAAACAACAGAAGTCCCTCTTGCACCACACAAGTATTATTATTTTTGTGGAAAACCATTCGTATTTTAGAAAAGCTACAGGGTCTCCAGTGAAATGAATTATAAATCATGCAAGAAAAAAAAGAAACAACAACAACAACAAAAAAGTAATTAGTCTGAACCAGTAATATACTATGTCATTTGAACTAAAAAAAAACAACAAAACCTAGTATGCCTTGCTACAGATTGTTTAGTTTTGAACAATTGGATGGTAACTCACAGATCTAAATTTTTGATAAAGTGGTAAAAGAATATCAGAAATAGAACTTACATTCTAGAGATATTGGGGAGATTGGAAAATGCTTCACTTGGAATTGTTCTTAGATGAGTCTCCATAAACCTCCTACAGAAATAAAAGTTTGCAAGTTAATATTCTCTGTGAAGTACAATTTAACATTGAATAGTCATATATAACTCCAGCTCTGCTCCAGTAATTCTGTTCTTATCTTCACTTTTCCCAGCTTTTCCATCCTCACATTATTCCTACTCCTGTTTCATTATGCATCTTGGTTTGCTCAGTGTGCTCACCAGCCAAAATTCAAGTAAAGAGTTATTGCATATTATCTCCATAAAATTCCTTGTATGCTTTGTAGTAAATACACCATTTTTTCATAAACATCTGATATGTGGATGGTAGGTATGCTGTTATTTCTTAAGTCCAGATAAGGCTGCACTTCAGGAGATAATAGAAAGACATATCTTACTCATCTGCAGAAGGTTTCAGAAAAACAGGTAATATTTAGAGAAGACATATATCAATAGTCAAGTTTTTAACAGAATGAATACCCAACAGACTGACTATTCCAATAAAGAGGAGGAAATGCTTTAGAAAATTAGCCTATAATATCTTTAGACTTACAGTTACAAATGATCATTGCTGAATGAGGTCATTTTTTGTTTTCCAGTACATCTGGGAATATAGTTACATATTATATAATATATATAATATAATATAGTCAACTAACAGTCTGAAGAGTAACCAAGAAAAAAATATAGTCATTTCTCATAGATTCTCCTAAGAACAACTTTGTATGAAATAAATGAGCAAACATTAGTAATGTTTTCTGTTTTCTTCTCATATATGTAACGTGTTCATATATACATGTTACATGCATAAGCAAAGAGAACCTAAAGGTTGTTTATCCAAAATGGATTGATGTTTCTCCTAAATTTAGTACCTCAGTTTTCTTTTCCCTCCTCCACTTTGTAAAACTGGTTCCTCTTAGGATTACAATCCTGGGCAAAATGTTTGCAAAGAATAACCAGCTACAGCATGCTGACCTTGCTGTTGTGTTTCAACATCTGTCTGTACTTACAGTCCTTTCAGGAAATAAAAAATGATGACTGAGAAATTTCTGTTTCAGATAGATTTTAAGAAGTATTAAAGTAGAACAGTGTGGACAGATCTTGGTAGGCTGGAGAAATGAGCTGACAGAAACCTCACAAATGTCAACAAGGTGAAGCATAAAGTCCTGCCCCTGGAGGGGAAAAACTCAGGCACCAGTATGTGCTGGGCCTACCCAGCTTGAGAGCAATGCTGGAGAACAAGATCTAGGACTCCTGGTAAACACCGAGTTGAGCATGAGCCAGCAGCATGCTCCATAAATAGTGCTAACAGTATCATGGTCTGCACTGGGAGGCTGTCCTAAGACTTCTCCTGAAGACTGCTAGAACCCAGAAGCTAAGAAAAACATAGGTTAAGCAATTTGCAACTATCTAGGCTTGCTTTTAACCCGTCTTATATCCCTCTGGTCCTGTTCATCTAGGAGATGTTGGCTCACAACTTCATATTTACCTCTCACACCAATCATCACAGAGATTAGTACTTAACCTGCAATCCCATACCCCAGAAAAGAATTTAAACTCTACTGTAAGTCTCGTCTCAATCTCTCGCTTTTAAGTCAAACATTCAAACTCCATCTTTGCCTCATGGTGAAGTGAGCTACATAAGGGCTAAGTGAGTTCACATTAATCTTTTATTCACATGCCTGGAATTTACACCCTGTCAGAAAAGAATGGAAATCCTGGATAACATATGTGAATCCATTGCTATTAAAGTTGCTGTAGTATGAAATAGCCCTACACTTATGACTTCCTAGATAAGGCTTCTGTTATCTCAAAAATAGCACAATGAAGTAACTTAGCCGTGTATTTTAACTAAACAGCTCATAAATTTATTTATAGGTTGGAACGGGGAATATCATGTATCTTCATAGCTATTTGCTAGAGATTAAAAATATACCAATTCAGCAAATATGACTAGAAACCATGGGTGGCACAAGATGTGTGAAGTGTAAAGAAAACTAAGTATTAAGAGAAAGAAATCTTCGGCTGATGAAGATCGAAAATAGCACACTTCATGACAACAACTTGGTTGTGAAGTGAAATAGTTTCAGAGAACGTCAACAAATCTAAAACAGAACTAGTTATGGAACATACCTACTACACAAATGATTTGCTAAATAATAGCAGATAGAGCACATAGTGTCCAAGTAATTGGTGTTACCTAACTGCAATTCCTCACCTACTTGCAGAGCTAACAGATAGCAAGCAGTTCATGGTCAGTGCTTATGCAAACCGTGAAATGGAGTCAGTGCAATGGCTCTAGAATTAGGTGCAAATTTTTAAGCCAGCCTTTGTGTACAGCCATCTGCAAAGCCGCAGTTCTTGCTGAAGTACCTGTGCTCTGATACATTAAAGCAAATTCTAACCCACCTTCTAAAGCAGTTTAAAAATTTGCAGAAAAACAGTCCCTGTTTCCTAGCTTTGAATCTGTGGGTAATTGCTGGAGCAGTAATACTAACTAGTGATATGTAGAAAGCTATGAGATGGGTAGTTATTCCAAAACTGAAAAGAAGAGAGGCTGAGAAAACTCTCAACCAGAGCAGTCTGTGTTGGATCAGAAATGACAGTAATTATACATAATAGCTTCAGTTTAGTTTCTAGCCCAGTCTGACTACATAAAATGATGATCACAAGCTTACCCAGCTGTGCTAGTATGATCCTCAAGGTGGAATGACCAGACAGTTTGGAATTTAAAGCCCAGAGCTAGAAAAGGAAGGCAGGTCAGGGCTTCCAGCTCCCCAGCCTTCCAACTTATGACGCCAGCTCCAGTCGTAACATACAGTGTGAGCAGGTGATAAATAATTGAGAATTCATTATGTGAATTGCCTATAATTCTTCCTGTCTTGCATGCATTAGAAATTTTCTTTGAATATGCATATTTTAATTTGCAGTTTAGCAAGTGAGTCCAGTATCTGCAGAGTCTTCACTAAGTAAGCTTTTTTTTTTTTTTTTTTTTTTTTTTTTTAAGAATAAATAAGAAAACTTCAGCAGGAAAATACACATTACTTTTCCATGTGAGAAAAACAGTAAAAGTAATAAGTTACATATTTAATAGCTCATTTAATATCCTTTCTCTATTAAGGAAAAGATGACACACTAACTTGAGAACTTCCATTTATTTCTACTTTTATTTTCTCATTCAGATTGAAAGCTTCAGTAAATAATAAATCTGGAAAAAGGCTTCACTTTACATTCCATAAAATCTTTCAAAAAGAAGAATCAAAAGTCTGAGGTCATTTTCATTACAAATATGCTCTCAAGATTTGAAAAGTTGCAGAAGCAAACAAATCATGTTTTTACTACATGAGTTGTTTTTAAAATAGCAATAAAATATTTCAGTAAAACATTTTAAGCTTTATATGATGGCATTTAATTTGCATTTTTCACTGTACAGGTCTCTGATTTCTATTCTAATTGAAGTGTTAAAATTTTTTTTCTCCTTTTATATTTGCAGCTAAGTTTATTCTGAATGTCCCTGAAAGTCTTCGCATCACATCTATTAAGAAAATGAAACCTGAACAAAACTCATAAGAAAGACATTAGGCTACTTCTATCCAACTAATGACTGAAACAACTCCCTCTCTGATTCCTTTGAGGTCCCAAAACAATCTTCAGGAAAAGCCTAGTTACTCCTCATTGCGAAAAACAAAAC
Organism: Lagopus leucura; assembly: GCF_019238085.1. NCBI lineage: Eukaryota > Metazoa > Chordata > Aves > Galliformes > Phasianidae > Lagopus > Lagopus leucura. The sequence continues at coordinate 23,859,419 of NW_024962250.1, read as the reverse complement.
AAACAAACAAAAAAAACCAAACCAATTTCATTTTATATTTGTTGTTGTTGTTTGTTTATTTTCTTGTTGTTTTGGTTTGTAAAGTATATAGACTTTAAAATATTTTGTACCTGCACAAGAACAACCCTGCTTCTGACTACTAGGAATGCAAGTTCAAGGACTGTGAAGAACTCAGACTTAATGCAAATCTGCTTAATTTTAACGATTCATTTTTAACACTTCATATTTGCTTCATTCTAACAATTTTAACTATGCATTTTAACGACATTTCTTTTTATTATTCTGAAATAAGTGAATAGTAGTCTTCCAGTGGAGCAAAAACGATGAAAAGGCAAGTCACAACGTGAAATGCACTTATCTGACCAGAAGATGATTACCACCTAGTGTCTAACCCTAGTATTACATACGACGCGGTAGAACTGTCAAAAAGACTCGAAGCAAAGTAATGCTAAAGAGGAAACCACTCAGGAATTCGGTAGAGGACTTAATAGCTGCTTTCCCACAGTTAAGCAGAAGTCCAAAGGAATGTCGTAAACTGTATGTCAAAACTGAACAACCCTAAAAAAATTGAAGAAATGCCAGAGCAGAAATGTTCTGGTCAGAGTTTGGTTAGCATTCTGTGTGAAAAATAAGTTCTTATAACTTACATACCCTCTTCCTATACACTAAGATGCATAGGGGTGCTGTCAGAGATACAAGAATTGGTTTCTTGTTCCTTTCTTACTAATATTTAGCAAGCAGAAAATACCAGTCAATAATTACTGAACTTGTTCTTGCTCGGTTTGTGATCACTGATTGTTTCTTGCTGGATGTAAGTAAAAAATGAAGACTTCACAAGAAGTACTGACTCTCCTAAATATTACTTGCTGCTTGCCAGTAAACAAAATGAAATTCAGTAGATTTCAGAACTGTCAGCGTTGAAAAAATAATGTGATATAAATGTCTACAAGACAGAGGTTGAGTTCCAGTTGAGATACTGAAACTATCCAAAAAAGTGGTAAGGAAGAAGTGTTTGGCTTTATGTATAGACACTAAGACTGTCAATCAGCTGTACTCATTTTTAAGATGTTTTAAGTCTTTTCACCTTATTCAAAGCAAAGTTGAACAAACAGTAACTTGGAAATGCAATGTGTCAGTATGGAAAACATTAAGATAAAAAAACCTTCACACTTCTAAAAAATAATCTAAGCACTTGTTTTGCAGAGGAAGTTTGTTCCAAGCCTACAAACATATTCATAAAATGAGTTCTGATCAAAACTGGGAGTCAACTTTGAAATTATCAGCTTATTTCAGTTTATGATGTCATGTAATATTACTCAAAGGAAATTGTCAATGAACTCCATGGTACACCAGGTACTTAAAAACCCAGTATATAACTGCTGTTTCTGCATCAAACAAAGAAAGAAGAAGTCAAGTTAAGTACATTATGGGATATCCCATATGAATATAAAACACAACAAAGACATGGATTTTATTCACTGGCTGTATTTCTCACAAGATTTTTGCTCAATCTTTTGCAGTATCTGGATATTCTGTATGTACTACTCTAAAACTCTACTATTCTTGAAAAACAGAATGTTTTAGTTGAAATTGGTTTATTTTTCAAATAACACTAAGTTGTTCTCATGTGCAAAAGTATTTAACTATTTCTGAAGTAAGCCAGACACGTGCTTTCTTAAAGTAATTGATTACTTTTCTACTAAATATTGTTAAACTCACCAAATTCATTAAAATATCAATTGTCTTCCAGGTTCTCATTTAATTAATTTTAAGTGCTTGGTACAACGTAACATGCTTCCAAAATACTGCATTTTACATAAATCTGTGTTTTTAAAATTTTCTTTCAAATTTCATTCACGTTATTAAATTTGACTACATATTTTTCTTTAAAAGGCATTGCATTCTGTAATCTCACCATCTTAATGGAAGTAAGTAAATATAGTAACTTTGCACTTGACAAGAATAAGTCATAAACAAAACATGGTCTCAGGGTTCTTGAAATTGTTTTCAAACTATGAACTGCTTTGCAACACATACACATCTCAACTACCAAATGAAGAATAAGAATGAGTGATAGTAGGTGACAAGAAATACTGGAATTGTCTAGACTTGAAATAAATACATAAATATATTCCCCCCCTCCCCTCTCCTTCCTCTCCCTTCCCCCCTTCCCCTCCCCCCC